>NC_134213.1:20073484-20376515 GCF_965140235.1 Caretta caretta | reverse complement strand
ATTCTTTGCAATAGTCTTCACCTCAGTGGATGTGAGGGAGATTCCCACACAGAGCCATACTTTTCAGATGGCAGATTTGAGGAACTGTCCCAGACTGAGGTGTCCACGAATGAGGTTTTGGAACAAATTGATAAACTAAACAGTAATAAGTCACTGGGATCAGATGGTATTCACCCAAGAGTTCTGAAGGAACTCAAATATGAAATTGCAGAACTACTAACTGTGCTATGTAACCTATTGCTTAAATTAGCTTCTGTATGAGATGACTGGTGGATAGCTAATGTAACACTGATTTTTAAAAAAGGCTCCAGAGGCAATACTGGCAATTACAGGCCAGTGTTTCTAACTTTAGTACCAGGCAAATTGGTTGAAACTATCGTAAAGTACAGAATTATCAGTCACACAGATGAACATGATATTACTGGGGAAGAGTCAACATGGTTTTGTAAAGGGAAATCATGCTTTACCAATCTATTAGGTATTGAGGGGGTCAACAAACATGGACAATGGTGATCCAGTGGATATAGTATACCTAGACTTTTAGAAAGCCTTTGACAAGCCCCCTCACCAAAGGCTTCTAAGCAAAGTAGTCAGTCATGGGATGAGCAGGAAGTTCCTCTCATGGACCAGTAACTGCTAAATGATAGGAAACAAAGGGTCAGAAGAAATGGACAGTTTTCACAGTGGAGAGGGGTAATTAGCGGGGTCTCTCATGGGACCAGTGCTGTTCAACATATTCATAAATGATCTGGAAAAGGAGGTGAACAGTGAGGTGGCAAAGTTTGCAGATGATATCGAATTACTCAAGATAGTTAAGTCCAAAGCTGACTGTGAAGAGTTACAGAGAGATCTCTAAAACTGGGTGGCTGGGCAACAAAATGGCAGATGAAATTCAGCATTGCTAAATGCAAAGTAATACACATTGGAAAATATAATCCCAACTATACATACAAAATGGTGGGGTCTAAATTAGGTGTTACTACTCAAGAAAGAAATGTTCAAGTCACTGTGGATAATTCTCTGCAAATGTCTGCTCAGCAGCAGTCAAAAAAGCGAACAGAATGTTAGGAACCAACGGCAAATGTTGGAAGACAGGATACTGGGCTAAATAGACCATTGGTCTGACCCAGTATGCCCGTTCTTATGGCAGCTCTTGTCCCCAGCCTAAGTGAAAACAACCCAAAGGCCAATTTAATTTACACCTGGTTAACCAAGGTTTAATTTACACCATGGCCTTTCTAGCACTTGGGAATAACCAGGGTGCACAAGTACTTTGGTCATGCCCTCTTTTTTTGGTCACACCCCTACGTGGTTGTGACGTATGCTAGGCCAGCTCTTTGGCACCTGTGAATGTTGTCTATGTAGGGGGATCTCCTGGGTAGCTGGATAGGTTGACTTTCCAGCTCTTTTGCTGGACCAGAGTGGAAGGAGGGGAGGGCGGAATCTGTACCATTGTCTTTATGGCTGTTCTTGTTGGAGGAAGAAGCCCTCTCTATCCCATCCCTCAGACACGATGACATCTTTGGTATAAGCCTACCTGGTATTTTTTGTATCCTGGAGTCTGTGTGTAGTCTGGCCTAGGTATCATGTAGCAAGGTTGCAACCAGAAACCTGTACAGCAATCTACCTTCGTTTTCTCCAGCCCACAGACCACAACAGATTGCTTCAGAGGAACTGCTTACCCTTTTCCAAAAAATAGCTTTAAGGCCCAGATTCTTAAAGGTGTTTAGGCACCTAACTTCCATTTATTTCAATGGTAGTTAGGTGCCTAAGTAGCTTTACAATCTACTTACTAAGGGCCTTACTTAGCTTTTATATCTTTTCTGGAGAGACAAAAACAGTGTGTGCAGCACCGCTGAGTCAAAGCAACACAAACTCCAGCGTGGAACACTCATCCGTCACCTGCAGTTTAAGGGTTCAGCAAAAAAACCTGCTGAGTCTGGATTTCCCCCAGCCCACCTCTCTCAGGAGTTCACAGGGCATCTCTGAACACTAGGCGAAAGGTAGAGACTTTAAAATGCCACCACATGGTTATTAAACAAGTGTTCTCCCTTTACTGCTATAGGAAATGTAATATATTCAGTTCATGTCTGATTCTATTCTGCCTGGCACTTTATGTTGTCATTTATATCTGTGCAATATGTGTATAAAAACACTACCAAATAGAAATGGCAGGGTTTGATGCCTGCCTTGCTCTCACTGGGGCCAATGGAGGGCAGGTAGCTTGCATTTCCCCTGTTCAGGGGCTGCAGGAGCTGATGCAGCACAAGACTAGGGCAACCCTGAGGATTGTCCTGCATTGCACCTCTGATTCAGTGGTCCCTGTGGGCACAGGTCTGCCTCAGGCATAACCCTTCTGCACCTTCTCTGTCTCCTTTCTCTTCCACCCTCCTCTTGATTCACCTCCATCCCAATCCCTGGGAAGAAAACACATGCTGCTTTTATACACTGCTTTGCACACTCCACATATACATACTGCATGTACACATGCTGCATGCACACACTGCTCATATACACTGCACAGGCACACTGCACACACACACACAATGCACATTGACGAGACACATTGTATTGTGGGAAAGTTCCATAATATTCTTTAGCCTTCCAGTGAACCCATAATCATTGTATGGGTTTGGGTCAAACCATGCAACAATTGTCAGTGTTGACCGAGATTTGATTTGAGGTTTGTTCACACCCTAGACTCAAAGCCCAGTTCAGGGGAGTTTTGAGAGTGGGGCAGATCACTGAGCAGTGTCTGGATTGGAACCAGCTAAACTGTTGGCCTGATCCCTTGCAAAGGAAAGCTGCTGAATTTCACACAATCTGAGTTGCCACTTGGTAGCCCAGTTTGTGGGATGTGAATGGTCCCAGTATCCGCCAAACAATATCGTGTCCAACTGCATCAGTGCCATTTAAGGAAGCTGCGTCATATCACACTGCCACACAAGCATTGCAGAGTTGCCACTCGTGACCTTGTCCCAGCAGGCGAGCTCCCAAGAAGTGGCAACCCCCAGAATAGCGTCCAAAAAAAGGCTGCCAGGAATAAGAAAGTTCAATGCAGGCTTATATTGCCTGAAAGTTCTGCTGCAGTGTCCTTGAGTGCCCTCCCTCTGCCCTCAGTCTTTGCTTCTAATGTTTTATGCTCCTCTAACTTAATCCATTTTACAAAACATTCCATTCCTGTATCTCTCCGCCTCATCAACTCTCCAGGTCTTTTGAAATCTCATTTTAAAGCATCTCCTTTTTCCCTTGCCTCTGCTTCTTAATTTCTCTCTTTCCTTTATTAGCCCTAGAGTTGGAAGCTTTCATTTATTCCGTATCCTGACTTTGCATCACTGTGTTCTCTCATTTCGACACCTTTTATGGGCTTGACCTGTAAAGATCTCAGGACACCACGTGTTTGAAAGATGCTCTAGAAATGAAGGGTCCAGGCCTGCAAGGCACAGTGTGCTCTTGACTCCCATTAAAGTCAGTGGGAGTTGAGGGTACTGAGCACTTTTTGGGGTGGGCCAGAAGGCTGCATTATGTTGTATTGTAGAGCTGGGGAGCGGCATGGCCATGCATTATGTTGTATTGTAGAGCTGGGGAGCTGCATGGCCATGCATTATGTTGTATTGTAGAGCTGCATGGCCATGCATTATGTTGTATTGTCGAGCTGTACTTGTGAAATGTTCTACAATAGCTGGTTAATAGCAGGACTCCTATTAAGGACTTTTTTTTTTCTGACATCTTCCTCTTTGGATGAACACATGCTACTTTCTGTAATAGTCATATTGCTCCTTGTAGAGTTCATCGAATTCAGCACTAAACAAATACTTGAGCAAGGTCTTCTGAAAGTGTGGATTTCTAGTCTTGCCTACCTGTTGGTTTTGACTATGTCTTGCCATCATCGACTGAGCTGGAAACTGGGTCTGAAAGCAAGCTTGAGACTAAGGCATGAACAGAATAGAGTCAGTTTTATCAAAGGTTAGAGAAAAATGGACAGTAAGCAGATATAGTGGAGCATTGCTTAATGCTGTGTTTTAAGTTAGGCAAGAGAATGGTTAGCAATGCTACAGTGGGGGGGGGGGGGGGGGAGGTTCCAGACATACTATTAGCATAGAGTACACCTACAGGAAGAAGTCTTTTGGCTCATGATCAGCTGGATCTAAAGTACTGTACATTAGGAAGGGAGAGGGGGACGAAAGTCTGCAATAGTTCAGTGTTGCCCCAATGCAGTGGGGGACTGGGGTTGGTTTTTGATTGTATTGGTCTGGAGCTAGCCAAATAGATTGTAATAATGATAATACAATAATTGTTGTATGTTTAGTATTAGAGCTAGCAAAGCTGACTGAAATCCAGAGGTGGAGTGTGCATGAGGAGGGACTTTGGAGTAGGGACAGTATGTGAAAGGCACTGAAGTAGAGGGACTTGAAAACAAAACCATACACAGCATAACAGAGATGGTTCGGGAAGAGAGAATGATTGAGATCCCCCAAGAGTTCAATCAGAAGCTAAGTATATCTGAAAGGGAGTATCTATCCAGCCAAGTAAGTTATAAATGCACAATTTCTCTATGTTTTGTGTATTTGTGTGGCAAAAGCTATATGTTAATGAGTCCTGAGAAGCATTCATTTGATTACATTTTGACTAGCATTCCTTCAAAACTCCCCACAATCCCTATTAGGAAGGCTCAGAGCATGTCTCTCTCCTCAAAGCCATAGATGTGCCAATCTTCTTCCATTTCCTATGGAATAAACTAAAAACATTGGGCCACGTTCAGATCTCAGTTGTAGTTTATTGCTGTAAATCAAGAGCATAGTTATTTTTAAATACTTGGAAACTCTTCTAATTTCAAGGTGATGGGCACCATGTAGGTTGGTAAGTAGGTAGATAGTATCACAACTCCATTGATTTCAGTGAAGTTATTCCAGTTTTACATTGGCATGCCTGGGACAGGATCTGGCCCACACTAAGGAAACATTGTTGACCTCACACTATTTAAATATTGAGAAGAGATTCTCTTAACCAGATCAGGCTTATTATACTACCAGGTTTCCTCAAGAAGGATGGGATTTTGCACGTGTTCATATGTTATTGAACCTGAACTGGGACCCCTTGGGATGAATGGTGGTGAGGGAGGAGAGAGGAAGAAACATTAGGCTAGTATCATACAAACCAGACACCCTCTTTTATTGCTTCTAAAGGGTAGGATCAACAGCAACCATCTGGGAACAAAAAAATCTCTGAGGGGCTATAATGTAGGTCATGTGGACTGTGTAACAATTAGGCCTTGTTGCATGATCTGGAGAAAGTGCCTCCTTCTGGAGCCCTCCTCACCTCCTCCACAGATGGCCATTGCTGGAACCAAAAAGTATTGTGGTTTTATCAGGAAGAATTCCAAAGAAACCCTCTACTATCTAGAGAGTTGATCCTGGGACCTTTGGCTTCATGCCACAGGCCAAGACACCCTCATCCTGGAAAGTAAACACCCATGCCTATTAGCACTGCTGCATCTGTGAAAGATACAGGTCAATCAGACTTGCATAGCTGCTGAAGCTGCCAAACTGTCACCCCATTACAGTGTCATGGGAATCTCAGCCATTTCATTCCAGCCCTGACTGATGCCTTGCCAGCCTTGGTAATGAGATGCAAGCTCTTTGATTTGCACGCCTGCAGCAGAAAGGCCTTTCCCAGTGGAGCGACCATATGTGCAAACTTCAGGTGTCCTAGCAGTGACTGCATATGCTTTAGTGTGATTTATTTTTAGGGACTCTGTTTCCTTTACTGCCAGTCTATGTAATGTCTTTCTAACTTGTCCCCTGGCAACCTAGATGCCATTTTAATGGAGTTTATCTCATTGCCCTCTAAAATGGGATGTCAATGGATAGCTCTTCTGTTTCATTAAGAGCTAATGGAACAGACAGCAAACCCCCTACCTAGTTTGCAAAATGGTCTGGCAAGGCCGCCTCTGGATTCCTGGTGTGGTGCATGAGGCTCTGCATCAAACAATCACTCTGGTTGGCTTGGATTGAGGAAACCTCCCAGTCATATCAGACTTGGTACCTACCTGAAATCTAGTTCATAACCTGCTGAGACAGTTTTCGAAAGTGGTGCTAGATGCCACTCGGCTCTGTCTGGGCCAGGGCTGAGATTGAGCTGCTTGTGGGTGGTACTGGCTATACCGGCCCCATCAGTTACTGCAGAATTTAAGCTTTCATGTAATACACCCAATCCCTTGCTCCCAGAGTACGAGTCCTTATGGCTTGTGATGATCTTGTTCTGAACATGACATGATGCAGGGCTAAGTCTCCTGACAATCAACAACTCGGAGGAGAGATGCCTTTGCAGGCCATAAATGCAGCAGAACTGAACTGGTCCCTCTGAACATCGTGTATGTGTGCGTGCAGTTGAGGGCGGGAAGGAGGGAGTGAAGAACAGATTAGGACTCTATATGGAAGCGTTTGGTAGCATGTTAGGGGTAGATGAGTAATAGATTTACCACTACATAGATCCACAGATCTAAATCACCCAAGTAATGGGTGCGCACAGGGATTGAAGAGGCAGCAGTGGAGTGCCTATGGATCACTCCACACCAAGATACTAGGCTGGGGTAAAGAATTCCTTTTCCTCAGTTCTTCTTAGATCCTCTGTGCAATGCCCATTTCATTTGTTCCTGATAGGTCTGGAGTGATGGCTTCAGTAACACGATTTCACCACCAAGACTGCAAGGCCAAAATCCTGGTAAGGTCACTGTAACTCTTTATCTTTTTAGACAAGTAAGTGTGTGTGTGTGTGTGTGTGTGTCTTGTGAATGACCTCTTAAAAATCATGTTCTCTGACGCTTTTTTGGAAGAGTAGAATTTGTTCACTGGTGTCCTTGGCCAAAATTTCAGCTACTCCCTTCACTATTGGGTGCATTTCTGTGTTCTCCACCTAGAAATGGCTGCATTTCCGAGGTGTTGTGAAGGGCTCTGGGGTTTTTCAGATGAAAGGTGCTATATAAATGTAAAATATTACTACACAGACATGCACATATATTAGCATTATATACTGTGCAAATATAATCTCTTCTGCCACAAGCCCTCATAGTATGACTCATATATTATGCTTACTCGCAAACTCTCTGAGAATTATTACAATCTCAAAGGCACCAAGCAGTTATTTGAAAGGACTTGGAGTACGATAAAAAAACCAGAGCATCGACCATAAAAATTCAACTCTCCTGACTTTGGTTTTCCCCAGGTAGAGAGAAAAAGTCAAAGCCAATATAATATAGCAAAATGATATGTATATTTATATCTGGTATGTCTATACTAAGTGGGGTTTATTTTTCTCTTGATACCTGTGCATAAAACCCACTGATGCTAAGGTGGGGGTTGTGTGTGCACATTAAGGGGACAGTATATCCTCACATATGTATGTATATTTACAGTGTATACACACATATTATGTATGTATTGTACCATTAGTCTCCACTTCTCATATTCACTCACAGTAATGGCCGGTGATGTGCACGTCACATTCCCAGCATGCAACATGTAGCCAGATACTTACTTATTTAATTCCCTCCTGTATTTAATGTACAACTGTTTTGTATGCCTTTTTATGAAGAGCGCAAGCATATACCACTATCCAATCAATTTAACTACATTAGCACCAGGGCTCTGGCCTGGGGGATGGGAAACAGTTTCTCCCTGTAATGCTGTGCTGCACACACACTGTACATAGATAATAGAGATTCAGATATCAAAATGCCAGAGGACACAGAGTAAGTTTGAATGATCAAGGTTTTGGACAATCATAGGAACTTTCAATGACACGGACAGATTGTAGAGGACACGACCCTATTTCTGGTAACTGATGTTTGAATAATCAGGTTTGTACTGTGTTCACAAATCTACAAATGATTTCAATAAACTGTGTGAATAAACAGATACAAGCTTCTGCTTTGACTTCCAGTGATGTTTTATTGAATTTGTGAACCAAGTAGTTTTCATCCTGGTTGTTCAGTCATGCAGAGTCAAACTAGTTTGTGAAAATCCAGCTGCAGGTTAAATCACTCCACCATCATACATCCTGCTGCCATCTGAAACTGTGGACACTAATCCCTCTGCAATTAGGAGGGCTGGTTCCCTACTATCTGCAGTAGCTGCTGTTGACAGCAGTAATGTCTGAAACAGGGAGTAGCATACAGTTTGATTTTCAGGAAATTGGGTTACTGTGGCTGGAAGATTGAACACACAGACAGTCAGACCTACAAAGACATGTGACAGGTCAGGCAGAAATCTATTTTTTTCAGCAGTTTATAAGAGGCATCCGTCCAGAGAATGCTTATAGGATCAAATTCACTCACTTTGGTCGAGTTACCTCAGGGATGAATTTGGCCCGCAGAGAAAGCAATAAGGGATTTAAAGCAATGAGAAACAACACAGAGGTGGAAATGAGAGCAATTAAAAATATGAACCTGCTTGACCCTAATTTGCAAACATCTAATTGTAAATGAATATTTCTTGTTTTGAAGTTCAAACATAATAACTTATGGAACCATTAGGGCTCTGATTAAACGGTTCCCCAAGCTCTTGACTCCTTTATATGTCCTTGTCTGGGTGTGCATATTTTCTTATGTGATCTTTCTTTTCTAGTTTGTTTTCTTGTTTTAACCTTCCGGTTCACTAGCAGTGCTGAAAAACAGCCCCCCTCCCCCCCCAAAAGATTGCATCCAGTGTCTGAAATGTGCTAATCTCAGCTGTCTACCCCCCATCTCCCTCTCCCCCCCCTCCTTTTTTTTTTTTCTTTGGAGACTGGAGTCACTACTGCAGTCAGGCAATTATGTTTCAAAGCCAGGGAACTCCATTGAACTTTACCAAAAACTGCTGAAGCAAGCAGGCAAGTGCACTGGTTTTGAATGCATGGCACAGAATTGCAATCACATTCCAATCAGGTGCTCTCAGGGCAGGAGCAGGACAATTAGATTTGAAACAAGAAGCTAATTTCAGTGCTGGATTGTTGGGAAGCTTTAAGTTAATGCTGTGAATTAAGGGAAGCCTTCCTGGTGCAAAAAGTCTTTTCATTCTAGTGGAAGTTCTGAGGCGAGGAGGATATCTGGTTTATCTTTAAAGGGACATTTTTAAGCTTGCCCAGCCCAAAATTTGTCTTGTGGTGTTTTGGTTTTCTTTTTTAAACCTTCTTACAAAGATCATGCGATTTTTTTAATAGTCAGGTTGTCGGAAGAAATATTGTAATGCTCTGTTTACAATAAGATTAAGAATAATCATCTCCAGCAGCCCAGTCCTCATAAGGAATCAGATGAAACCTTGCAATAACAAATCAATGTGCATAGCCCATCAAGAAGCAACTCTTTAACAACAAGCCAATATGATAATCAGAAGCATCCCTACAGTAACAATGCAGTATGCACAGCCTAGCACTTACTTGCTACAAACAACTTTTCTACAGCAAATCCATGTGTGAAGCCAAGCAGCAAGCCTACTGGTAGGAACTGGTATCTGTGACCAAGCGCTCCTGAGCAACCCTACAATAATAAACCAGTCTGTGTACATGTGTAATGGAGCAGACAGACAAAAAACCCTGCTGGCAACCACTTGTAAAGAAACATATTTCTAAGGTGTTATAATATAAACAGCAGTAAGGGGAAAGGATGATTTGGAGAAATAACTTGCAAGACTGTATGGTAAATAATGCAGGAAGGAAAAGAAAACTCTTAATGGATGTTCTGGAAGGTCTCACCAGCACCTGAGACGTCTTTGGAGACATTCCAGCTGCAGGAAAACAAAACACAGGCGTTGTCAGCCTTTCTAGAAACCCATTGGCCTCCCTGGCGCAGGAAGGCTGCTTAGAGAGACTGGTCTCCCAGAATGTTTGTATTTGTGGAGGCGATAGGATCAGCGGTGGGAGAAAGGGAGGGGTACCCTGAGATTCAGACTCATTCAGCCCTCCTTTCACAAACAAATGAAAAATCCAGATCTGCTCCCACTGAAAAAAGGTATGCGGGTAACTGATGGCAGAATTTAGTCACTGCAAGTTTTTTAAATTTGTGCAAAAGAGATGAGAGAGAAATCCAAATGGCTTTGGTCTGTTAATGCAGACTGACCCAGCTTGTTGGTCCTTTTAACTTCCCTTATATCGCTATTAACAGTATTTGTTCCATTTGCTGTAGAGTGTATGCTACTTGGGGTTGGGACTCTCTGAACTGTGGGCAAAATCATGCCTTGTGTTGCACAGGTTCACTACTGGGGCAAAGGGAGTGAGGACCCTCTTCTCCGCCCACCCATGGGGTGCAACTCATAGGCAGGATTCTACCCTCCTGCCCCATTGAGCCGGGGAATCAAATAGTGTACCGCTGACACATCCTGGCCCCAAGATGGTATAGTCTGCTATCATATTCATGATATGGCACGGCATATTCTTTTTTGAACCTGAGCTCATATTGGGGGATGGAGAATCAGAGGCTGAGTGTTTGCCTGATGTCACACAATAAGTCAATAGCAGAGTTGGAATCTGAACCCAGATTTCCTGTTTCTTTGATGTAATCTCTGGTCCACACTGCCTGTTGCTAATGTAAAATCAACACTTCATTCAAAATGGTGAGAGGACAGAACCCTTTTAAAATATTTACTTTCAAGACCTACAGTCTAGAGGATGGGATTAAACAAATGGCCAGGGGGACCTGTAAATTGTCCATTATAGTGTTGCTTCCTACTAACCACTGGGAAAAACTTCTTCACCCTTCACAGAAATGCACCATTTCTTTTTTTGTTTGTTTGTTTTTGCATGTTCAAGATTGTGTCTGAAGCAGACGACTTCCTTCTTAATGCAGCCAAAATTGCACTTGCAAATTTGTCCCCACTTAGACACTAATGTGTGTGTACAAGTAGCAGTGGTTGCATCGTTTATTGTGCACGTGGCCTGAGTTAATTAGACAGTCTGACAATGCTTTATGTCTTCTGGTCTGCATGTGCAATCACTTGCCTCAAACCTCATTAATTTTACTGGCTGCCCCTCCTGTTGGAGTTCACAAATCAAGCTGAGCCTGCCCACGTATCCCTTTGAGCAGGTTTCTCTAATAAAGCAAATCGGGCATCACAGAAAACTCTCAAAGAATATCAAAAACAACAAAGCCACAAGGACTGGCATGATGATTTTGCAAGGAGGCTTTGTGCTGTCAAATGGGAGCTGCTGGGCACTGCAGCTTTGTAGGCCAGTGGTGAGCAGGACTGTTGCTGAGGTGATCTTATAACATCTTGTGATTACACACACACATACATTCTTTCTCTCTCTCTCTGCATTCTTTACATACATATGGTATCAAGCAAAAACTGTGGGATTCAGACCTGAGACCTCTGCCTGCAAAGACTAGCATCCCTTGGCAATTGAGCAAAAAGAATTGGCTTGATTTCACATATCTTAGGCCTGGTCTACACTACAGAGTTGGGTCGATGCAAGGCAGCTTATGTTGACCTAACTATCTAAGTGTCTACACTAAAACTTTGCTCCTGCTGACATAACTGCCCCACGATGGCAACTTAACTCTACTTCCTTGAGTGGTGCAGTGTCAATGTCAACATAGGTTGATGCAGTGTCAGTGTAGACACAGTGGTGCTTACATTGACTGTTACTGGCTTTCAAAAGTTATCCCACAGTGACCCACACCAATAGTACAAGCGACACAAGTGCTCCTGGTGAAGACACGACTACCGATACAAGCAATGTAATTACTGTGGCAGCTGTATGTGGGCTTACTTAATTTTGTAGTGTAGACATGACCTCAGTCAGTAAACAGAACTCTTACAAATGAACTGGCTCATACTCCAGTAGAGGTGACCTGTGTACATACGTGAGCTAGCTGGTTGCCAAAAGCTTGATGGCGAGTGTGGAGGATGGTAGTTACACCCATCCCACCCTTTCTCAGAAGATCCAAAGTGGCCAGTCTTGACAGTGGATTTGGAGAATGTCAAATCACTTGCTGTTTGAGTCTATGGTAGAAGGGAATGATAATGCTTGTGGAAGGAAATGGTGGCTGTGTTGTTTGCCAGGACCAGTGACTCAATCCTGATTATGAATGTGTTAGGTGGAAAAGCAAGGGGCTTTTATCCCCTTTTCTCTTTGATTTTCCACGCCGTAAGGTAGGTAGCATTCCCCAAACACAGCCCAGAACCAAATTCCCATTGACTTCAGTGGGGCCAGCATTTCACCAATTCTGCCTTCGGACTCAGCTGCATTTAACTGTCATACCAAATGCCCTTTATGTAAACGGAAACTAGAGAGAGCTCAGAGAAGAAGTGCAAGTATCTCCATTTTCTTATTTGCAAGTGTGTGTGATGCTTCTGTGAGCCCCTCCTTTCCCAAATTATACACATCTATCAGTGGAGAGACAGTACTGGTTGTGACTATGCTTTTTCCATCTGCACTGCAGTCCCTATTATGGATGCAGTGCTGAGGAGCTTATTTTACAACTGACTTAAGGCAAAGACATAAGCACAAGTCTGCACACGAGGGTATTTCTTTGTACAAGCCAACATCCTTCAGAGATAGTTTTTTAGTGTGTGTTGGAGGTACAAATAAAGGGAAGCTGCTCACTTAAATATTCTCTGGAAAAAAAGGGGGAAAAGAGGTTTACTAGTTTAAGGAACCCAAGTACAGCACAGATTCTAACATAGCTAAAATATGGGTTATCTCTCCATTATTGAAAGGACTGAACTATGTTTTAATCCTGCCCCTTAAACTGCACTTACAGTATTTACATCTCTCGTTCATCACCATAGTATGTGAGAACAGCTCTGCTAAAGTCCAAACACTTATATGGAAACATGGATATAACATGGCTCAGTCCCATTTATTCTGCAGATTGAATTGTGTCATAACTGTGTCAAAGGACAACTGTGGCAGCGTAGAAATTACAGTGGAATTGGGACCTTAGAAAGGAGGAAGGTTTTTTGCAGTTTTTTTCCAGCTCTGTTCATGAAAACTCATAGGAGTTCAAATTACCTTGAAAAATTAGCTATGATTGTTGTAAAATAAATGGTTAAATCTACTGGATAGGGTCTGCCTGAATAAGAGAGAGGTTGCGTTAAGAGAGAGATGCTGATGTGCCGTTAACTGCCTTGAAACTGCTCCCAAAGTAATGTTTTATCAAAGCAAGCTGACATTTGCCTATTGAATTGTTATCAGAATTGCTTAGTCATTCATGTGCCATTGTGTTTCAGAATTGGGAGCAAAGGATTTATTCAGCCTGACAGGAGTTGCTCCCAGGCATTAGCATTTCCCCCGATACCTGATTGGTAAACAAGTCACCTTAAGGCCACGGTAGCACTGACCTCCCAACACCCAGGAAAAATCTGAGAGACTTTTTTCTTTTATTTTAACCAAGAGACAAAGCTGCTTCCTTAACCTCCTGCGGGGGTGGGTGTCACGGTGTGCTATTTGTACTCTCCTTTGGTTTCATGCCACTGTAAACAATAATAAAGAGCCCCAGTAAACTCTGCCAGATCCATCTTTCCTATAAATAGGGCTGAGGGCTCAAGAGACTAGCTATGGGATTGTTGACGTTTGAAATCAACTCCAGCCCAAAGCTTCTCCCCCTTCCTCCCCCCCGCCCGCCTACACACCCCTTGTGATAGGACCCAGGAAAGGAAACATCGTCTGTATTATTAGGCTACTTGGAGGTGGGGGGTGTTATTTGGCAATGGGCAGGGCTAGGTGAGAGTGGATGTTTAGTTTGTGTGTTTGAGAGAGAGAGGAGGGGGATATGTTGCTGCCTCAGTGTGAATGAGAAAGTGGGTAGGTGTAGATACATGTATAGTTGTAGAAACCCTAATATATTTGATAGTAATGGTTCAGGACACCACAGCATGTGTTCCAGAAGCCACAGGGCAATTACGGCAAAGTACTGCGGTCTTTTTGTAACATATGGGTCTGTCCATGCCTGGGTATAAGTATCAGTGGGGGGCTAGGTGCATGGATATGGAAGCATGTTGGTTTGAGTGGCTGTAAGTAGATCTCTGTAGGTGCATGAGTGTAGGTGGCTGAGTATGTGCTTGTATGGTTGGAGGTGGGGGTGTTCTAGGGTAGAGGGCACCAAGTGAGGGGTAAGAGCCAAAAACCTATCTGAGGATTGAGGAGAAGGGGGAACCGGCAAACTACTAGCAAGGGGGAAACTTGAGTGGACTGCACAGAGGGGGAAGCAGAGGTTCCTGCATCTAACTAGCTAAACCCTAAGAGCATGTCTGGTTCACTTTGGGGATAGGGTTGATGTACAGATGCAATGATACCCCCATTGGAATTATGCTCTCTTTACCTTGTGTGATGGGATATAAGGACCCCGCACTGGCTGGGAAGAGGTTAATGAGAATCTGTGGGCTCAGTCAGCCTACCCCATTATATCTGTGAGAGGTGTCTAGCCTGAAGAGAGGAGTTAAAAGAGTGTATTGAGTGTACACATCGGGTCACAGGATTGGATTCGTACATATGTATTAGCGATAAGCAAACCCTGCCATGAGTTTGGGAATTTGCTCATATGAGCGGCCACAAACTGAGATGCTTCTCTGCCCCTCAACCAAACTGTCTAGAACTCCTGGGTCTGCGATACTAGGGCTGGATGCTTCATGAGGAAAGGCCTTTTTGGAAAATTTCCTGTGCCTTTTGCTTCAGGTCAAGCCAGGAATAGCATCAGAACAGTCTTTTGTGATACTTGGCACTTCCAGTTCCAGGTGGCAGAGGCTGATGCAGCCATGAAATATAATGAAGAAAGTAGTCTGGACTCTTGCAAACGTCAAAAGGTTTGGTTTAGTTTTGCGCCAAGGTTTGAGTTGGTTCTGTCAATATTTATCCATCCCTGCTATACTACTTAAGAGTTTTCAACTTGGGCATGTAATTCAATGAGAAATTGATATGGATAGGTGTCTGTGAACCAAAACTCTGGATCCAGGTATCCCCCTGATCTGTGCAGAAGTTTGAATCTCAATATGAATTTTGGGGTTGGACTGCCTTTGACTATAATGAGCTGAACCCAACTCTCCCGTATTAAACCATCTCCAAACTTTGGAGAAATCTTGACCGAGACTTTGCAGCTGCAGCCGATGTCTGCTCCAGACCCTGAGCCAGTTTTAAAACCAACCCCTCCTCTCTTGTACATAAATATCAGGAGGGGACACACAAAAAATGGTGACAGTCCTGCAGCTTACAAGCCAGCTCTTTCCCCTCAGTCTTCCCTTTCACATCTGATGTCAGCAACGTGGCCAGCTAGTAAAAATGTCCCAAGCTGGCTCATGCTGAGGGTAGGGAAGAGTCAAGGTAGCTCCATTTGATAAGAATCTTTGACCAAGATCTTCCAGGCTTCCCAGAGACAGAAGGAAATTTGCTATTTAAAATACAACTGAATAAAAAAACCCAGACCTTTTATATGGAGATCTGACAAGGTGCCCATTTATCACACACTTGCCAACTTTTCTTAAGTATCAGTGTGAGAATTAACAGGAACCCCCTGTGTGGAGAGCTGATATCTTCCCATCCTTCTTGAGGGTATCCCTCATGTTTATTTCAGAGGAACAGCCGTGTTAGTCTGTATTCGCAAAAAGAAAAGGAGTACTTGTGGAACCTTAGAGACTAACCAATTTATTTGAGCATGAGCTTTCGTGAGCTACAGCTCACTTCATCAGATGTATGTTTATGTTATATATCTGGAAGCAGAGGGAGGAATTCCCACTGAGGGTTTGTTTTAAGTGAATTGAGTGCTGACAAAAGGTACCTGGAGCTTGCAGTCCTAGTCTATACCCACAGAACTGGTGCAGCATGGGAAGCATCAGTGCAAGCCTCCCTCTTCCTGCCCCAAAGATATCTTCATCCCCGAACTGAAAAGTCCACCTGTAAGGAGAGTACTGTTCAGTATGTGTTGTCCAGTGGACTGGGCACCAGGCTGGGGTTCAGGAGACCTTGGTTTGTCATTGATTGTGTACCCAAACAGGTCATTAGATCTCATTGTGTTTCAAGTTCCTCATGTGTAAAATGGAATAATATTGGCCTGCCTTTGCAAAGCACTTTGGGATCCTTGGATGAAAAGAGGTGTAAGTGCTAAGTGTCATCATTATCCCCAGTCTCTCTATTGAGAGGACTGCTGAGGTAGCTAATTAGTGTGATCGGTCCATAAAGAAGTAAACCAAGACTCCCAAGTATTTCTCACAGGGACCAGTGTATCCCACTGAGTTATTACAGAAATGGGTGGCAGGGAATATGTCCGTAAATGCTGGAGACTGCTGGCAAAATTGGTATGTGGGATAATGATGGCATTTTAATACCCTAGGTACTAGGTCACCTAGTAAACATGGGGCTGCATATACTAGAAATTAAGAGAACTAAATACACAAATAATGGCTATAAACAGGGCCCTAAAAATGCATTGCAAACCAGGCAATGTATTTGACTTAAGATTTCCTGTGTGAGTTGGGTGGAGGAGGAAAAAGTGAGTATTTGATAGGTCAGAAATTATAAATAAATTCCCTCACAAAAAGAGGGCAAATAAAAAAAAAAAAACCCTAGAGAACCAGGAAGATTCTGAAACTGCTGCAAAAGCTCTTTATAAAGGAAAGAACTACACCCAATATTTTTTGGGTTTCTTTATCTGTTAGGCCTTTTCTAGACTAGTCTCAAAAAGGTGTGTTAACATGTTAGCTAATATGTGCTAACGTGTTCTAAGAGTATGTCTACCCTGCAAGTGAAGATGTAATTGCTGCATGGGTACCAATAGTATTGAAGATGTGGTGGCATGGGTTAGCTGTCAGAGTACAAGCCTGCTGGGGAGCCTGGGTATGTACTTGGTTTGCCAAGCCATGCTTCCACGTCTTCACTACTGTTATGCATTCTAGCTAGATTAAAACTAGCATGAGTGGAACTACCCGTGCTGCAATCACACCTTCACCGTAGACATACCCTAAAAGTCTAGTGTAGACTTTGATACATGCTACACTATTGAGTTAACACCTAGGTTCTTCCTACTGCCCAAGCTTTAACTCAATCAGTTCAGCACATGTTAAAGGCAGGGGGTAAGATTTTCAAAAGTGCCTAAGTGACTTCAGATCTCAAATCCCATTTTCAAAAGTGACCTATGTTCCTAAGGGTCAGCTTTGCTAAGGTATTTAGGCACCTAAAGATATGGATAGGGCTTAGTGAGGTTTTCAGAAGTTCCTAAAGAGATTAGGTGCTCTTGAAAATCCTGCTGGGTACCTATTTCCATCTTTCAGCATATAAATACCATTGAAAAACTGGTCCGTGGGAGCCTAAGTCTTTATTGATTTTTCAGTGTTCGTAAATGTCTAAATAGCTCTTGAAAATGGGATGTAGGCAATTTTGAAAATTGTACCCAGTGTGCCTGTCTACACTAGACTTTTAAAACATCTTAGCTAACCTGTGCCAATGGCACACCTTTAAATCCTAGTCTAGTCAAGGCTTTGGAGTTTGGTTTTAGTCCATAACTCAAATGAGGATAAAGGATGAAGAAAACTAACCTTGCTGGTCCATCTGTTGTAAGGACAGTTCTTTGCTTTGGGTAAACTAGAGGTGTTATCCCAGCTACAGCTTCCAAATGAGATGAGTATTTGACTCTATAGATTACACGCTTATGCACCTGCAGTGTGTGTTTCACTGAAACAGCTTTCTGGCCACCCTTTCCCCCCCACTCCTTTATAACATCATCACAGAACCCCCACTCCAAGTGTGGTAGATGCTCGATACATTCCAGTGCTTATTTAGTAGGAGACAGGAAACCTTTTTAATGGGATAGTAGCTTGTCAAAAGCCTGCAATGCCAAGACAGTCTTGGCTGGTCTTTCTTCCATGTCTTCCTCAAATCTATCTGGCTTGGGCCAGACTCATGCTGGCAGGTGTAGGGAGGTACATATTATATTTCATTTCCCTGAGGCAAGAGAGCCAGTGCACCTTGGAAAGGCTTCCTAGGGAAAAGGCTGTCTCTGTTTTCAGCTTCCTGCTCCCTTGAGGCTTCTGCTGAGAGCTTCATAGGATGTCCCCTCCACCCTGGCCATGCCCCCATCCAACCATCTCCAGCTGCTCAGTGGCCAGTTGCAAGACCCCAAGCAAGGGGTAGTTAAGCCTTGTACTACCATAACCTCTCCCTTTGGCAGCCTTTCTGCGGCTGGGGCCCCTGCACCGTGGCTCAGACTGGCAGAAACTAGTAGAGTGAATTTAGTCCTTGTCGTGTGTGTTCCTTGCAAATTTCACCTCAGCCGATTATGTTCAGGGATGCGGATGGTTCGTTATCAAAACGCAAAAAGAAAATCTGCTGCAGGTGCATGGAAAATGCTACGGGAATTACATTGGGAAAGCTACAGCGGCATAGACATCCTGCCATGTGGGTCAGCCATGTGTGCATGTATTTGTAAGGCAACAGGCATGGAGGGATGCACCCACCTCCGCTACAATCTATATAAGTCTCAATAAGTTTGTTTGTCCAGGACATGTGCGTTAGCTGCTTCGTCAAGATAACTGTATCTGCCGTTTCAGGCTCATCATAATCAGAGCCACCCTCCCAAGCTGCCAGGCAGCAGACTGAGGGCTGCACCGCCCATTGGGAGCCCATTACTCAAGTCATTGTATGGACAGTATTATTTGCATTCTGCCTCTGATATTTACAGTCACAGCTGCTGGAACATGTTTGCAAATTTATGCTGATTTGATTAGCTTCTAAGAGCAGGATCTGGCCATAAAATTATGTTCTGCTGCATACAACTCTATTTATGGCACGTCTAAGGGATATTATGTTAATACCTCACTTGAGAATGCAGAGTATAGGGATATTGCAAGGACCAGGAAGAGACCATATGCTGCATCCAAAGTCCTCCCCCCACCATACAATCCTAGGAAATATTATACCCTTGCAACCCCACTGAAGTCAAAGGAATATCAGCTCTCTATAATCATATGACCTCTCATCATGCTGACCATACATCAGTAAGTTAACAGTTTTGTCCTTAACATTGTCCCCAAATCATCCTTGCCACTGAACCCATATAAATTTCTAACGTTTTGGATCCTTTTTCTTCCCAAGGGGAATGACAGCTAATGCTTATTCCTTGGGCAGTCTTTCCAAGTGGCCAGAGTGAGCTATCAGAAGTCACTGCCAAAGACCATTCTGTGCTCCCCAGAATTCCTTCAGATTTAATTCCTTCCTCCTAGGGTAGAATTCAGCTGGTCCAGGTGCCTTATTAACAATTACTAACTTTAAGCAAGCAGTTTTCTGGTCTGTTTTAATCATAAGCCTTTTAACATTTCTCTTCCCTCTCTCAACCACCTCATTCCCCCAGGAAAATGGTGGTGTGACCTTCATAAAGACCATGGACCTGATTCCTAGCAACTTCACTCCTCTGCTTGGGGCAGGGATCGAGTGAGTATGGCAGTGGGGGAAAGATGGCTTTAAGCTAGCTTTCTGTTTACCATATTCTAATACAGACGGGGCCTTGCCTGGTACCCAGTGTAATTAAGTGAACCATTGGGGATGCTCCAATTTATGCTCTTGTTTCCCATGAACCCTTCTACTGCAGTGTATCCTGTCTGCCCCTATGCTGGGGCCTGGCAGCGGGAATGGTGTAGTGCCCTTAAACCAGCGCTTCTCTTCCCTCAGGGGTAGGGAGGCCCTTTGCATAGATGAATCATCAGGGGGATGCTTCTGCTGCATTTAATGCTTCTCTCTACTGCCAGAGAGGTATAAAAGGGGCCTTGGTATAACTGAGGATTGGGCCCCTTGTCTAATTAAAAACTAAAGCAAAACCAAACCAAAACACTCCCAACAATGGCATCTCTGTAAATGTTCACTTCTGTACCCTTGCCAGACCTGCTGCCCTCTGCTTTGGCTGTTTACTTCTTACAAGATCAAAAATGTTTGGGGTGGAATGGAGTCACCAATAATCTCAGCATTTATCCCCCTGAAAATTCAGGGCACAACAAGCCAGCTTCTGCCTTTGGTTCTTGCACACATCTTTCACTGAAGACAGGCAGGCATCCCTTCTTTCATGGAGTCAATGAGAGTTGTTTGTGCATGGATACAGGGGAAGAACAAGGCCAGGGTATTTTAATTTGTATCTGAGCCATATTGTCCCGTCTGCTTGTAACTTGTACTCTGTACATCCCACGGACTAACAGGTTCCCTATTGTGTAGTTCTGTGTTTGTTTCTGTTCCCCTCCTTTTTAGATTTCACTGCAGTTTTATTCTCAAATGTCATGAAATTTAGTTCAGAATTTCCCACGTCCCCTGCACTTTGCTTTAACTTCTGATTAATGACTTGAACATTATGCCCAGCACAACACCTTGTGCTGGCTGACATATGTGCTGCTTTGGAATGCAGTCCTGTGGCAGGTCTGCAGGCACATCCTCTGGCCTTATTTCCTCCTTTTTAATGGCATCCACTCTATGGTCAGCCAGTGTGAATGTCATGAATCTCACCATTTCTGAAGTTATTTTCATAGCCTGCATCCTCTTTCTGATTGTGTGGCCTTTTCTGGACACACTCATCCCTCGCCAGCCAGTACCGAGAATTCACTTGCCCACTCGTGTCTGCTCACCTTGCTTTTCTTCCTGAGCTGTTTCCTTTGAGGTTCCCCTTTTCTTTCTTCCATCTTTTAACACTCCTCCTCCCCCTGTGAACTTGGACTCCTGTCTGAGAAGTGCTGTACATGATACGTCCTGAAGCCTGCCAGCCTATCTCGCAGGCTGTGTTAAACTGGAAATTATTCCATCCCTTGTCCTCTTCCACTTGAAAGTATAGTGAGGTGATCCTCTTCTCCTTCAAATCCCCAGGTCATGACTGTGCTGTCCCCAAAGAGCTCCCAGTTTCTGCTGGCCACAGGAAAGATGAACTGTGGCTTTATCTACATGGGAGATTTGCCACAATTTCTTTAACTACACTGGTACAAACTCCTAATGTAGACAAGGTAAACTCCTATCAGCTGCAGCACTGATGTTGCTTACCCTGGTTTCAAGCAATAGTAAGTGGCACCACTGTTAATAAGTAGCTTTGCCTGTCTACACTGAGTGAGTCAACTACGTCAGTTGTGTGTGCATATGAACCACTGCTCTCTACTGAATATGATCAGAATTGCTCAACAATGTGTCATAGATCCTGTGCCAGTGATGCTAAATAGAGATTCTTCTTCTCCTCAAATGGTAAGGATCTGTGTTTCTAGAGCAGGACAATCTGGGTTCTATCCCCAGTTTGGCTGTGAGCTTCTGAAAAGCATAGTAACAAATGTGAAGTTTCCCGATGACCACAAACTTGTTCAATTCATTCACAGTCAGGTTTTGATTATTTCTTCGTAGTGAAACATATGGGGTATCCAAATAGACAGGTGAAACAGACAGACAACGTCCTGGCCGGCACCCTGGGTACTGAAATGGGGCCTCTGAAGCTAAAAGCATGAGCTGGTGCAGCTAAAGTTAAAGAACCAAAACTTACTCTTTGTAGAATGGCCATAGGGGGACATGTAACACACCTGCACCGCTGAGTTACAAAATCATTTGAAACCAAATGGTTCACAGTTCTTTGAAACCAAAGAGTCTGCACTGTGTGAAGTAGAGAGGCCTGTAACCAGTTGTAGGGGATACACTACATACATTTCTATAGTTAGGGCATTCAGAGGTTGCCTTGCATTGTATGTAAGAGAGCAGTATGACTGCTCAGAGCTCTGGTATGAAACTGCAGAAAAACCTGAGAGTCTCTGGATTAAGTTTAGAAGTGTGAGCAACAAGTGTGATGTCATGGTGGGAGTCTGCTATAGACCACCAGACCAGGAGGATGAGGTGGACGAGGCTTTCTTCCAGCAACTAATGGCAGTTACTAGATTGCAGGCCCTGGTTCTCATGGGAGACTTCAATCACCCTGATACCTGCTGGGAGAGCAATACAGTGGTGCACGGACAATCCAAGAAGTTTTTGGAAAGTGTAGGGGACAATTTCCTGTGCAAGTGCTGGAGGAACCAACTAGGGGCAGAGCTCTTCTTGACCTGCTGCTCACAAACCGGGAAGAATTAGTAGGGGAAGCAAAAGTGGAGGGGAACCTGGGAGGTAGTGACCATGAGATGGTCGAGTTCAGGATCCTGACGCAAGGAAGAAAGGAGAGCAGCAGAATATGGACTTTGGACTTCAGAAAAGCAGACTTTGACTCCCTCAGGGAACTGATGGGCAGGATCCCCTGGGAGAATAACATGAGGGGGAAAGGAGTCCAGGAGAGCTGGCTGTATTTTAAAGAATCCTTATTGAGGTTACAGGGACAAACCATCCCGATGTGCAGAAAGAATAGTAAATATGGCAGGCGACCAGCTCGGCTTAACAGTGAAATCCTTGCTGATCTTAAACACAAAAAAGAAGCTTACAAGAAGTGTAAGATTGGACAAATGACCAGGGAGGAGTATAAAAATATTGCTCAGGCATGCAGGAGTGAAATCAGGAAGGCCAAATCACACTTGAAGTTGCAGCTAGCAAGAGATGTTAAGAGTAACAAGAAGGGTTTCTTCAGGTATGTTAGCAACAAGAAGAAAGTCAAGGAGAGTGTGGACCCCTTACCGAATGAGGGAGGCAACCTAGTGACAGAGGATGTGGAAAAAGCTAATGTACTCAATGCTTTTTTTGCCTCTGTTTTCACGAACAAGGTCAGCTCCCAGACGACTGCACTGGGCAGCACAGCATGGGGAGGAGGTGACCAGCCGTCTGTGGAGAAAGAAGTAGTTCGGTACTATTTAGAAAAGCTGGACGAGCACAAGCCCATGGGGCCGGATGCGCTGCATCCGAGAGTGCTAAAGGAGTTGGCGGATGTGATTACAGAGCCATTGGCCATTATCTTTGAAAACTCATGGTGATTGGGGGAGGTCTGGATGACTGGAAAAAGGCTAATGTAGTGCTCATCTTTAAAAAAGGGAAGGAGGAGGATCCAGGGAACTACAGGCCAGTCAGCTTCACCTCAGTCCCTGGAAAAATCATGGAGCAGATCCTCAAGGAATCAATTCTGAAGCACTGAGAGGAGAGGAAAGTGATCAGGAACAGTCAGCATGGATTCACCAAGGGCAAATCATGCCTGACTAATCTAATTGCCTTCTATGATGAGATAACTGGCTCTGTGAATGAGGGGAAAGCAGTGGATGTGTTATTCCTTGACTTCAGCAAAGCTTTTGATACGGTCTCCCACAGTATTCTTGCCAGCAAGTTAAAGAAGTATGGGCTGTATGAATGGACTATAAGGTGGCTAGAAAGCTGGCTAGATTGTTAGGCTCAACGGGTAGTGATCAATGGCTCCGTGTCTAGTTGGCAGGCGGTATCAAGCGGAGTGCCCCAAGGGTCGGTCCTGGGGCCAGTTTTGTTCAATATCTTCATTAATGATCTGGAGTGTGGTGTGGACTGCACCCTCATCAAGTTTGCAGATGACACTAAACTGGGAGGAGTGGTAGATCTGCTGGAGGTTAAGGATACGATACAGAGGGCCCTAGACAAATTAGAGGATTGGGCCAAAAGAAATCTGATGAGGTTCAACAAAGACAAATGCAGAGTCCTGCACTTAGGACGGAAGAATCCCATGCACTGCTAAAGACTAGGGACCGAATGGCTAAACAGCAGTTCTGCAGAAAAGGACCTAGGGGTTACGGTGGACGAGAAGCTGGATATGAGTCAACAATGTGTTGTTGTTGCCAAGAAGACCAATGGCATTTTGGGCTGTATAAGTAGGGGAATTGCCAGCAGATCGAGGGACGTGATCGTTCCCCTCTATTCAGAATTGGTGAGGCCTCATCTGGAGTACTGTGTCCAGATTTGGGCCTCACACTACAGGAAGGATGTGGAAAAATTGGAAAGCGTCCGGCAGAGGGCAACAAAAATGATTAGGGGACTGGAACGCATGATTTATGAGGAGAGGTTGAGGGAACTGGGATTGTTTAGTCTGCAGAAGAGAAGAATGAGGGGGGATTTGATAGCCGCTCTCAACTACCTGAAAGTGGGTTCCAAAGAGGATGGATCTAGACTGTTCTCAGGGTAGCAGATGACAGAACAAGGAATAATGGTCTCAAGTTGCTGTGGGGGAGGTTTAGGTTGGATATTAGGAAAAACTTTTTCACTAGGAGGGTGATAAGCACTGGAATGGGTTACCTAGGGAGGTGGTGGAATCTCCTGCCTTTGAGGTTTTTAAGGTCAGGATTGACAAAGCCCTGGGTTGGATGATTTAATTGGGGATGAGTCCTGCTTTGAGCAGGGGTTTGGACTAGATGACCTCCTGAGGTCCCTTCCAACCCTGAGATTCTATGATTCCATGATTCTGAAAGCATCTTCTGGGCAGTGTATAGAGAAAGGAGAGGAACCGAATGAGTGGAGACTGCCAGGTGGCTTTCTCACATGCTTACCAAGAAATGCACAGATGGTGAGTCTTTTTACATTCAGATCTAGCTCTCCACGTGACCGGTTTATTAAAAGCGGCAATATTAGTTTGTCCTACCGCACCTTCATCTGAGGATCTCAGAGCATTTTACCAGGGTGGGTAAGGAGTCATCTTCATTGTTACCAATGGGAAAACACAGGCACAGAGAAGGTAGGTGACTTGCCCTGTGTGAGAGTGTCAGAGCCAGGACAGATCTCCTGAGTCCTTAGACCCTGCTATCTCCTCTTCCCAGCATTGTCCTTTTCATAGATTCCAAGGCCAGAAGGGACCACTGTGATCATCTAATCTGACTGCTTATAAAACACAAGCCTGAGAACTTTCCCCAAATACTTCCTAGAGCAGATCTTTAAGAAAAACATCCCATCTTGATTTTAAAAAAATGTCAGTGATAGAGAATCTGCCGCAACCCATGGTAAGTTGTTCCAATGGCTAATTAGTCTCAGCATTAAAAATGTACCCCTTATTTCCAGTCTGAATTTGTCTTGCTTCAACTTCCAGGCAGTGGATCATGTTATACCTTTCTCTGCTAGACTGAAGAGTCCACTGTTAAATATTTTTTCCCGATTGGCACTTACAGACTGTAATCAAGTCACCCCTTAAGCTTCTTTTCAAAACAAGGTAACCATTTATTAGTTACTTGGTCTTACAGAATCTGAGGCAACTACAAACTGTGGTTGACACAAGTTACATTGGAGTAACATTTTTGCCAGAGTCCAGTTTATACTGGGCCCAATGTTAACCGGGTGTAAATCAGTATAGTTCCATTGATTTCAAACTGACACAAGGAAAAATACACTTCTGGTGCCTCCAAGTTAAGGTAGGCTACTAGGAAACTAGGAGTGGCAGGACTGCACATAGCACTGAGGTGCAACCACGACCTCTACCTTCTTTTGCTATCCAAATAAGGATAAAAACTCAGGTTCCTAACTGTAAGGGTGTGTGGAGTGGGGTGGGTAGCACAGACCTTCTCCACTGAGCAACAGTTTGCGTTTCCCTAGGGCATCTCAGTGTCAGTTCTGTGGAAGGCCTTTCCTGTGGCTACACACAAGACACAGACTCTTCTGGGAACTGAATTGGAGAAATCCCTCAGGAACTCTTTGATCACAGTCACTCGCCCTGCTTCCAAATGGGATCACAAACATGATGGGATAAATTCAGACCTGGTGTTAAGGGGATGCAGTGCCACTGATCTGAATGGAGTTGCACCCGCTTATACTAGCTCTGGATTTGACTCCCCTCTTGTAAGTGGTGCTGCATCTCCAATAAATTTCTTCTCCCTTTCCCCAGTACATATTTCACAGTTCACCAGAGAGTTCCAGGTGTGTTGGCTCAGGACAGATGAGGCCATGGGAGTTCTAGCACGTGCAGAATTTGCATTGATCTGGACCCATAGAGCCTGATTTCTAAGGGGGAGGGCGAGGTGCTGACAACTCCAAATGAAATAAATGACAGTTGTGAGTGCTCAGCACACCTGAAAAATCAGGCGTGTAGGTGCTAATTGTCTTCATGTTTAACTGTAACCATTTGTTATGTGATTGGCTTGGCTGTTTTGGTTAAAATGTCAGATGCTGGAAGTGGCTGCTAGACCAGAGGAGAAGAATCAAAGGGGGGGGGGCAGTAGGAGAACAAACTGGGGAGCAAACAGAAAAAAACCTTAATCAAATCCTGTTGCTGATTGAAGTTTAAACTCAGTTTCACCTTCTGTGGCCCCACTGCTGGTAAAATCCCTGTGATTCCCGCAGTGTCTAAAGGGGAGATGGTGGGAAGCTTGTGAAGTGGGTTCAGCTCTCCAAATGACGCTGCAAAGGGGAAGCAGTGGTGTAATTGCAAAGGGGAAAATGACCCATGGTTAGCTCTCTCCACAAGCACTGTGTTAGATCAGAGGCTATGTCTCAATGAGCCAGGCCCCAGTAATCTGTTCAGAAGAACCTGCCAAGCAGTGGGGAGTGAGAAGGGAGGGGCAAGTGCTCTGGGAGAACAAGCACGAGTCTGAAGTTCTGGAGAAGCTGGTAGATAAAAAGGGAGGCCAGTGTTTTGTAGTGGAAATGAGTTCATTAGCGGATTACATTTAGGTTTTAGGGAGACTATTATGGAGAGAAATAAATTGTTATAATGAGCCCGGATTTATTAAAATTCTTATTTTTTATTTTTAAAAAGCCTAACATGCAGGGGTGAATTCAGAACTCATGAAAACGAGCATCTCACAGCATTGTTAGCAAACGTTTATCTTGATTTTTCACGATTTCACTGCAAAAATAGGCCTCGTGCACACACATTGGTCAAACTTCACTTACTCAGCACTGCCAGGGCACCTCAGTTCTCTGGATAGTAACATGACTGAAACAGATAGCTTAGTTTGTCATATGGAGTTTGAAGAATGGACTGAAAGAATAAGACTGAACAATTGGGAGAAATGAGTCTGAGCAGAAAGTGTGAGAGTCCTGGATAGGCAGAATGCAGTCACCCAATCCATTCTACTCTGGTGAAAATTGCCACTGAGTTCTTTAATGACCAAAAAGGGCCAAGATCTTGCTATCTGAAAAGCAGCTCCTTGAGAAATTCAGCACACTAGTTCAATATGGACTAAGAGACTCAGTAGTGAATAACCAACACCTTTCACTGCAACTTCTGGGATTCCATTGGTGGTTTCCCACCTTTTCTAAGATAAGAGATCTAACAAGAGAACAGCCAAGGTGGCAGCTCACCTTTGACTAGTGGTTGAAAGTACTTATTGCTGCTTTTTGCAGAATGTTTTCCAGAGGTGGTTGCTCTTTGGCACTGGGGTCTGAGTCCTTTCCCTGAGCCTGCATTTTCCAGCCCAGTGCAGCAGGCTGAAGGAGGAGGCTGGGTTTCTGATAAACCTGCCCAGATTTGTACCAGGTTTTAGTACTGCTTATCCGCTCTGCACAGATTGTTTGCCCATATGAAGCAATTTCCCATCTCGCCCACATTAACATTTCCTGATGAGCCAGTGTGTTAATTTTGTGCTCCACGGTTCTCTGCTCACGGGCATCTGCTGGCAAAACGGCTGCCTTCCCTTCTGTTAAACAGTCCCATGTTGTGGCACCCTCAGCTTTCATTCTGCTCTGTTCAGTTAGCACATTCTCCTGTCTCGGTTGGTGTAGGGGGCATGCTTTCCCACCCTTATCTTATTTAAAGGGGAGCCTTTGTGTACTGTCTCTTTAATTAAAATAAAAAATATTGACTTAATCGAGACATAAAAGACATCTTAGAGCAGCCTCCTGGCACTCCATCAAGCAGCTTCCTTATTCTGACTGATAAGCTCAAGGAGAAGCTGCCCTTTTAAGCCTATGGAAGACTAAATACCAAGCCATAATACTGTAAGGCCATGATAAAAGGGGACTAAATCGCAAATGCTGATTGCATGGGAGAAATAGAAAGAGGAAGCCATGTGTTACAGTTGCAGCAGCTATGCCTGCAGTGCACCTTTATATACTCTTCCAGGTAAGGTAGAAGCAAATTGTGTTTCTGCATCTGAGAAGAACAGGCACAGCTTTCTGAGATCGGCATTGTAGTAGAAAGCATGTCAGGGTTTAGAAGGGGTGGTCAGCTATAGGGAAATGCCAGGGAAAGAGATCCTTATTATAGGGAAAAAAAACCTTTCATACTGTTTTGTCAGGCACAGCGCCACTGGGTGTTGCGAGGGTTCCTGCTTTTGAGGATGTGCTTTGCCATCTTTGCATGGACTCAGGGTCCTCTCACACAAAGTATTGAAGAGAAATTATCAGGAGGTTTCAGCTACAAAGATACGCTTTGTTTAAACAACAAAAAAGGTTTTTATAAAATCTTAAAATAAAAACAAATGTTTTCATGATTTATTTGAAAATGTAAATACTGTTTTAATTTCAAACATTCTCTTGCACTGTTTATGACACAAACATTACAGTCATTGGAACCAGAAAGTGAAACTGTCTTCAATTCGCTGATCATGAGGCAGCCCCCCCAAAATCTTAGAAATTGTGAGTCAAAAAACCCAGCAACCCAAAACAAAACGAAAACACCTCCCCCTTACCCCCCCAGCAAACCTTTGTCATCTGATTGCCGAGTCTTTGGGTCACACTCAGGTTACTTTTCAGGCTTGTCTCTGCAACCATAAAGGCTGGAAACTTATATGTATAATTTATAAAAATGAAAGCTGTGATTCTCATGCAATCTCTTGATTCTAATAGCTGGGACTTTAAGAAAAACACCTAACACTGCAAGATCTCTGATAAAACTGCAGGAGTTGGCAACACTGCTGACTAGAAACAGCACTTTGATACCATGGTGATGAGTGCTATTGAAAACCTAAGCTAGATGGAAACAAATGGGGAAGTGAGTCTGCTTTCATTGGCTGAGCTGAGTGATTATAGACAGTGAACAGCAGAAGTGGTGAAAGGTAAATCAGATTTTCCTTTTTTCAGTTTTAATGGTGTAAGTTACTTTTAGTAACCTCTAATCCAACAGCTTTCATCTAACTGTTTTCGCCAGAGGGCCAAACATATTATTCTTTGTGGGGGGAGGGATAGCTCAGTGGTTTGAGCATTGGCCTGCTAAACCCAGGGTTGTGATCCTTGAGGGGGTCATTTAGGGGTCTGGGGCAAAAATTGGGGATTGGTCCTGCTTTGAGCAGGGGGTTGGACTCGATGACCTCCTGAGGTCCCTTCCAACCCTGATATTCTATGATTATTATTGTAAGTCAGGGGGCCATGATGAATATTTCAAATACTTTGCCCTTTCCTGCTCAGGTAGGGCCAAGGGAGCAGAAACCATCCACCAATGCCCCCAGTTTGGCGGTAAGTGGAGTCAGTATAGCCGGCTCCTGTGTCTCCTTCCCTGCACCCCGTAGCATGAGATGTAGTGGGGTAAGTCTGGCAGAGAAGGGGTGTGGCTGGTGTATGATGTGGTCTGGCTATCCCTGGCTGGCATATGCCCTCTTGGGGACCAGAGCCAGCTGGCATAAGCAGGGAAGAGACCACAGCTGTTCAGAGCACTCCTGGGGCTGCAGGGAAAGATGTGGGAGTCAGCCGGGGAGGTAGCACGTGTAGTGATGGGCCTGATTCAAATACTTCCATTTAAAAATCACAGGGCCTGGCTCAGGGATCACATATTCAATTCATAACCAAATATACATTTTCTTAACATAGATGCTCATGAGGGCCACATTTTAGTGACTCAAGGATCACAAGGGGCCACAGGTTGGGTAGCTCTGATAAATCAGTCTAGCTATGGTATTTTTTTACTGTGCCTGTTACATTAGTATCTAAGCACCAAAAATAAGGAAAAATATTTTTGATTTTTAACTCAAAAACTTCCCTTTCATTTATATTATTATTTTTATACAACAATCCAATGACGTTAACTTTGATAACACTTGGATCCTTCCATCTGATCTGCTTCTTCCATGCACCTGTGTGCAAATGATGCCTGTTCTGTCTGGCAGTGACAAGATTTCTGTGAGAGTCTTTCATACAGAAGTTTATCAGTTTATATATCCTATCAGATGTATCAATACCTCTTATTACAGTAGCTATGCTTCTTGTTAGCAATTAGTTGTGTGAGTCTGAACCACATCATATGATGGGAGGGCAGGTACTGTGATCAAAGTGCACATCAGTTGCAAAGAATAACTGGCATTTGGGAAGGAGAAAGCTTAAAGTAAGCTTCAGTTCTTCCTCTGCAGACACGTCAGGGCTATGCAGTATGTGACTTTCCCTCTCTCCTCATTGGATCAGCCGAGCTCAGACACAAAGATGTGGGTGGCTCACAGCTCTGCTTGGCCCTGAAGGCAAGTCACCAAATGAGATTGCCCTTCCCTCCCCAACCCCAAAGATAACTGCAGGATGAGGCTAATAAATCAGCTCTGAGAACAACTGCTGCACTCCACCTCTAAGCCACTGGAGGGTGTGAGAGTGGGAGGCACAGAGATCCATCTCTGTGCAGGCTGGCGTTGTCAGCACTCAGCTGACATTAAAACAAACACCCTCTATACAAAGGGCAGGCTGAGCACTCGGTATTTGTAATTAAAGCTTCTAGGCAGCTCACATGAGTCATGTGGGCTGCTGTGCTACATGCCAACCCAGCATAACCACTTGGCCTGCTTGGAGGAGAGAGCCTTTTGCCCCACTTATCACCCTAGATAGCATTGCAGGCTTTATTTGGTGGCTGCTCTTCCCCTGGAGATTCCTGTTTTTCTCCCACAGAAAAACCCCTTCCTCCTAAATGTCTCCATATCAGGTTCCACGATATGTACAGAGTGTGTACTTTACGCATGCAAGACTTGTTTGAGACCCATTAGGGAGGGATATGGAGTAGGTAGGCTATTAGTCCGGTTTTAAAATGGCCCTGCTTTTAAATGGTTTGTCCCCAGTCCGCTCCTGAGACAAAATCCCACATGGTTTTGTCCAGTATCACGGACGGTGGACCCCAGTTTGAAGAGTATGCCACTCTGCCTCCTCCAGCATGACCTTGCATGCATGGTGCTTGTAAGGTCATGCCACATGGAGAATGCCATTTTGAAGAGCGTGCTGCCCTGCCCCTACTGGTGAGACCTCATATGTGCATGCATGCAAGGTCATGCTGGTGAGATGGGACAGTGTGCTCTCCAAAATGGTGTCCTCTAGGAGTGAGAGGACATGCCAGTGGGGACAGTGTCATGCAGATGGGGGCGAGTCCATACTGTTCCCAGAAATACCAGTATGTCTGGTATTTTGGGGAATGCATGGATGGACACCTTAATATGGAGGTGTGTTTGAAGATCAATAGAATATTAAGTGGTGCCTACCTGCATCACGTTGATAGTGCTGTACAAACATTCCATTACTATCTACCACCTCTGTGCAGTGATACCATCCGATTTTACACATGGGGAAACTGAGATACAGTATTGCTTTGATAGTCAAAAATTACAGGGCAAATAAGTAGCAGGCACATGAAGGTGGGGTGCATGACTCTGACCTTTATTGAACATAACAGCATAACATGAGTAATCAGTTGTACAGCACTGGCTGATCTCCAAGGGTGAGATCCTCAACCCTGCTTATCCCCTTTACAGCAGGTAAAAGGGCCCGAGGGCAATAAAGGGCCTGTAAAAACCTTGGTTCGCCCTTGGGAAAATTCCCCCAACGTAGGCACTGCAGAAAATAGCCATAATCTGCCATAACTTGGACAGGTCCTCATGGACTGTCTACGTTACACCAGGGGCCTCTCCAACCCCTTGAGCAGCCCAGGATCAGGAGGGCACAAAGGTGGCTTAAATCCACCCTATTTCTCACCCCCTGGTGGGCCAGTCCTGGGCTGCACAGCTTAAAGTCCAATCCCTGCTATAGCATAAACGCTCTCTATGGCGATGGAAGGAGTTCTTCTGCTGCTGTAGAAACCCCACCTTCTTGAGTGACAGTTGCTGGAAGCATTCTTCCATTGACCTCGTTGCATCTACACCAGGGGTTAGGCCATCAGGGTATGGATTTTTCATACCCTTGAAAGCTGTAGGTATGTTAGCCTAATTTAAGTGTAGACCACTAAGTACTGGTTGAGAGTGAAAGGTCGCGGGGCAGGCATTTGAGGAAGTCCTGCTGCAGGAGGAAGCTGTTGATCTTAGGAGCTCTGAATCTTCTCCCCCAATCTATAAATTTAGAGAGAGGCCTGAAGCAAAAGCCCAGATCCAAAAGGCCAAGCTCCGTTCTGTCAGTTTCAAGCTGGGCTCCCCTCCAGTTACATTGATAGCATGAGCAGTGATGCACTTCCCTGTTGGTGTTGCTGCATGTTCTGAATTGGGATATGTGGGGTTTCTATTTCATATGTTTATCTGTATTTGTATTTGCTTTTAAAATGCTGCAGGGGAGCCCTTAGGAGTCTAGCATAATGTGTGTTCTGGTCTCCTCACATCCAGTCCCTGGATAGTAAATATACTCGTAACACAAGATCTCGTGTTGTTTCAGCTCCATAAATGGCTACCCAAGTCAAAATTGATCCATTTTAAGCATATGTACAAATTCTAAGATATGTCAGTTTCATTCATCTGGGCTCTTGCACATTGGTATTAGCTTCACAATGAAAAGCCCAGGTGTCCTCTCCCGGTTCGATAAGATATTACACATTATAGGAGATGGGAATCACAGTCATAAAATTCCAGACTAGAAACATACAGCATGTGTGTATGCCACTAACTGCGCTATCTGATGCTCTGAAAACCATATTCTGTAGGTAATTGAATATACCTCAGCATAATTAGTGATTACAGCTTTGTGAATCTATAACAGATGATGTGGCTATGCATGATTTATGCAGCACGGCGCTGGCTTTGTATGTGGCTGGGATGTGACGTTGGTGGCTCTTTATGTGCTTTTGTAGCACAAGGCAGGAGCTTAATGAAGGGGTTATTCATATTCTGGCAGTGCTGCTGATTCCACTGTTACAGGTGTATGCCTAGCTGTATGCTCATTAATATGCCTTTCAAACAGAACACAAAGCCCTTCCTCAGAAAGATGGTCTCCTTGACAAGGGAACCAGAATGGCCCAACTGGCTGGCACTGCTGATCCAAGCTGTGAGTGACACATCCAAGTAACAAATGATGTGAGCACTTCCGGCAGCCCTTACCGGAGAGTGGGAGGGAGAGGGGGAAGTTGGGACTGGTGTACCACATCCTGGCATTTCCAAGAAACCTCATTTCTCCTTTCCTTTTGGAGGTCTGCGTGCTCTGGATCATATCTCATTTACTGTTGGGTTTGGTGCATGGTGGTGCTTTTCCTTACCCCCAGTTTTCCTCTCTTTGCCCCATCTCCCTGAATTTGGGGAAATGCTCTAGCAAATGCAGTTGATTTTCATTTACACTGAGGCCTCTTTGCAATGTGCAAGTCATATAAAGGGGCCTTAAAGTGGATGTAAATACGTTGACATGCACAGTGAAGGGGCTTTCATGCAAGCATATATCTACACTGGAGTAAAAGTACCTGTGTCAGTTGACTTGTGCTTGTAGGGCTTGGGCTGCAGGCTTATAAAATTGCAGTGTAGATGTCTGGACTCGGGCTGGAGTCCAGATTCTGGGATCCTCCTCCTTGATGAATTCCAAGTGAAGAAGGCAATGGAAGCCAAAAGAAGTTACTTTGAATTCACACCAGTGTAACTGACAGCCAAATCTGGCCCAACACATACATATCTTCTGATATTTGTGAGTGAATATGGTGCTTATCAAAGGGTGAAATAGCCCAGGCTTGAGCCAGGTGTTGTGTATGAACATATTGAACTAGCAGCTCTCCTGACAAATCTATGCCCCTTACTCCTCATCCGCTGGAACAGTCCCCCAGTCGTGGGCCTCTCACAGAACTTTGACAGTGCTCTTTAAACCTGCCCTACATCATATGCTCACACTGTGTTAAGGAGAGTGGTGTTAAAACCTGGACAAATAGATAATATAGAACAGCCTCGTAGGCCTGAGCCTTGTTGAAGAGTTATGCTGAGGTTTTGTAATATAGACAAATGGAGATTAAGATAAATTGCAACAAAACTCATTTTAATTCATGCGGGGGGAGAGGAGGGAAGCAGAAGAGTGAGATCCTTGGCTGGCATTGATGTGGCAGATGAGCCTTACAGAGTTTCCTTGAATATCTTTAATTTAAGGCTTCTGTCTACAAGGGACAGGGATCAGCGGTACTAAAGTATCAGTCATTGCAGCACATAGCGTCAAGAGAATACACCCCATTGTGTGCTGCCAGAGCATGCCCTGCCAGAGACTGCTTAGAGAAACACTGGGTATCAGATCACATCTCGGTCACTCCTTCCTGCTCCACCTCCCAGCTCTCACCAAACTCGGGATACTTCTCTGTACATCAACTACTTAATGGACTCTTCCCTCCCTCTTTCCCCTTCTTGCTGGTCTTTGACATAGCTCTTCCCAGGCTTTTCACTGATTTCCCAGCTAGGGAATGTACTTTCCAACTCCCCTTTCTCTCCTTTCCTGTAGTTTGCACAGTCATTTCCTGAGTATATTAAAACATGTTGTGTTCCTCCCGTTGCAGCTCTTGAGATCTTTGAGTGGCCTTCTCCCCATCCCTCCTGTAGGAATTTCACAAATAAACCTATGGGGTTGTGCCTGAGGTTTGTTAGCAACATGTAACAATGAGGTCTCCTATTTTGCTGAGCTTGTTGTTTCTGCATGTTGACTCCATTCCTTATTTTTTGTTTTGAACATGGGTAATGCCTAAAAATAAACCCAAACCTGTAAAAGATTTTGCATATTATTCCCACAGGCTGGGAGCTGACATGTCCCTCTAAGTATCTTAGAATTTAGGAATCTGGGATGTAGGAGGAAGGACTTAAGCAAACATGACAATTTTAATTTGTGGAGCTTTAGAAATGTGTCCTTATCCAGACAGTACACCTGGTGAACTGCTCTGTGAGGCATCAGTAAGAGACTTACTGTTGTAAAGACAATGGGAAATCATATGGAGCTGGAAAACCCATTGTCTTATGCTGCAGAGTTTAGGGTTAATGATACTGGCAGAAAGAAAAGGAGTACTTGTGGCACCTTAGAGACTAACCAATTTATTTGAGCATAAGCTTTCGTGAGCTACAGCTCACTTCATCGGATGCTGTAGCTCACGAAAGCTTAGGCTCAAATAAATTGGTTAGTCCCTAAGGTGCCACAAGTCCTCCTGTTCTTTTTGCAGATAAAGACTAACACAGCTACTACTCTGGTACTGGCAGGTTTCTTTGTGCTAGAGAGGTTACTTTTTTAAATGAGCAGGAATCCAAAACCTGGCCCCCAACCTTTCAGGAAGTGTAGAACCAGAGCTGAATTCTCTTGAACCCCCTTGACCAGGTCATCAGTAGGAATAGAACCTGGGACTTCTAGCACCCAAAGCTCTAGTTTCTGCCACCAGAGCTAAAGGAACAGCTCTCTCGTGTGGGACCAGCCACTAGAAAGGGACACAAAGCCAGGCTGTTGCACAGATGCACTTTTCCTCATTTTGATGCTGCCTTTCTTGAAGAGGTATGTTTTTTATTCTACCCCCCTTACTCCTCTCAAGGAACCCCGCAAACATACACTGCTTCTGGCAAATGGCCAAAGCATACAGTACACTGCCTGAAAACCCTGAGCATTAGGCACTTTATTTGAACTGCAGGGGCTTGCTTTGTATTGCGTATCTCTGTTGCACATGCTGCGTTGAAGCTCCCAGTTGGAAATCGTTTCTCTCTATGTGGAACAAAAGAAAAATCTATCTCAGATGAGATCATCTCCTTGGGACAGAGCAAACAGTTAATCTCCTTGCTGCTTAACCATTGTATCAACAAAATGAGTTGACCTGTTACATGAAATGAATGTGACTTTGGCAACGTGACCTTTGGCCCTTTATTATCCAAATGAATGTAAAGTTATTAGAACTGCAGCCTCCATCTCCTATGGTATGTACAGTTGGGGGAGTATCAAAGGTATTTTGGGGTGTGTGTGTATTACATGTATCGCACTTGCCCAGTGAATCCATCACTTTGGGAACCTGAGGAACACCAGAGCAATTGAGAGAGTCTCAGCTAGTTAGCTGTTTGAGACGAGTGTTGCCACAGCTGTTCTGAGTGCACAGGGAGCATAATACTTCTTGCCATAATATTGTTATGCCTGATTTTGTGCGTGCGTGCACACACTCAGTTCAATATGGAGGGAGAGAAATTCAGAAGCTTTCCAAATGGTCGACTCTAAAGTAGCATAGAGTGAATGTGCTCAAAACGGACACATTGCAAAGAAGGAAATTACTGAATCATCACATACCAAATGCAGCATTATGAAGAATTATAGTGTAGGCTTTGTGAATAAGCATCCTGTATGAGGAGGAATCCTGATTTTGATCTACTAGAGGTGTGTGTGCGTAGGTGCTGACAGTAGTAATGCTGCCACACCCCCTGGCTTGAAGTGGTTTCCATCATATACAGGGTTTACAGTTTGGTTCAGTGGCTCTCAGCACACCCATTATAAAAATTGTTCCATCACACACGTGTGTGTGTGTGAATGTGAACTCAGTGTGGTTGAAATACCAGCTTATCAGCCTTGGAAAATAAAAGAATATATACACTGCAGGTTCAATACAGATGAGCAATTAATGCCTCCTCCACGCTGGCCTACCAGTGGGCCTCAACTCTGACCGAGGAGTGAAAGGAAAGTCTAGTCTCCTGATGCATTTCATACTTGGCTTCTGCTAAGGTGCCAGCAAAAGGATAAGTGCCAAATGTTGTGGTGTTTTTGTGACGTGGACACTTAGAATCATAGAATCATAGAATATCAGGGTTGGAAGGGACCTCAGGAGGTCATCTAGTCCAACCCCCTGCTCAAAAGCAGGACTCATCCCCAATTAAATCATCCAACCCAGGGCTTTGTCAATCCTGACCTTAAAAACTTCTAAGGAAGGAGATTCCACCACCTCCCTAGGCAACGCATTCCAGTGTTTCACCACCCTCCTAGTGAAAAAGTTTTTCCTAATATCCAACCTAAACCTCCCCCACTGCAACTTGAGACCATTACTCCTTGTCCTGTCCTCTTCCACCACTGAGAATAGTCTAGAACCATCCTCTCTGGAACTACCTCTCAGGTAGTTGAAAGCAGCTATCAAATCCCCCCTCATTCTTCTCTTCTGCAGACTAAACAATCCCAGTTCCCTCAACCTCTCCTCATAAATCATGCGTTCCAGTCCCCTAATCATTTTTGTTGCCCTCTGCCGGACGCTTTCCAATTTTTCCACATCCTTCTTGTAGTGTGAGGCCCAAATCTGGACACAGTACTCCAGATGAGGCCTCACCAATGCCGAATAGAGGGGAACGATCACATCCCTGGATCTGCTGGCAATTCCCCTACTTATACAGCCCAAAATGCCATTGGCCTTCTTGGCAACAACAACACACTGTTGACTCATATCCTGCTTCTCGTCCACCGTAACCCCTAGGACCTTTTCTGCAGAACTGCTGTTTAGCCATTCGGTCCCTAATCTGTAGCTGTGCATTGGGTTCTTCCGTCCTAAGTGCAGGACCCTGCACTTATCCTTATTGAACCTCATCAGATTTCTTTTGGCCCAATCCTCCAATTTGTCTAGGTCCCTCTGTATCCTATCCCTGCCCTCCAGCGTATCTACCACTCCTCCCAGTTTAGTATCATCCGCAAATTTGCTGAGAGTGCAATCCACACCATCCTCCAGATCATTTATGAAGATATTGAACAAAATTGGCCCCAGGACCGACCCCTGGGGCACTCCACTTGACACCGGCTGCCAACTAGACATGGAGCCATTGATCACTACCCGTTGAGCCCGACAATCTAGCCAACTTTCTACCCACCTTATAGTGCATTCATCCAGCCCATACTTCTTTAACTTGCTGACAAGAATACTGTGGGAGACCGTGTCAAAAGCTTTGCTAAAGTCAAGATACAGTACATCCGCTGCTTTCCCTTCATCCACAGAACCAGTAATCTCATCATAGAAGGCGATTAGATTAGTCAGGCATGACCTTCCTTTGGTGAATCCATGCTGACTGTTCCTGATCACTTTCCTCTCATGTAAGTGCTTCAGGATTGATTCTTTGAGGACCTGCTCCATGATTTTTCCGGGGACTGAAGTGAGGCTCACTGGCCTGTAGTTCCTAGAATCCTCCTTCTTCCCTTTTTTAAAGATTGGCACTACATTAGCCTTTTTCCAGTCATCCGGGACTTCCAGTAGCAAACTGGAACAGCCATTAATTAATTGTAATCCTTGACAGATGCACCACGAATACTTCCAGAGGGGCTGGAGTTTGGCTAAATGTAAGGTTAGCATCCACTCACCTCAATGATAGCCATGAATGCTTCTCACATATGCTGTAGAAAACCCGTCAAACTAATAAGTGCAATAGAATATCTGAAAGAAGACTTCTATGGCAAACACCTTTGTGTTGCACTTAATTATGTCCTGAGGTCATCGCTGTTGAATGGGAAATAGCGTGAAAATGATCATTTTTTGCACTCCTATAGTGCCATGCATTTGGGGGATCTCAAGATGATTTACAAACATGAACAAAACCTCACAGTGTGTCTCTTACAGGTGAGGAACCTGAGGCAGAAGAGTGAAGCATCTTGTCCAAGGTCTAGGGTGACCAGATGTCCTGATTTTATAGCGACAGTCCTGATATTTGGGGCTTTTTCTTATATAGGCTCCTATTACCCCCAACCCTCTGTCCCGATTTTTCACACTTGCTATCTGGTCACCCTACCAAGGTCACACAGTAGAGCCAAGAACAGAACCAACCTAGACATGAGTTTTAAGCATAAGACTATCCTTCCTGCTAAATGTGTCAACTGGCATTGTCAGTGAATGCAGCACTATAATTCTGTACTCTTATATGTATGTACAGTATTTATGTATTGTACATGTGCAAGTTGAAAAATCAGTATTAGCAATTTGGAAAAGATATAAATTAATGTTATTGCTTCACATTGTTTTTTATCTTAGTCATTTTTCTCATTTTTTATGCCCAGAATCCTTCCTCCTAAGTGTTTAGCAATCTGTGTGGATGATAAGTAGGTGCCTGCACTCATACTGTCTATCAGCTTTAACAAGAAATACCAAGTCGAGTTGGTATATTGCTTGGATGGGAGACTGCCAAAGATACTTCCAGTAGCAGGTTAGAGGACATTGTTGCTCTCTGTGCCAGAATAATGGGAATCAAGCTGTGTGTATCCATACGCATAAGGGTATTAACACTGATTGTGTTAATCGAAAATATTGGTGATTGGCAGTGGTGATCCTGCCATATCCTAATATTTATTTATTTGTATTGCAGTTGCTCCTAGGAGTCCCAGTCATGGACCAGGGCCCCATTGCAGGGGTGTTCTGGGGACCTGGGAGTCATGGCCCCATCACTTTTAAAAGTTGGAGGGCTATGCTCTCTCACTTTTTACCAGCCGTAAAAATGGGGGATGGGGATGGGGAGGAGTGAGCGGGGTGCGGGATTTTGAGGGAAACAGTTGGCATGGGAGCAGGGCCTCAGTGCAAGGGGTGGCATGGGGGGAGGGGGTGGCACTTGAGGAGAAGGGGTAGAGTGAGGATGGGGCCTCGGGGGGGGGAAGGGGCAGCATGGGGGGCGGAGCATGGTTCGGGCACCGGTGCTTCTCCCCACTTTTAGGGAGCTTGCGCCGCTCCTGCCCCATGGTGCTGGGTGCTGTACAAACACAGAGCCCTGCCCAAAAGAGTTTATGAAAGTATAAGGCCAGAGACAACAGGTGCACACAGACAATCAGATGGAGTACAAGAAAACACGGAGATGTATCTCAGGATGGGGCAGAGAGTGGGATAAAGGGAAATTTATGTTGCTCTTTATCAGAGTTTAGCCTGAATCCATAAGTTCACATCTGAATTTTATCAAGTTTGGCAGAGTTCGGATCCAGGGTTTGGAGGGAGAAAGTCAGTGCTGTCATGCCCCTCCCCCAGAGCTCAGACACCTGCTCCTGGGCTGGAAGCCAGGCACACTTGGAAAATAAAGGAGAAGGAAACCACAGCAATGACTGCCCAGAGACAAGGTTTCTGAATCAGCGGCAGACTAAACATCATACAGCAGTTGCTAGAGAAGAAGAGGGTATGTCAACAGCACAGCCACCAGATCCTCTGTGTTAACTAGGGGAAATTGAAGCTCTATTTCCACTGGACGCGGAGTCTGACGACTGGAAAAATGTTTCTCTGTTTACAGGAATCTGAAACCTTGTAATTCTCTTCTGCTTCCTCCTCCTCCCTGTCTCCCCTGGAGCCAGCCAATCGCTAGCAGACACATTTGGAAAGGAAGGCTTATTCTGATCCCGAACCTCTGTAATTTAATTAAAAAAATACAGGCACAAGAGCAACCACAGCAGCAAGATAAAAAAATATAAGTAAAAAGGAACAAATCCAAGCTTACATGTGAACATAGCTAGAAAAGTTTGGACAAAGTGTCTTGAAATGGGAGGAGGTCCTTTCTCTGTCGGTCAGTAAGTTACAGTAACAGAAGGGCACCCCCTTGGTAGCACTGCTGTCAGCTCAAGGGTTAACCAGCAATCTCATCATTTGGTCATATGAATGACCAGACTGGCTCAGACCTGAGGTCCATCTAGTCCAGTTTCCTTTCTCCGGCTAGAAATCACCATATGCTTCAGAGGAAGGAGCAAGAAACCCCACAATAGACACATATGAGGTAATGTACCCCTATGAAGGTCTCACCCTAATAGTTGGAGAATAAGCCTTGGACCATGAGGTTTTATATCCCTGTCCCCGAGCCTGATGGGCCATACGGTGGGATATTTAAAAGGAGCTACACTTCGTACTTGCAAGGTGCAGAGCAGCGGCTGGGGTACGTTACTCCTAGGGATGGGTTTGGATGTTATCAAGAGAGGATTCATGTTACATTGGGCCTGGATCCAGTAAATTCCTGACCCCATCAAAAAGTGTCAGGGCTCGCTTTCTTTTCCAGACCATTTTTACAGTTCACCATAGGCTCCCCCTGGGTGGACTCTTTCCTCCTTGATTTTTCTCAAGTGAGGCAGTGCAGCTGCCCACCTTGGAGCTATCAGCTGTACACTCTGCTTGTATTTGCTACTCTGCTTCTACTTCACTTCTCTGTCCAGGCCTCCTATGTCCAAGGATCATGTCTTATTCTGACCCCTCAAAAACCAGCTGAATTTTCCTGGTCTCTTGGATCTTCAGGTTGGGGCCAGGCTATGAGATTGCTTGATCAGCTGTAGAAGCAGCTTCTCTCACTATATTTCAGTAGTTGCACTTCCAGCAGGATTCAGGACATGCAGAGGAGCAGGAAAATGAAGAATAATTGGGTTAAGCGGCACCTAGTTCACTGGACTTGAGACTGAGGAGAGCTGTGTTTGATTCCCAGAAACGAAGCTCTGCTGTTAGCCTACTGGGTGACATTGAGCAAGTCACTTCACCTCTCTGTGCTTCATTTTCCCTGTCTGTAAAATGGGGATAATGATACTGCACTCCTTTGTAAAATACTTTCAGATTTATTGAGGAAAAGTGTGGTATCTATCTATCTATCTATCTATCTATCTATCTATCTATCTATCTATCTATCTATCTATCTATCTATCTATCTATCTATCTATCATTAGGGATGTTTGAAGGAATTCTCCACAACTTATTGGGCCTCAAAGACATTGGAGTTTCAGGTTCAATTTGAGTGCTGAATATAGGTTCAGGTCAGTTATTATTTTGATCTGGAAATGCGGAAAACAGGAAGTGGTGGGACAATTTTGGAAAACCAAAAGCAGATGTGGTCTGGATCCAGCATTATTTTCCCTAAACCAACAAAGGTCAGGCTTCTGGATGAATGGTTCCATTTTTGTTTCTTCTCTATATCTTATGTGGTTTACCCATCCCTTATTATTACCTGCACATCTTTCATTTTATGTCCCATCAGTATTAAATCAATCAAAGCAAATATCATGGCCATTTATCACCCGACTATATCTTTTAATTCTCTGATTTCCTGGGCAGCCTTTCCTTTGCTCTTGTCTTTCATCTGCTGAGCAGACATCGAAGGAGAGAAGTTCACTGTGATGTTAAGCCTAGAACTATGCAGTAAGTCATATTCAAGTTTTAGCCATGACTTCAAATCTATTTCCAATCTTTCCCCTCTATGTCTGAAGCAACAGGAGGCCCACTCGCTGAGGGTAGTTAATATGCTTACAGGAACTTGGAGATCTACATGTAACAGCTGTAAAAGGCTTGAGCAACTAGTTTGGATTCCGAGAGTTCATGGATTCCGAGATGTCAGTGCCTGCATGCTGGAGTTTAGCAGTGGATAACTGAGCTGATTTCCCTTTGACGCTGACTGCCATTCCTGTAAAATCAGCTGCCCAAAGTACACAGCTTGTTCCATAATTATACTTGCAATGGAAGATTTAGCAGACAAATCACAGTGCAAGAAAGAAAGAGTCGAATATTGGAGTTTGATCGATCTTCCTTGGTATTTTTTATTCTGCCACTGAAAACCTATTGTAGACTATTTCCTGAGCTTTCTCCAGAAGAGTAATGCCAAATTAACTGGCTATCATAGATTCATAAAACAGGAGACTAGCTGAGAGGTTGGCAGTTTCAGGGCATTTCTGAAGGTGAGGATGAACCAGTTGAAAATTGCAGAGACAGAAAGCCCAGACAGATCAATGGAGGAGTTTAACTTTCTCGGATTTCCTCTCTCCACGTCCTCTGACTGGCCTTTGCCAGCCTCAGTGCTGTTAAACCTTTCGTATTATTTGGGGATTGTGTGTGTTTAAATACCGCAGATGCATTATTTACCAGCAGAAAATCCTGGCAGGTTTGCAAACGCCACGAGACATGGAGTGAAGCAGAGGCCTGTTGAATTATTCATGAGCTCGGATAGAATGTAATCGTTATTGCTGCTGTAACAAGTTTATTATTTTAAATTATTATTTTGTGGTTCCCCCTCTCTTTTTTTCTTTTTCCTTTTTAAGCTCTGTGATGACTTACATGCTTACACAGACACACAGGCTGTTGGAGCCCCAGTCTCTCTTCAGACTGTTCGTTCATCTGGAGTAATTACAGGTTACATTTTTCTAATAGTTGTGCATATACTATTGCCATCTAACTCAGGAAATACTTGGTGTGTGTAGTTGTTTTCCCACACCAGCCAGTCATGTTTGGCCTTACACAGGGCAGAGGATTGAACTCTTCCATTCAACTCCAAATATGGACCCCTGTGAGTCATCAGCATTCTCTAAGAGCAGCTCTATCCCTGTCCATGCTATTTCCTTTCCCATCCTTTGAATGGGCTGTCTCCACCTCCTTGGATAATTATGCTTCTTTTTGAACTGGTGAATTCTTACTGAGGTTACATGGTATTTATTGTGAAGGGCACAGATACTTGCAAAGAAATAGCTGCATCCTGGAAGCCTTGATCGTGAAGGTTGCATGATACAGCATGGTGCACAGTGTTGAAATGCTCCACCTTTAGTCCAATCAGAGGCTATGTGTGTGTGTGGGCAAGGATGGCAAAGATCTAAGCATGGTGCTCTGCACTGGACAGAGGTAAGTCTCATGCTCCTTGCATCCCCAAAATACAAAGCTCATTGATGTCCATCGGAAGTTTTTGCATTGACTTGAGTAGATTTTGGACCTTAGTCATGAGAATGCAAGGCTAAAAATCGATGGGGTGTGATTAGAGAATGGGAGTGCCTGAGGAGCCATGAGCTAAAGTGTGACCCTCCTCACAGTGGCTACATATTCCCTTCTTAAGGTTAGATTCAGTCACCTGTACTCATGTTGGATTAATACCTTGATTTCAGTAAGGTACTATGTCACATGAATAAGTGTAGCAGAATCTGGCCCTAAGGACACACTCCTGCTATTGGGCAGGAGTAACTTCGGCAGCCTTGTAGCAGCTCTCCCAACAGTGCAGGATTGGATTCCTGTGGGTGTCAAGTCTCACATCACTTTCTACTTTGCACTTATATATGTGAAACCCTTGGCTTCTGCACTGTGCAGGATCAAGCAGTAATGCAAAGCAAAGCTGTGTGAATGTGATACTTAGCCATTCATGTCAGAGCTGTGACAAATGTACATAGTATATTATGGACTCACTTGAGCAGAATCAGGGTTTGAGATGCAATATATCTCCTGAACTTGGGAGGAAGAAAGCAGAGTGGGATATTCCACTCATCCCTTTGTTCTTTCCCAAGAACTGGGTTAACTGCTTCACCCCACTCCTCCCAACCCCCTCCCTCCACTTCCATTATGGAAAAAAATCTTATGTTGCTCTCAGGTTTTGTGTGGAAAATTCCCTTCATAATCTCTCCTCTCTTTCATTCTTTGCTTTTAAAGTAAATTTGTGGGGAGAGGGGGAGCCGCTGTTTTGATAGCCCTGGAGATGGAATTCTTTTTTTTTAAAAATCTCTATTGTTATTAGAGATTAATTGAAGAGGCAGTGTTTGGCTTGAGACCCAGAGCGGGATCAGACTGGGCAATGGGGGGTTCAGGATTAATGGCTGAAGCAGGGTTGGGGTTCAGGTTTTGCAACACCAAAATCCCATGAGCTGTTCTCATAAGACTTCAACCCCCAATAGCAGAAATCTTGTGAGAATCGCTGATCTCATGAGAACACCTCCATTTTAAATTGAAATTTCGTAAGACTGGCAGTTCTTCCAAGATGTCTGCTGCATCTGAACTTGTACCAGCAAATGGGCCTCTTCCCATTTTGGTTTGACCTGGAATCAATTATTCGTATCTCAGGATTCCAATGTACATTGCCCCTCTCACTTCCACCCACGTATATTTGAAAGGGTTCAGATTAGAGCGTTCAATTTAGGTGCACCCCTCTTCCTCGCATATGCACATGCGTGCACACACACTTCTAACTTGTCATAGTTCTTCCCTTCTCCACTAGCTGGGGTTGGAGGTGGGAATGGTTTCAGAGAGGCTGGGAAAAGAAACAAACTGTTCATTTAGTGGTGACGCTGCCTTTTGCCAGTCTTAGGGCAGGCAGGTGCTGTTGTGTGGGCTCTGGCTACATTTAAAGTTTGTTGGATGCTTTTGGCAACCTGGTCTCACCTCATTCTTTCGGATACCCCCAATGTTACTGTAAATCAATATACAGAAACGGGGACCTTCAAAGGGACTCCAGAGTAAGTAGAATTTCTTGAACAACTTCCTTAGTATTTTCCGTGGTGACTAGATTGAAATTAAACAATATCCCAGAGACTCGTTGAACCCTTCTGCGTATCCACAGGAAGCAACTTTCCCACCATACCCATGTGACTCGAATTTGACCAGGAGGGTAGGTCTACACAGCCCATGGGAGTGAGTTTCCAGGCCCAGGTCAATAGACTCTGGCTAGTGGGCTTGCAACAGTGCTAAAAATATAGCTGTGTAGATAGCGCTTTGACGCGTGGGCTGGAGCTCAGGCTCCGGAGTCTAAGAAGGTGGGGTGGGCTTCAGAGCCTCAGCTCCAGCCTGAGTCACAAGGTCAAAGTGTTGCCTACTCAGCTACTTTTAGAATGCCAGGCTGAGTCTGTCGACCCAGGCAAGGAGACTCCCTCCTGTGGGCTTTGCAGGTAAACACTGAGAGACTCACAGTAGTGGTCAAAGGGGAATTCAGTCACTGTGACCAAGTCCGTTCTAGGCCTCTGTTGAGAGTGCCAGCAAAGATGTCAATTGCATTAGCAGTCGGTATGGCATGCACATTATGTTTGCAACTGTGTGCCTAAAATGTTTGAAAATTAGATCCTTTTTTTGTTTCAGGACTGCCCCTCAGAAACTACTTTCGACTGTGTTCAGTGCATGATGCTCAATAGATACGCACGTGCTGGCTTAAAAAAAAAAAAAGTATCATAATGTAGCACATTGCCCTGTTTTCAAATGCTTATAATGTGGTCGGTTTATTTCACCCACTATCTCATCCTGAGTGAGGCTCTTCCCTTGTTTATACAAGAGCAGGAGTAATTTAGACCATTGCTGGTACCAAAGGATCCCTGTGTCTCCTTGATGGTTTTATTTTCAAGGCAGGCCAAGATCCATACCAGGAAAGCAGCTTCCCACATCTGGCTGAGCCAGCAACCTAAACTTAGCTTGTCCTCCCCCTGAATTTTCCAAAAAGGTGTTTGTGGCCTTTTTAGATTATAACTTCATTATATTTCAAGGAAATCTCTCCAGACATATCAAAGGGTCTACCCCTCAGTGAGGTCTAAGTCCCTGGCAAGTTTATAGTCCAGAAAGAATCCATTTTTTAAAAGGATGTGACCTCAAATAAACAGTTTGCAAATGTTTTGGATTGGTGTTTGGATATTTCAATAATGGGCAAAAATGAAATTGATCAGATTTTTCCAAATGATTCACCTCTGGGCTTAAAAATAAACAGGAGGCATTTCAGGCCAAATCGTGATTTTAAAACAGGGGATTAGAACCAAAGTATCTTCTCACACATAGCGCTGGAGTGTCACAAGGGCAATGCCATGATAATTTTGTGTAAACGGCTTGATGCAGGAGAGATAGGGGAGTGGAAAAAACAACTAGAAGCAAGGTCTGTCAGATTCAGGAGAGTTACTCTGGATTTGAGCTGCTATAGCTGATGGTAAGAAAGTGCCCACCAATATTTTAAAAATTCAGTAAGGATTAAGAAACCCAACAAGAAAGAGTGATGAAAAAGAATGCCTCTTGAGTGATGCAAAAAATGGTGCTGTCGTCTTCAGGCTAAATTTATCAGAACAGAGCATCATAAATCAAAGATTTATTGCTCCCTCTGCTCATTAGCTGTGAGAAACTGTGACTAAGCTTGAAGGTTACTTGGTATAGTTCAGTATTATTGTTCTTGCTGCCTTGTTCTGAATCAGGAGGCAGGCAGCCATGACACACAGACACACGCACACACTCTCTCTCTCTCTCTCACACACACACCCCCGCCAGCTGCCAGATTTCCACTTTTTTTTTCTATAAGAGGGAAGATTATAGGGTCTTGTATGTCTTCTGGCTTCATTAATTTTTGCCTGGGCAAAGGCTAAATTATTCAAGTGCATCTCTTATTTATTAAAGGAATTGAATTTGTACACTTGGAATGTAATAGGCAGCAATACAAAGCATTAAGGACACAAGCCCAGGGAACATTTTTACTTTAACAATAAAAATATGCAATCTGCCTCAGCAAACTACAGCTGCTGAGCACATTAATTTACATTAGATGTTTTTTGTACCCACAGTTCATTCCTTTGTTCTTCCCTTACAGTAAATGTGTTTTTCTGACTAACATAATAAGAGTTTTCAGCTCCATAAAGCCTTTCATCACATGATCTCAAAAAACTTTGTGAACATTAGTGATTTGCTTGGGAGAGATGAAACCTTACAACAAATCCTGTGAAGTCGGAAAGGATCCTCCAGTGGGTGGCACCTAGCTAACCTTGTGATGGTACATCATAAATACCAGAACAAAAGAAAGACTGATGTAAAGTGTTATACTCATGTGACTATTAAATGTAAAGCAAAATTTCCCAGACCAAAAGCTTTAAGATGAGTTAAATGTGAGACTATTTAGCTTTATATACATACATACACACAATATCATTATGTGATTTAAAAAATTAAATAATAAAACAATAGGAAAATTAAAAGTTAAGGTGCATACCCCCACCCAAACATCTCCCTAACTCTCTATCTTCCGGATGAACCCTGCTCCTGATTCTGAGCTGCATTCTAGCTTTATGCTGGTCCTGTGTAAAGTAGCCCTTCCCCCAGCTGGGAATTCCCCTGAAAGGCTGGAATTCCCTGAGTAATGTAAGATTGGCATAATGGTCCTGTGCTGCATCCCCCCAGAGACCTCCACATAGGGGTGTGCTGCACGTGTGACTGGGCTATGCCATAATTGAGAGAGGCTATAGCTTGGCCTCTCTGTGCTCTGGTTGTTCTGGGTTTCTGGAGTAGTTCATAGGCAGTTGAGGAAACTGTCATAGATTAGAGAAGCCCAAGGGGCTGCGCTTACTTGAGCTGCGGTATAGGCAGGTACCCAGCCATACTCAGAATTTGGGAGGCAGCCAGCTTCGCCTGGGCTGCACCTGCTGAGCTGAGCTTCTTATGAGTCACTAAATCAGGCCCACTAATTCTGCATCTGTATTTCCACCCATCTTCCACCTGTAGTCTCTAGGGTCTGAGACTATTACTACTGCCCTGTCCCACTCAGCTGCCATTCAAAGCTAATTTTACATAATTTCAACATGAAACCAACCGTGTGAATCTGAGCGTAGTTCTGAGTTTGCAACAAAACTAGAGATGGAACTTGAAATCTGAACTCCATTTCTTGTACGCTGGCATTTGCAGAGGGGAAGATTTCAGCCTCAGAATTCAAAATTGCCCAAACAATTCCCAGCCTGAGAGACACCCCTTTTCTGGGTACAGTTTTGATACAGCTCAAGATAGCACAATTCTTGCACAGATGGTAGAAATCTCACAAGTCTGGATGGTCTCTCTGGAGCTGAAATCTCCAACCCCAAAAGTTTTGGTGCCATCAAATCCAAATTTAAATCTGAGCTCTGTTCTAGACTCTGACTAGGGTTCTCAGGTCAGGATTAACTCACTTCTAGCTCTGAACACCACCTTCTTTGGCTTATCTCCAAGCAAAACCTGTGAGACTTGAGGTTTCATGAGGTGAGTCACATGGCTTTAATTTTAACTCAATGGGTCGGTATCACGAGGTATAGAGTTTTGAGATTGAGCCACCTTGGAGCTCCCCAGAGAAAAATGGAAACTTCAGCTGCACTAAGAGATTTCCATAATGACAGGAAAACCGATTTAAATGCAAATGGTCTACTAAGATGGTTGGAAAATTTGCAGTGGCTCTGGCAGTCTGGTATAATATAAAGAGGAAGGGGCTAAACAAACACTCACTCCACTGTGTGAGCCATCTATTTATGAGAAGGTTTGTTCCTGTGGCAGGTGTTCTTTTCCTTCACCTAAAAAATTGCCTCCTCTTAAATTACTGTGAAGGGAACATCCCCATGTACTGTATATTCATTGAACATTTTCACCAGGTGCCAGATGTAGTATACTTCCTTATTGAATGCTTTCATTGGGTACTGTAAATTCAGGTGCAGTGTAGACTGGTACTGTCAATGCATTCTTTTTCCTGCTCCTTTTTATATCAAGCCATAGGGTTTGCACCAGTTTCAGAAGATTGGGGAACACCAATCAAAACCTGTTCACTATGCAGACTCTCAGCCGTTAAATGCTCGGCTGACCTTGTGTCAGAGGTCAAGGATGTGCTCTATGAGGCCGGAGAACAAGCCTTTCTGAAGCCTTCAGGTAAAATAAAGCCACAACACAGGTTCCCAGTGAGTTTGAAATGCCCCTGGTAGTTCCTGGGGTATCATGTACAAACAAACAGGATGAGGCAGGTCAAAGAGGGTTTACTGAAAGCTTGAGAGAGACTCAAACTGTTGAGTGAGCTTTGAAAGCAAAAGAGGCTATTCGTTTTTCCTGCAGTGATTATCACATTGCCTTTGGGAATTTCCAAGGGCACATGAGAAAAGAAACAAAACAACCAGTGAGAAACGTTGTTTTCCTCATTGTGCTTGTGAATGCATGTTTTGGGTTAGGCATACTTGTATTTTCAATCTTGTGTGGTCAGGAAAAATAATATCCTCAAAAGAAAAGGGACCAGCTGATATCATGGTGGGGTCATTGCTGACCTTGTGATTGCAGCATAAAACTAGAAGTCAGGAGATCGGGGTTCTTATCCTAGCTGTGCCGTAGACTCTCTGTGTTAAGAACATGGGAAAGTCATTTAAAACTCTCAGGATGAAATCCTGCCTGCTGTTGACTTCATTGAGGCTTGGATTTCACTCTTGGTGCCAATTTCCCCATTTGTGAAATGGAGATGACAATACTTCTTTACTTCATATGAGGTTGTGCAACTTAGTTAGCTTACTGTTTGTAAGATGTGTTGTGACCTGTGGACAGACGATCCTAGAGAAGGACAACATATTATTATGTAACTCGTGATTAATCGGCTGCCATTTCATTTTCAAAAGTGCCATTGACTTCTGCTGACTGATTTCAGTCACTTTAAGAGAGGCATCCAGTGTGCTAAATTAACAGCAAACGGGAATGGGTCCCACTGCCATGAACATCTCATCTAGTATACCCAATGGCCCATGCTATTCTATTCATGATATTGTATATGTAATTGACCTGTTTGCAGATACTGTAAATATTTGGGAATTTGCTTTTGGCTGCCAAAACAGTGGGTCTCTTTTTACATCAGCCAGTCTTATCTGAGGCCTTTTCAGAGCAAAGTTAAATGAGGTGCAGTCTCTAAGTGAACAGGACAAACAGAGAAAAAGGCCAAGATGTATTTTTCAGCCTATATCTAAGTGAATTTCAACCACCATAGCAATTAGGTTAAAAGGTAATATAAACATTTAGTGCTAAACTCATCCAGCATGTACAACAACTTCTGCCAGCCAGACCCTGGAGGAGTGTTTCTGGTGGCAGAAAGTCCACGAGACTTGACCAGTATGAATCTTGGTCAATAAGGACCAAAAGTTATCACTATCTGTTGGCTGTTCAGTGCATCTGACATGTTAAATCTTGGTCCAGTTTCTAGCACAAAAGTGCTCATATGACAAAAGCCCTCATTCTTTTGACAGGCTCAACCAAGAAGCCAAGTAACATACAGGTATGGAGCTACCGCTCATCGCAAAAGGTGCTCTGTTCAGATCAGGGTGGAGGCATATCTGCGAGGCAGTGTGGGGAGAGCTGACACCCACTCATTTCACATAGGTCATCATGCAGCTCTTTTGATCTCTCCCAGTCTTGGCTGGATTGGTGACAGGTACCATGGTGTTTCCCTGGTGTAATAAGTCAGTTCCATAATAGTTAGAGATGTTCTTGCCTTCAAGTGTTTCTCTTCTGGGCATTTTGTCTCTCTACAGAATCTGCAGCTGGCGTACTGAATTTTCAGTCTGCTGGCTCCAGTTTAAAACACTCAGTTCAATAAGGCAACTGAAGACAACTAGAGATAAGGAATTCAATTGCCACATCACAATGACTGAATTAACACTTTGTTACAGCTATGACAGTCTTTGGAATTTTCCATGCCTCAGACATTCCGAGTGTGTAAAACTCTCCACAACAGTTGTGCCGAGCACTTTAAGTGAGTCCTTCAGGACAATAGAAGTGGAAAAAATATCCAAGAGATGTGCAATATAATATGTGAGAGCTAATCTGATCTAGCAATTATCTCCACTCATCAGGGCAGATGGGATTACTCATGAAGAAAAAGGTCACAATAACAGAGATCAGCCATCATGTGGTGTTTACAAACACAGATTACAGTTTTATTGCTAGACATAGGAGATACAGAAGTAAGGGGCACCATGAAGTTGACATGATTACAGGTATCTATGCTCATTGTAGTTGGATTTCTTAAGGTAACATAAAAATGTTTGCAAAGGAATCTACACTTGACTCTGTACCCTCATGTGCTACATTTAGGGTAATATACCGCCTTTGATCTACACTGAAATTCCCATTGATGTTAATGGGAGTTGTGTGAACATTGTTAGTTCTGGAACTTAAACAGATTCAGTTAATGATCTAATGCAGTGGTGCCCAAACTTACTACACATATCAGGGCCTCATAAACATAAGCAGAGCCAAGTGTGGGCCAAACAGCTTCTATATATTTTAATATGATTTAAAGTCACCTGAATTGATTTACATTTTAAGTTCAGCTTATTTAGTATGTATTTAAATAGGTTGTTTCTATGAACAGTATTGGCTGTTTACACACTTTTGTGTAAACTAAAATGATGTAAACATGACAACAAAATGCTAATGAATCGGCCATTAGCGTATTGTGTTGAAACAGGCTGCAGGCCTTATGAAATGCTCTGGTGGGCCATGTGTGGCCCGCAGGCCATAGTTTGGGCACCCCTGATCTAATGTAAAGCCCAGTGACAGTAATAACCAAGGAAGAGCATTGTTCTTCCTGTTTTTAGGTATTGTCACTAAAAAAAGGTTGGTTTTTTTTGTTTTGATTTTTGTTTTCCCCAAGAATTTGAATGGGCGTGGTGAGGTTTTAGCTCTCCCCACCTCCCTGCTGCCCCCAATAAGGGATAGTTACTTCATCCAACCTCAGCTTTCTGTTTCCTAAGGGAAGTTTGTTGTAATATATTTAACAGTTCTGTATGCTCACATCCACCCGAATGATCAGTTCTTAATTTTTCTCCCTCAGTTTCAGGCTAGTGTAGAATCTTGTCGGTATGTTTCAATAAAAAATAACAACAACAAACTGTGAACAAATCATTGGACAGAAATGTTGCCAGCCGGAGAGAATGATCATTTTATTTTGCTGAGTAAATGTTTATAGAAGTGGTTTCAGCATAGAGTCCTTACTAATCAATGATTACTTGCTAGAAACCAGGAAGGAAGGATAGGATACTCCACTACTCCAAGCTCAGGCCCGATTATCTGGCAGTCAAAAATATTCCAAAGCTTTGTTTGGGTTCATTTTCTTGTCACGGATTCATGGCTGCCTGCTATAGCTGGGTTAATATATAGCAGTTAATTTTAGATTCACTACAGGTTGACCTCTCCTTCAGTGCAATGACAGTTTCCATGTCCCTCTCAACCCGAGGTGAGTTTTGAGAGTGTGTAGGTAGGACTGGGGCTTAGTCCTTTCAGCAGCATAACCCTACCCCCTCAACATTTTCATCCTTGTTTTGCTACTAACATACTAAGGTCCATATTTTCTAAAGTGCTACAAATTCTGGGTGCCCAGCTTCAGACACCGAGGGCCTGATTTTCAGAGGGTCTGCACTGGAGTTGTGGGTCCTTAGGTCCTGGCTGTGCCCCAGTTTCTGCAATGCACATAAGGCCATGGCGGATAGGATGTAAGTTAGGGAAGCCCAGTGAAGGAGTGAATCCAGGCTTCTGTATCTTGGCCTCTTTTTCTCAGTCTTGGCACATCCTTGGCTTTTCCCCATTTCCTGCTCATTTTACTAAAGCACTCTCTTCTCCCTCCAGCACACCTGCTCTCTGATTTGGGGATGTGCTGTATCTTTTTCAGCCTATATTCCTGAGATACAAAGTAACCTGTCAGCCGTTTTTTCCCCTCAGCTGCATCAGCTGACAGGATACAGTGTCATGAGGTAAAAGAGGGGAGATCAACAGATTGCTGCTCTTTGTGCTAATTACAGTTTAATAATTAGCGTCTATCAAAATCCTGCCTTTCAACTGCCACTCATTTTGCTATGTGTTTGCCAGATAATGTCACCTTTCCCCAGCCGCAGCCGCTGTGTTCAAGGATCACATCCAGGTTCTTCCTCATCCTATACTTTAACTTCTTCATTGGTTTCGATTTTACTCCGTATGCTAAAAGGCACAAATAGATTTCAACACAGCTGTGAAACACAGCAGCCCATTGAAGGTGAACTTTCTACAGCTGTCTAGCAGATCCTATTGCAAAAGCAGCCCAAAGAAGATGCAGTCAGCTTGGCCTGTGCCCTGATAGATAATAGAGGCTCATTTTAGTCTAATGTGTCATTGTAGGTGCCCTAGGGAATCAAAAGCCTGGAAGACTAAGGGCAGCCTGTCATCTTTTTCCAGTATTTTACATGCACTGAGAATCAATTTTGGGCACCTTTCTTATAAACATGAGGGATGATTACTCCCTGACCTCATGCTTGGTTCACATAGAAGGAAGAATTACCAGGATTTAGTATCTCATCTGTTCACACCTGCAATGATTTGATGGGTGAATTACTGTCCGTTTCCTACCCCATTAAATCTCAGTAACATGAGTCATTCATCACCATCTTTGCAGCCAAACCAAGTTCCTTCCCTCGTGATAGCCGTATGGGTCTCCTCAGGACATGTCTCTCTCTTTGCACTATTGGACCATGACACCTTCCAGAATGTGCTAACAGTCGATACAATCTTGACTTTAGTGCACCTGTGCATCAAGAAGAGGCTGAACCTAAATCTGGTCATTGGCCTGGTCAGGTTGTTCTGTTTGGGTGTCAGACAGCATACTCGGGGCAGAGGTTTTAGTACTCTGGTCCACCAGTGTTACTGTATGTTAGACTACTAATTAATTGAAGCGTGGAGATGCTGCAGATCAGGATCTACCATTGCTGTGGGGTCTGATGGTATGTGCTTCACTGCAGATAAAAGGTGAGCATGAAAACATGGCAGCTCAGTTTTTATCTCAATTTAACAGCTTGAATTCAACCCCAGGCTCCCCACAGTCTTTAATTCGAACTGCTAACCCAAGTGAAAAACTGAGTTGTTGTGTCTTTACTACCATTTTAACCAGAGTTAGCTAACAGAGGTTTGCCAGTCCCAGTCAAGGACACGTCTTTTTCTTCATTGAAGACATAGATGTACTCTAAATATTTTAATCACTGGAGCACCTTCTGATAGAGGAAGCTTGAACAGTGCCTGCCCACACATGCTTTGCTCTAACCAGCATGATCAGCCCCCCTCTTTTATTGACACTCTAAAATCCATACAGGCTCCCAAAGATGGGAGCATTAACATAAACATTCTTGTCTTCCCCCTCCTCATCATTTTTCTCTTCTCTGGAATGACTGTGCTGGAACTGGTCACCTGAGAACTTCCTCACAGTTGCACCAAAATCATAAGTACTTGTGGCCCACATCCGAGTCCCTTCCTGTGATAAATGGACAGAAGTAGCTGTAAATAGCGTCAGTGCTATCACTTAAAGTACATGTCTAGAAGGAATGAAAAGCACATTCCACCTGTGGAATGATTCTTTGGAGCTGTAATAATAGCAGCCTGGAAATGTCAAACTTGAAACCAAGGACCAAATGGGTCATAGAGACTGAATTTCCTTCTCGTCCCTAAAGGTGTTCCTTCCCGTTCAGAACGGAGGCAGAAGGATCTATGTAGGAAGCTTCCATTCCTTGCTGCCCATGATGTACTTGCTCTGTGGATAAATAGGGCTGTAATCTGTCAGTACAGCTTCTGTCACCAGCACTTTAAAACTACAGAGCTCATGTACCAAGTGATATCTCACAGTGGGCTTTACCAGCTGGGGTCAAAGAGCCCAAGAATCAGAGCCTGGGAGTGAAGTTCTGTCTTATAAGTACTGCCATTCTAGCAGCATCTAATACAGAGATAAAACTGGCAGATGCTCAAGATTAGCCTCAAACACACTCCTCCCATCTGAGCCTGGGAAGTTTAAATCTAGTGCTAGGCCCATCTTCCAGGATGGTAGTTCTGAGATATCTGCTATTCTGGTGCTGTAGCCTGCTGAGAATTGAGATACAAACTGCTATTGAGTGTCAGATAAAAAAATACAATGCCTCTATTGATAGTATCCATAACCAGATCTGAGCCCCTCATATTTTGGCCTATCTTTATTTGCAGTGTAGAACCTCATCAAATATTAGTTCAGTTAAATAATTTAGTTCATTTTAGAAAATTCTCAACTTGACACATGGGCCATTAACTCTATGATGCACCCACTTCAGGTTTCATGAATGCGTGGAGCTACATGGGTAAAGCCCTGGTAGAGCTGCCATTCAAACCAAAGAACTGGGTGGAGTAGGTGAAGGCCCATTCTGACAGCAGAGAGCATTCTGGGAAAGCAATGCCACAGGATACTTTCTGCTCAGTGGGGTGCTGTACTGCTTTAAAGGAGCAGCATAGACGGGACTGCAGCTCTGAGGCAGCAGCATATGCTGCAGCTGTCAAGGAAGCAGGAAATTATGTGCAAGAGCACACATCCCTCTCTGAGTGGTGTTGGTTATGCAGTCAAGTGCCCTGTGGTACCTCACTGGCATGATGACTCAGCTGATACTTTCTTTCATTACAACACCAATAGGCCTTCCTTACCTCTCTGGCATTAGAGAGAGAGAGAGGAAGAGAATTATCACCAATCCCAGCATGCTTCTTTAGAAAGGAGCAGACACTCTCACTTGGGCAACATACATGTATTTTTATAATGCTAATCTTTTCTGCAATGTTTGTTCTCATGTTAGCATCAACAAATAGCCGCTGACCTTGCCTGTTGTTGCTTTAAATGCCCTGTTACACTACAAGCATGGGAATGAGCTAGTCACATGGAAAGTACTTAGTCTCACATGGACTGTTCATGTGCAAAGAGGAAAAAAAACACTCTTACAAATACAGTAATCTCTGCAGGAATCTCTCTCTCCCTCTGTCTCCCTAGCAATGAAATAGAGAGGCCAGATTTTTGCTTTAAGGCAGAATCATATCTTAGTTTCAAGTCATTTTAAAAAAAACAAACCAATCAATACTTCATTCTGCTTAACAATCATAGTATTAACTTTGTCACAGAGGTATAAATGGCACATAAAAATCCATCCTTTAATATAAAGTGTTCAGATACCGTGGCGCAGGGTAGAAGAAATGACAAAATAGTGCAACAAAAGCCATAATGCCCTGAAAGAGAGCAATGTACATACAGAGAAGTGACAGCACTGATGTGTCCCCCACCTTGGCTCTGCATAGTCAGCCCGGGGTTGGGCTGCTGATGTGCGGGGAACCTGCATAAACACAGCAAGGAGGCAGGGGTATGTAAGCAGGTTGAATGGCTGCAATGGTCACAAGTGAAAGCAGCTTCAAAAGGTTATAAAATGTGCTGTGTTACATTGTGGGGACTTCTCCTCCTGGTTCCTGACCAGGACTTGACAACAACCAAAACGAGAGCCTCAAAGGGAATCCATCCCAAGTTCAGCAGAGAATCCAGTGCAGAGACTTTGGGAGGTTAGTGAGCATTGTGTTGATACCTGTGCAGCACAGACCTGATCAATAAGGCTCATACGTACCTCAGCTTGTAAGGCTGAGAGAAAAAATATTTCTTGCGCTGTCTCTTTTAGACAGTAAAGCCCTGTAGTACCTTCTTCCCTGCCCTCATGGGTGGGGGGGAATTCCTTCAATGTATGGGGGAATCCAGAGCTGGTGCAAAGCCAGCACTGCCAACTCTACAGCAACTCCTCTCCCGCAGTCGGAAACCCTGGAGCAGGTTGCATGCCAGGGATATTTTTGGGAATGGCTGTGTACTATGCTCCAACTATTCCCAGCTGCCAGAATGGCCCTTGTGGCCAGTGTGCCTGAAATGCAAGTCAATGGTGCTCTAACTTGTTTTGTGTGCCATACAAAGCCTTCAGCAGTCCCAGCATAGGGGATGCATGAAGCCATCTTTACTCCTCCACCTCCATCCCTGTGCGAAGCTGAGCGAAGGTGCAAGGATGATTTGGCCTCTCAGTGCCTTTATTTGAGCATCAGCCCTGGGATCATAGTCATAGATTCTAAGGCCAGAAGGGACCATTTTGGTCATCTCATCTGACCTCCTGTATAGTACAGGCCATAGAATGTCCCAAAAATAAATCCTAGAGCAGATCTTTTAGATGCACATCCAGTCTTGATTTTAAAATTGCCAGCAATGGAGAATCCACCACAACCCTTGATAAATTGTTCCAGTGGTTAATTACCCTCACTGTTAAAAATGTACACCTTATGTCCTGTCTGAATTTGTTAGGTTCAACTTCCAGGTATTGGATTGTGTTACACTTTTCTCTGCTAGATTGAAGAGCCGATTATCAAATATTTGTTCCCCGTGTCGGTACTTATAGGCTCTTATCAAATCATCCCTTAACCTTCTCTTTGCTAAGCAAAATAGATTGAGCTTGACTATATCACTATAAGGCAGGTTTTCTAATCCGTTTAATCATTTTTGGGGCTCTTCTCTGAACTCTCGCCGGTTCATTAACATCCTTCTTGAATTGTGGACACCAGAACTGGACATGGTATTCCAGCAGTGGTTGCACAGTTCCAAATACAGAGGCAAAATATTCTCTCTCTTCACTCAAAATTTCCCTCTTTTTGTATCCAAAGATCTCATTAGACCTTTTGGCAACAGCAGTGCCCTGGGAGCTCTTGTTCAACTGATGACCCCCAAATCTTTTCAGAGTTACTGCTTCTCTGGGTAGAGTCCCCCATCGTAAGTATGGCCTACATTCTTTGTTCCTAGATGTGTACATTTACATTTTGCCATATTAAAATTCAAACTGTTGCCTTGCACCCAGCTTACCAAGTAACCCCAATCACTCTGTATCAGTGACCTCTCCTCTTCACTATTTACCACTCCCCAATTTTTGTGTCATCTGCAAACTTTATCAGTGATGATTTTATGTTTCCTTCCAGGGCATTGATACAAATGTTAAATAGCATAGGGCCAAGAACTAATCTCTAAAGGATCCTAGTAGAAACACTCTGCCCAATAATGATTCCCCATTTACAATCAGATTCTGAGACCTATCAGTTAGCCAGGTTTTAATTCACTGAATGTGTGCCATGTTAATTTTATCTCATTCTAGGGGTTTTTTTTAATCAATATGTTGTGTGGTACCACATCAAATACCTTATAGAAGTCTAATTATATTATGTCAACAGTTTTGCCTTTATCAACCAAACTTGTAATCTCATCAAAAAATATATCAAGTTAGTTTGACAGGATCTATATTCCATAAACCATGTTGATTGGCATTTAATTCTTTATTAATCAAATTCCATATCAGCTGCTACATTATCTTGCCTGGAATCAGTGTCAGACTGACAGGCCTACAATTACCTCGGTCATCCTGTTTACCCTTTTTAAATATTGGCACAACACTAACTTTCTTCTAGTCTTCTGGAGCAGCCTAGTGTTCCAAAACTTACTGAAAATCAACATTAACGGTCCAGTGATCTCCTCAGCTAGCTCTTTGGAGCTCTTGGATGCACATTATCTGGACCTGCTGATTTAAAAATGTCTAACTTTAGTAGCTGCTGTTTAACATCTTCCTGAGATGCTAGTGGAATGGAAAGAGTATTATCATATGATATTACTACATCTTCTGTTTTTTCCCAAGTGCAGAACAGAAATATTTATTGAACATTTCTGTCTTTTCTGCATCATTATTGCTAATTCTACCATCTCCATCTAGCAGTAGGCCAAAGCCATTGTTAAGATTCTTTTCGTTCTTAGAGGTCCATGTACGTCCCTCTTCATCATCTGCCATGCTGCATGTGTGGACACTTCCGACTCAGGATATGGGTCCCAGGCTGCTTATTCATCCACCTGGACTGCTGCAGCAAGTGTTCTGCTGGTGATAGATTAGTTAGTCTCTGCTGTGCCCACAGCACCATGCCATTGGAGCACCAGGCCATTGGAGCAATGTAACCTTTGGGCAGCTTTGATGTTCTCTCTGTCTTTCTCATATGCACACAGGTCAGACACTAACATTAATCACCTCTACGGAATCTGTCTTCATGCCTCAGTGCTCACTGCTGCTGCCTGTGAGGCCCCAATTTATGACCTCTCTCTCCTTCCAGCCCACACTCCCCCGTCATAGCATACTCCCCGGTTCTTGCTCTCTGCTGCCTGTGTATTACCAGGAATTTTGGAATGGAAGGTGGGAGGAAGGTTTAGTACACTTGTCCTTTTGAGTATAATTTTTGCCAGGTTTCCCTGGCCAGCTCCTCGGGACACTAGGGCCCAGAACATGTTAACATTTCTCGTTCTGTCCACACTACTGATGCCTTTAGCTCCCTGAAGGAATGAATTTCTTGGGACCAGTATTTCCAAAGCCTGTCTGCCTCAGATGCTTAGTGCTGCTGTTCTGCCTGACACTGGAAACTGATGAGCTGTGGTACCATAGTTGCTATACAGTGTGTAAAGCAATTCACGGCTCTGGTGCATTAAAGGATTTGAAATCTCTTTCCCCTCATCCCATTTATGCTAACTGACCTTTAATTTTGATTTATGCTGTAGTGATGTAATGTTGTCTTATGTGCATTTTTGGGCCTGGTCGTGCTCTCTGTTGCAATGTACTGGCTGTGCGTGTGACGTGTGTGTTTAGTGGCTGGGCCCACAGGGAGGACAAGGGAATTCTCCTTTAGTTTAAATAGTAGACTTGTGTTTTTGGAACTGAAGGGCCAGGATTTCAGTGTTGGCTTCCCAGGTGCATGTGATTTATTTAGCAATTGTGCCTGTTGCCTGAAACACATGGGAATAATGCTGTGTAGCGCTATTGATTTAATGGTTGCACCAGTATAAGGAAGAGCAGAATTTGGCCCAGATTGTTTTGACAACCCATTAGTGGTAGTTTTAATTGTAGCACTTCTTAGCTAAAGAACTCTCCTCTTAGACTACACTTCCCAGAATCCTTAAGAGGCAGTTGTGTGTCTCTGTGTTTGAAGAGTGAAAGATGAAGCCTGGTGGATTGTTAGTAGTGAGATTCAAAGCTGACATAAAAAAGCATAAAAATCCTAGAAGTGAGAATACCGAAAATACACCAGGCTGGCTCTATGGCCCAGCAGAATAAGTGGTCACCTAGGGCAGTATAATATTCTGTAATGGCTTGCAGGCTGACTGGTACATTTGTTGTGTGCGCCAAGGACACCAGGAATCCTCAGGCCTTTAACGTCATTTTTATGCAAATAGTATAAAATTAGCATATATGTTTTGTAAGTTGAACTTATAAGAGATCCTGTATTGACTCCTTGATGATCTGATATGAACATGGTCCCTTTCACTTGCTCCAGTCCATACTCACTGTTTATGCAACATACACTAATGTAAAAAAGGTATACTGTCTTTGTGTAAGAAACAAATACGTCCTCTTGCTATGGGAACACACTGTGCAGGCACACACTGCAATGAAAGGAAGGTTTTGTATAATTGCAGCTAGTTCCCTTTAGATCTGACTGTTTTCTGATGGTATGTTTATAGTTTAAACTGACTTCTGACTCCTCAGCCTGATATGTGTCATTCAAGAACACACATGCCAGAATTTCCAAATTATTTTCTGTTGAGGAGAGCGTGTACTTCTGTGCAGTTACCACTGAAAGTAACATGAAGCTGTATATGGTTTGCACTGATCACAAAACTGCAGAGAGGTAGTGCAGCTCCATCCACGTGAAAAGCGCTGCAATGGCTCGTTTGCTATTAGCCAATCATGTCATTTAGCGTTTCCTTGGTGATTTCCTGGATTCTGCAAAGTTAGCCGGAGCTTATGAGAGACTGTCCTAGAGCTGGTCAAACTATTTCTTGTGAATAAATTATCTGATTGATATAGCCTTTATCGCTTCTTGTGACTCACTCATGACCCCAGTCCTGCTTACCACAAAGTCATTGGGTATTCAGGAGTGTTTACTGAATAATTTATACAAACAAATTTCAGTCTATGAATTGGTTGTGGAATTGTACACTTTGACTCTTTGTTGTGTGTGATTGATCACCAGAGTCACAGGTGTGTTACTGTTATTTCTTCTCCCTGATTCGGTGAAAACTTTTCAACAGGAAAATACTGTATAGCTGTAACATGCTTCCTGGTGCTGAGTCCCAGAAGAATAAGTATTTATGCTACAGTGTATCAAATGTTTATCAATTTGTATTATGATTTCTATTATGGTTGCACCTAATGAGCCCAATCAGGGATCAGGGCCTTTTGTACTTGGCGTTGTGCAAAGAAGTAACACAAAGATAATCCCTGTCCCAGAGAGCTCATTGTCATAGTTCAAGGCAACTGCACCTGTGTTCCCCCTCTGTGAGCCCTTGTGGGCACCACTCTAGCTGTTCTCTTGGACAGAGACCTGTGTGTCTCTCTCTCCTGACTGAGGTTTTTCCAGGCTGCACATTTCCCTGCCTACCCTGTGGTATTCCCAGCAAGTCAGACTGCCTAAACAGGCCAGTGTCTGCACTTTGCTTTCTCTTCAAAGGCTTGTGAACAGCATATTTGCCAGCAGTTATGAGTTACCACATTGCTTTTTATAAGCAAGTGCAGTTATTCTTAAGGTGAAAGCATTACAGAGAAAACATAAAAATTATAAAAGAACCTGCATGCATGCTAGAAGCTTATCCATCTGTCTGATGGGGCCCCAATAGGACAAAGTCCTTCCAACCCTTCCCAGGAAGGATTGGGACGCCCCTCACACAGAAGGTCCTCTCTTTTTGCTGGATCAGAAAGAAAGTCCTGAGTCAGTTTAAACTCAGGCTATTTATCCAATATTTATCTTTGGCTGTTGGTGCCTGGGGAATCCTAATTGACCTAGTATATGTGAGCTTCTTCACGTGGTGGTACTTCTCTGGATGTGTTACAACCTGACTGAATTTGCCTAACTAGCCTCCAATGTTCTTAGTGCTTGGAGGTGCTATGGTCACCCTCCCCCAAGGAATTGCATAAAATCCCTAGCCCACAATGATACACATGGTTTAGATACAATAAATGCTGCATCTTGGCAGGGGCTTAGACTAGATCACCCTTGTGGTCCCTTCTAACCCTCTGATTCTATGATCCTATAAACTTAATACAGTGTATTCTCCCAAAGACTTTGCCGTAAATGGCTATATCTGTGTCACTCATAATATAGGATTGTGACAATATACAACTGGTGAATAAGCAGGCAAACGGGGGCATAGGAGACTAGGCTAACAGTAAAGACAGGTACAGGGGCATACATTTTTAGTCACAATGATCTCATTAATTGAAACCGATCATCGGTCTGACCTTGCACAAATAAACTGATGATTGTCTGAGTCCATCAGCAACAGATAATACAAACCTACAGGATAGAAGATGCAGCTCACCCTGTTTATTGTAAAAAGCATTTGTGAATTTTTCCATGTATTATTTGTCAAGCCCTACACAATCCCCTTGCGGGATGGATTCCTCTGTAATCAGAACACTCTTCTCCAGCAGGCTGTTTCATCTTAGGAACCATCCGGAAGTGAAATATCCTTTCCCAGATCTCCTCCCTACCTTCCTAACAAACCAGCTCCTCAATGCTTGGTTCTCAAAAAATCTCATTAGGTGGACCCTCCAGGATGGACTTCGCTGAACTGTGGCAGTCTGTGGGTCACTATACTGCTCTCCAGTGTAGTTGTACTTTTACCATCATATATTTGGTTGATTGCTCAACATCTCTGCTCAGTTAAGAGGAATTTCCCTCTAGGTATCCTCCTGCCCCAATTTCTTCCAGTAAGTAGGTTCCCTGTGCCTCACAAATCTGCCAGTGAAAACTCCCAAAATGGGAAACTTTTAATTTCATGATTTCACACATCTTATTCATGTATTTGGAAATGGATTCATGTAAAGAGCAATGAGCCTGCTCCTGCTGCCATAGGAATCAACGGCAAAACTCCCATTGATCTGATTAGCAGATTTAGACTCCAGTAATAGTTGTCTCTCTCTGGCTATTCAGTGGGGTTTCCACCTTAAAAAGATTGTTCACATGCTCTGCTCTGGCCATGTTTACATTAAATGAGCATCCCTCCAGCCTACCAACTTATTCACTCATTAGGTTTTTTGCTTAGAACCATTCAGCCTTGCTGTTTTGATTTTGTAATAGGCCAAACTCCAAGTACTAGCAGCATAAACAAGATTGCATGGCTAATGATTTGTGAGCTTGGCCTGAATGCAATTTACTGCAGAAATTCCAGTCTATGAGACTTTGTAACCTGCTAATAAAGCACTTTTGGCAGAGTCTGTACAAACAGAAAGAATTTCACAGCCTCCCATTCTGGGTTTCTCTCACTGTCCAAACTTACAGTGATGCTGCTTTTCAATGTAGCTTAAACATCAAGTAACTCTGTTATAATTGGGCCATGTTGTCTCTTTCTCTTTTATTTTAAAATTGATTTATTGTTCAGTTAAATTTCATAAGGTAGCCAGAGTCCACAGGTGCCTTATAAATAAAATGTGAACATCTCTACCAAGTATTCAATAGCAATTAGTAGTTGGAATATTGTGTCAATCTACGTAGGAACTGCGGAACTTGTGAGCCAGATATATGCCTGTGCTGATGCAGGGTGAGAGAAAAGACATCTTTCCTCTCCTCTATTCAACAGCTGTGGGGGCTGATTTGGCCACCCATACAAACTAGAGCAGTCTTAAATTGCACCTCTGTTGCAGTAGCCTCTATGAAGCCACTGTAGAGTGCAGAATCAGTGGGTTGCAGATCCACCTTGGGCACACAACACCCTCCTTTGGTTCACCCTGAAATGCCCTGTGCAACCTGAGCTGCTGCTGCAAAGCTGGCAAAGAGCTGGTGCATGTGGTTTTGTGCCTGGTGCAGTGGTCCTTTATGCTGGTGGGGACATCCCCTAGGTGGATTTATATTTCTCCCCCCCCCCACCTTACTTACATCCAGCTGAGTTGGTGGAAACAGGCCATAGACAATGATGAACTGGACCCAGTGTAGATCATTTGCAATGAGCAAGCAGGGGATAGAGCACAAACCTAGAAGTCAGGAGACCTGGGTTTTATTAGTGACTCTGCTACTCAATATTTGACCTTGGGCATGTCAGTGTGTCCTCATCTGTCAAATGGAGATATATTTTCACCTGCTTTTTGAAGAGCTCTGAGATCCTAATACTTTTAAGCTGCTAGAGATTCCCTACCAACCTCATGGGCCACTGCTACTGTGGCACCTTAAAGTTTCTCTTTCCCCCCCCTCACCTGCCTTACCTTCATTTCCAGCCCAGCTCACACAGGAGCGAGGGGAATGAGTGGATGGGTAACGAAATGCACAAAAAGTGAGCTTCTCTGATTCATTTATTTGTGCACCCCAAATTGCTGAAATTCTGAAGCTCAATATTGATTCATGGAGTTTTTTAGATTTGGAGGCCAGTCTAATGGTGTTAAAGAGAGAAAGTTTATCTGTGTCATTCATATATACAGTCCACTCCGAGGTTTTAGTTGTGATGATGAGGAAATGTCTGGTTATCCATGTCTTTGTGTCAGACTCAGAAACCTCTTCCAAACAGGGCATTAGCTGACACAGGCAGACTGCTAGCTGGACAAACACTGTCCTGTGTGTCACGTTCTAGTAAATACCTGCATTTGATTCCAAAGGGCTCCATTGATTAAAACTGGCTCTCACCACAGGCCAAGAGAACAATCACCACAATGGGACAGTGAGCCATTAAACATTACTATACAAAAGTACTGTTGGGTCCTTTAGTTTTGTTGTTCTTATTGTTCAAATCTGGAAAACTACCCATCAATCAGTCCATAAGCTCTGCAGGCAAGATACACTGAGCACTGGATCAAACACTGCCACTGAATTCATTAATACTTGCTATTGAAAAAGAATTAAAACCAACAGGGACTGTGTAGTATTTGATCTCTGCTTCCCTCTGTAGCATTTATTTCTCGTCTGTTTCAAATGCACTGAAATGGGCATATGAGATAGGAGGAAGAGCCTAGGACTCTTTGATAGGACAATTCCTACAGCGCTCATATTTCTAGGGTCCCAGACACAATGGATGGGCTTGCATGGAACCTAACCTGTCTGGATGTTTGGTCCATTGGGTTTATTTATAGTCAGACCATGGCAAATGTTTTTGGCACAAACATAAATCCATAGCAGTTAAGACTGTTGTGGTTTGTAAAATTCAGAGTAAAACCAGAGTGGAAATAAACCCAAGTATTGTTAGAGCTTTTATTTGGTTTGATTTGGGTTGTGCCATACATGCAGTGTACTATATATATCCTAACTAGTTTTCTGCAAAGGTATATGTATGTATCTGAGGAACAGGTATGTTTAAGAATGCTCAGGTTAGCTTTGTGGTAGTGTGGGTTGTCTTGGGAGTCAGATAGATGGCCCTGGAGCAGGCTGATGTTTGGACCCTTCACCTGCAATTGGCAGCAGGTGGGATGTCTGCTGGCTCCACACAGACCCATACTAGAGTCTATGGGGCTCTGTGCAGGTGCAACAGTCTGCCCATTCACTGTCAGTTGCAGGGTCAGAGCCTTGGATTACAGTCCCTGTTGCTGGGTGAAAGTTCTGAGAATAAAGGAGGCTGAATTGTTGTGTTGTTCTTTTCTAGTCATACTAAGACCTTCTTAGAAACCTTAGCAGTGACATGTGGGAGGGTTTCTACACTCAAAAGAGTAGAAGGCATTTACATGACACCTCTGACATTCCAAATGGCTGTGTTATGAAACTGACCTGAGGAAACCAAAACGGATCTGGAGAGGGTGGGAAGACACTGTCAGAAGAGCTGATGCTGATTTTTTTATCCCAAGCAGGCTTGGACTTACAGCTGTTCCACCTCTAATATTTGAGTATCTTTTGTTGTGCAATGGCTGTGTGGTTAAATTTGGAGATGGGACAGAACTGGGCCTTGGATATTGACCTCTCCCAATTTGGGAACAAGAGAGCATATTTAAGGTTGAAATCCTGGGATCTGAGTCTTCCCTCACATTTTCAGTTCTGGGCCAGATCCCAAATCAGAAGGGGCCTATTTCCTGGATCTGGTTCAAACATGGCTGAGATCTTGCAAGAAAAGAAATTTTAGTGAGAGTTTGGCACAAAATATTGGAAGTCTCACAAGACCAGCTATACCATCATCTTGTGAGACTACTTCAAGAACAGCTTTTTAGATTTTGACACCAACAAATCTGAACCTGAATCACAGCCCAGATTTGGTTTCAAAGTGAACTCCAAACCCCATCCTATAATTAATCTGGACCTGAATCCCACCTCTCCAGCCAACATCTATTTAAAATATACTGGAAGAAATAGAAGAGACAGAGAGAAACAGAAAGACATAACATTTTAACTTCCAGTGAAGAGAATTGTGTTCATGTGATCTTATATGCGTTCTTCTGCTTACAAAGATGAACTCAGTCCATGGGGTGGAATTTAAACCACGGTTGCTGAGCTAACCGTAGGCACACGGCGTTACTATGGAAAATTCCTGATTAAAGTCTACAAAGAATTTCTGATGCAGAGGCTGTTTATTAATAGGTACCTCAGCCTCGCATCTGACATTGACAATTCTGCCCTTTAAACACATCATTTTGCAAGCAGCATGATAAAATGCTGCACTTTTTTTGTGCCGAGGGAGAGATTGTCCCCTCCCTTCCCCCATGCCTCTCTCAGCTGTAACCCCTACAGTTTGCTTTGCTAAGCACAGAAACAAAAACTGCAACCATGAAATTATTTTAACTAGACCATTAAAAATATTGCAGAAGTGATGCAGAAAAAAAATCCTCGCTTTAAACTAACTAAACAGCACTATGTGTCCTTCGTGTAGTTTCTAGGGTTTTTCTGGTTCACTCAGTTTCAATAGATACATAAGGACTGGAGCCAGGGCTCCTGAATGACTAGCTCAGAACAAAAGCAGGTCTCCTGAGTCTTCCTGAGCAGCCAGCAAATTGAGGGAAAGTTATTTTGGGTTAATCAATGTACTTCAGTTACAATCACATTTAGCCTCTAACAGAGAAGGCTGCAAACAAGGAATTACTGTTCTCGGCTCAAAGATGGATAGGACAGGGAAGTGTCACTGTCCAGACTATGCTCTCCTCAGTGCTTTTTTAAAATATGTCCTGAATTCAGTTCTGCAATTTCAAGTATCCTCTTCATTTTCATTTTTCTCCTGTTTTATTTATTTATTTGTACTGGGAGTCTGGGAAATTATTGGCAGTTGGTTGAAAGTCCCTATGGGGGAGAATTCTAGCTGTGTCCTAGCTGGGACTGCCATATGGAGCCAGAGTAATTATGATCAGTATTCAGTTTTCTGATAGTAAAACTTTGGATTATGCGGGAGAGGTCTCTAAATGCTTGTAGTTTAAATCACTTGGGGAAGGCACTATCATGAGCAGAACCTCCTGAGGGACAGGCATAATGGTAGTTTGGTACTTTGGGCCAGATTTTCAGAAGAACTGGTCATCATGTTGACTGATCAGCTCTTTTGAAAATCTGCCTCCAGATGAGGACGCTGAGCACTGGAAGATCTGGCCCTGAGATCTGGTCCATGTACTAAGTTTAAAGGGGTCCTACTGCCTGCTGTTTCTGCCCGCATCACAAGATGTCTATGCAAATGCTATATAGCCCTGGAAACCCCAGCCTGTCATATTGGTTCCTCAACTGCTGCGTCTACAGTAGTGTCTTATCTGCTTCAACTCCTCCTTGCCATGCAAATATGTGCTATTCTACCACAAAACATGCCAGATAGTGTAAACCCAGGCATATGGATATGCCTCCATCCCCATGCAAATCTGCATCTCCACCCTTTTACACTCCTAACCATCCTTCTTTCTAGTGAAGATCCAGCCTCTTTAAACTTCCAGTCAACTTCTTGGTCCTGATGGGGGACAAACAGCCTGTTTCCACTCCTTCTTTCAAAGCCCAATCCTTCATGATCCTGAGAACTCTCAACTCCTGCTGAACTCATGGAGCTGCTTGGGCTCTGTGGAGCATGATGAATGGTTTCTTTAGCTGAGCTGCTGCAATTAAAAATGGGATGTGTATGTTTTAAGTGCTTTGCTGGATCAAAGCCAAAGAGCTCAGCACCTTGCAGGTTCAAGCCCAAGGAGAATAAGGCCCCTCACCGCTGGTCTTGTGACTTACAATCTGCTGAAGGTGAGTGAAAACACATGCACACCCCCCTATCGTTAAAATGTTGCGATAGTTATTTTGTTGTCTCTAGTTCTCTAAAGATGGATAGGAACTTCTGTAGGCGGAGCCTTCTGTTTCAGAGATTTATAATCCATCTGTTCTGGGATTGTATGTGCGCTTTCTCTACTTCAGTTCCTTCTGTTAATTGTGTGTCGAGTAGCTGTTCAAAAATGTCTTTATCTGGATTTGCTTATGCAGTACTTGTAGAATTCTTGGGTGGACGCCATCACTCAGAATCTCTTTACTTTCTCAAGCATGGCTTTCTCTGCTTATTGCATTCTGCAAGGGTTGCTTCAGCTCCTCTAATTCTGCACTTAGAAGAGAATTAATTTTGTTATCTGTTCTCCCCCTTTCCTCCTCTTGCCTCAGCTTCTCCTTAAGTAGCTTCCTTTCAGTTTCTTTGGTAACAGTCCATTCAGCTTTACCATTTTTAGAGAAGAACTTGAAGCAAATTCCAGACCTTGAGCCTGCGCTAGTTTGCTTTGGGTCTGATGTTTAAGTCTTCAAGTTTTGCTTTCTTGAGCCCGCATCAAAATGAGAAACAGAGATGAGTCTTGAACCTTTGATAGACTTGCTCAACTAATTACAAGTGGATTTTGAAGGCTAGTCCATATACATTTGAAACATAGAATGTCTTTGTGCATGGATGGAATGACTTCCATGTTGCTGAGTTTGTCTGGTTTGTGGTGTCATGTTGCATGTGAAAGATTTTCTGGACTCAGAGAAACTCAGTCCTTCAACATCCAAATTTCCACAACATCTAGCTTTAGAAGCACCTATAAGGAAGCAGGGAAGAACACAGGCAAACCTGTCAGGTCGAAAGATTCAACTTGGCTTTTCCCTCTGATGTCATTGGTGTTACTCTGCCAACACTGAAAGACTTGACCCATTAAAGTAATGTCAAGCCCTAAACATTCAAAGCATTTCACAGGGTTGTTAGCTATGTGACTCCTTATAACCAATGGGAATACTCTATGCAATTACTTGAAAGTCTAGGAGATTAAAGTCTAATTTCAACTGAGATGAGACATAATACGCACTTCTGAGAACTGATGCTCTGTCTTTAACTCCCCTTCCCCTCTCCTTCTATGAAAGTATAGTGCATGGTGGTTAGAGCAAGGAACTGGAAGTGCCAGAAATCCTTGGTTCTATTCCCTGCTCTGCCATTGACTCACTGTATGACTTTGGGGTTAGTCTCTTTACCTCTCCATGCCAAAATTTCCCCATCAGTAAAATGAGGATAATAATACTTAACACAGAGGGATGTTGTGAGATCCCCAAACTAGGGGACACAGAGGAACATCTTGGGAGGTCGTGTCTGAGGCCCGGGCCAGCTCCCACAGGTGGCGGGGTGGGAGTGCCACCCAGCTCTGCTTCTGGCCCCAGCGCTGCCTGCCAGACCCGTGCCTGGCGACCCCGCTGGTGGCCCCACACCCAGGGCTCCATTCCCATCCCTGGCTGCCGGCCCTGTGCCCAGGGCTCCACTCTTGGCCCCACCCCAGCTGTGGTTCAGGCTGTGGTCCTCTTACCCCTGTCTGCGTCCCCTCCCCCGAGCCGCAGCCCCGCTTCCAGCCCTGGCAGGACTCAGGGGGATGCAGACAGAGGTAAAGGGGGGCACGACTCTCAAAAGTTTGGTGACCACTGCAATACAGAGTGAGTGGCAGATGATGTCCTAGGTGTGATCCTGGATTTTCTAGCTTTTAGATCATGCATCTCTCTCCCCTTAATGTTATCTTAACACAGTTGTTTATGATTCTTAATACAATGGGCATTTTATTTTATTCCGATAAATAGCTCTAATTAGATTAAGCTGCTTCAGATTAAGCCAGTCAGATTTCTCAACTGAAATTGACACTTTCATTCTTATTGTGTCTTCATTATCGGATTAAATCTTGATCAAGAGGAATCATTTCCTGAGGCAGTTTTATAACAGGCACAAAACAAAGCTCTGTGTACTGTTCCCTGCCACTCTCACGTGGGAGGCATTGCATATTATAGCGAGATACTGAGATGTTTAGTACAGTCATCTGCAAACTTGCTAGCCAGTGGTCAACAACAGCTCCCTGTGACTGAAAGCTGTTGCCATCAAAATGTATTTTTAGACTTGTATATTCTGAACACCTCACAAACATGCATGAATCTCGCTGTTCCACCCACAATTTTCTCACTTTTTGCGGAAGAAAGGCTCAGGGGTGACTATGTAGAGAGACTGAACTCTCCCCACAGACCTCAAGATGGTCCCTTCAGGTCAGAGTTAAAGTATGTTCTCTACTGCCAACCCCCAAACCTTTAAAAGTCAAAAATGAGGCCTCCCAAAATCATGACGTTGGCCTAAAAGTCGTGAGATTTAAAAAAAAAAAAAAAAGTTCGGGGTTCTTTTTGTTTGCCTTCTGATTTTAAAGCTTTAGGGTGCACGTAGGTCATGCTTTCAGGGTATTCCTGGTAATCATGCGTAAGGCTACGATTGTGTCACGAAGGTCATGGAAATCACGGAATCACTTCCATTGACCTCCGTGACATTTTCTGCCCCAGGGCTGGAGCTCCCAGTCAGTCCCACCCCTGCAGCTCCCAGCCCCCGCTCTGGTGGGGGGACCTCGCCCTCAACTGCCCAGTTGCGGCAAGCGGCGGGGGGCTGAGACTCTCAGTTAATTAGAAGCATCCAGGAGCTGGGGCTTCAAGAGGAGCACCAGATATCACAAATTGTTGATGCTGCAGGTTGGTGGGGCATGTAGATAAACATGCACTTCTGCGGGGCAGTCTCCTCCTGAGAGTCCCTACTAGATTTTCAAAGGCACAAATGGGAGTTAGGTGCCCAAATTGTGCTGCTACCTCCCTTCTGCACCTTTGAAAATCTCTCCGTAAAACAGCTCATATTACTAACTGCAGCTGGGTTATAATCCCATTTCAGATAGTCCTGCTTGGCATTGGTGCCCATGACAGCCAACGTTCAAAACCAGCATTGTAGGTTGGCAGTTGGCCAGAAGCACAACTTTCTCCCACCTTTGCTGAGGAAAGGGAAAAGCAGCTCGGTATTTAAAGTCCCCATGCCCCTCCTTCCACATCACTTCATGTCTAGACACTCACCTGGGTCCTCCCCTCTCCCATATATTTGAGAGAGGGGTACTAGAGCCCCAAACTGCTCATTTGGGGCCTATTCCTTGGATAGCACTAGGAGAACCATATTTCACTGCTCAGTCAAACATCTATGGGCTTTATCAGGGTTCAGTGTAACACACAACACTGACCACTGAGTGCAGGATTGGGGCCTAAAACAACATTCAGTGGCCTAGATACTGATATAACCATCCTCAGCACATCATAGGCTTGCTGCCGAGTGTTAAAAACACCCCTTCCCCAGCCCCCTTTTAAGGGCTGTAATGGAGAGGAAACAAATAGGTGGGCCGTGGACTTTCTCTGAATTACATATTTTGAGAACAAAAGGTGCAGGAGGCTTTCCTGCTCCATGCCATATGTGTGGCAGGCAGAACATGTTGAACTTCTTATTGGGACTGTGCGGGAGGAGGAGAAGGTGACAGCTCAGTCTCTAATGGACTGGTTTACCCAGTTTTTTATTGTTTTGGATACACTCAGGGATGCTGCAGTGACTCAGACTAAATTGCTGCTTTGTCTGAGAGACGCGTTTTCTCTGGGTAATGAGTCGATCTTAGCTCTGATTAGATTTCACTGCAGTAATAATAACCAATGAGTGTTGGCAGCAATGGGGGTGGTGGGGAGGGTTAGTTCAACATAAAACATGGAGAAGAACTTGCACGACAAAGGGATAGTAGAAGAAAATGAATTAATCACCACTCCAGCTGATCATACAAAGTTGCGTTGTTCTTCCTTCAGTCAGACAATTCCTTCAGTCTCAGGCAGACTGGCCTCCAGCAGCTCTGGGGATCAGAGGAAAGTACAAGTGATTTATACAGCCACATTTGCCCTGCCTCCCTACTCCAGCTGTGCCAGGCAAGGCTCCAGTACAGCTGGGGGTCTAAGCCATAGTGTGAAACTCGCCCAAGTGCGGAGGACTGGTGCAAGGCCCCCTGCGTTAGTTAAACCCTGCATAGGGGCTGTTTGAGATGTCCGCCTGCTGAACGCACATCAGTACAAAAGACCTCACTGAGGCTGGACCAGCACCAGGCCAGGATCTTTGGATCTGTGCTTAAGCTAGTATCTTGTACAACCAGCACAATATGACTGTCACCGCTATTTAAGCCCATAGGGAATAGCAGGTACAGCAGAGGCTGTCAACATCCCACAGCATGGCCCTGGGTTGAGAAATTGGTGAGGTGGATTTTACCCTCTGCTCTCCAACATATAAAAGCCTAAGTTAATTTCACCCTCACTTCTATATTCATTTTACATGTTATGATTCACTAAGGTACAAGAGAAAACTCTGTCTCAGGCAAGCGTGACGTAAGAGTACAGATGGGCAAATAATACGAGTGACATTTTCGGCTGCCATAAATTCAAATGGAAATCCCTATTCGATGCAGCCATCTTCAGTGCCCTTCTGTGATCAGTCCCATACGATTGTGTTGTGCTAGCGCAGATGCTGGCAGAAAGTGAACATGAAGGTCACACAATTAAGGACTTGTGGAAAAGTCATCTTTAGTATGCTTTCCACAGGCATTCACACTAGAAAACTGTTGCTCATAATTTTACTCAGCGAATCACAGAACAGAAGCAATAGCATATGAGTGATGTGGACAATCGCAACTTGAATACTGAATATCAGAAAACAAGCCACAGTGTAAAGAAAATGCACATTGTCACTATTTTGAATAATAAATATATCTGATTAAAATGTCATCTACCCACAGGCGTTCTTCAAACAGAACTTGATCCTTGTTCACCCAGCATGCCGGTGGGGGCTCCCTACCTCACAAGTTACATTCTCTCTGGGGCTGTGAAAGTGAGTGGTCTATCTCCAGCCCAATGCCAAGATGAAGTCTGTTTCAGGCCCATGCTTCAGGGCACAATTTACTGTTCAAACACACCATTTCAGGAGTAACACCAAAACAAAGCAATTCCTCTGACCGACCAGGCCTGCACAGGTTCTTCCTTTGCCTCTCTGTCCCTGGAAAGAGCATCCTTCCTTTAAATCCCCTGCTGAATCATGTGACTGGCAGGGAGTCTTTAACCCTTACCTGTCACAGGCTGCTTGTCCCTTTCCTGTGCACATAGGGAATGGGTGGGCAAGCATAGGGAACGGGTGGAGTCTTGACTTTATATCCCCAGTGCACTGACTAGCTCATTTTAGCAGGCACAGAGGCGGAGGTAAACTGCTAGTCTGACCCTGTCTCCGGGCCACAGTTCAACCTTCTGCTCCCTCGCCAGCACAGCCACATGCTGCCTCCTACTCAGGGCACACTGTATTCTTACAGTCTGGCCCCCAAAGAAGTGAACTTTGTCTAATAAATGATTTGTTACAAATGATTTGCTCAGCTCCACAAAGGAGCCTGATGTGACATAGTAACTCCTCGCCCCAGCAAATATCTAGGAAAAGAACCCAATGTCACTTCTCCTTGTTCCCATAAACTATCTGGTGAGTGTGCATAACTACCTCCTTTCTAAGCCTTAAACAAACATTTGGTCAAGGAGGCCTGGCCTCCTTGTTTTGCTTACAGCGAATGCCCATGAGAGGAGCCAAGTGCCAGCTCTCCAACTCTCTGTCAATATAATACTTTCCACATCAGCCTCACCAGCTCCTGACAGGTCAGCACGCAGCATGAGTCACACAATGTGCAATGCCAGTTGGTGCTATCATTTAATGTTTTAAACAATGTTTAGTCTCTTTAGCTTTCTGTAGCATTGTGCATCTCAGTCTTGAAACAGATACAGGGATCAATTTTCTGGCTCATTTCTTGGTTTGTTGCTTCAGTCACACCACCTCTCTCTTTGCAACCCTCCACTGGCTCCCTGTTAGCCATAGCATCAAACATAAACTACTTGTCTTCACTTTTAAGGCCCTTCATGGCCTATCCCTCCCTACCTTTCATCTCTTATATGCTACTAAGATGCTGAATCCCATCTTTGCTTTGCCATAGATTCCAGTCTTCATCACCAGTTTGTTAAATTTTCAAACAAGCACCTTGATGCTCCTCTCTCATGCCGCCCCTTGTGTATAAGAGGAACCCACTGTAGACATTTGCAAAACCACCTCATTGTCCTCCTTCAAAGCCTTCCTTAAAATTCTCCTCTACCAAAAAGCCTGCAAAATACTCAACAATGGTTAGGCAGCTGATGTGCTATCAGGATAACCAGGATTGTCTCACTGTGTCCTTGTGCTCCTCCTGTCTGTTTGTATCCCCTGTTATCTCATATCTTATACTTAGATTGTAAAACCTCATCATCTTTTTGTTGTAGGTATGTAAAGTTCCTAGCACAACAGGGCCCTCCTCCATTGTTGAGGCCCTTAGGCAACTACCGCAATATAAATATTAAGTAAGGATCTGATCAAAACTCTCACTGAAATCAGTAGAAGTCCAACCAAGTGTTTCTTTCTCTTTCTTTTTATGGTCACACATAAAAGATCTCAAAAGCCAGTTTGTTACTATTGCCATCTTGCTTTTACCCATGTGAGTTCTGTCATGGTTTCACAGATAGAGGTTAATGCTGGCCATATGGAAGCTGGAATGCCAAGCTCTTACATGGTTTTGGTTTCTACTAATTTCTATAGATTGTGATTTCTAGTAGTTTGTTTGGTTTCTTGTCGTTCTTTAGATTGTAACCTAGTCATTTCAGACATTCTCAGGACTAGTCATTTAAGATACCAAACCTTGAAATTGTTACTGGTCCCTCTGCTAAGAAGGAAGTTCTTCTTCTGCCACTTGTCTAAGACTGACAAGTGCCAATCTAGTAAGTTCCAGAAAAAAAAAGATACAACCAAAAGCTAAACTAGTGTTAAGCTAGCAGGGACCACTCCTCCATATCTGAGAGAGCTATCCTTGTTAGTCTGGAAGCAAATCAGTGCTTTCCCTAAAGGGAGAACATTGTTGTGACTTCATGTAATTGTTTTTGAGCCACTCCTCTTTAATTTGGCTGAGCTGCAGCCATGGGAACTCCACCACGCCTTCGCTCTAAGGGTATGTTTTAATTGTCAGCTCAAAAGGTCTGGGAGGAAGAGGGGTGTTTTTGTACATTCCCTCTCCTTGTCTTCGTTACCCACATAACCTGAGTGTTTCTCCTTGGCAGCTACTAACCTCGTACCTGTTCTTTGTAAGTGATCTTAGTGTGAGAGCCCAGAGCAGTGTGTTTTATATTTATCAGACTGCAGAGTAACAGATGTGGAAATTAATCAACCTTTCATTTTTTCCACTGCCTCAGGAAAGCTGCAAACTTTAAACAGTTTTTCTGATCTTATATTTCAAATTCTAGAGGGTATTTTCATGTGTCGCTGAGGGTTTTGGTTTAGTTGGTGGGTAGTTTCATATCATAGCATTACCAGCTATTGCTATTATAGCAAAGTGTCAATCGCATTTTCCATTGTGAATGCCCCCATTTTTTGCTGGGGTTCATTTGTGAGACAGTCAGGAAGCATTATCTTCTGTCCTACAGAAAATCTCGTTAAGGCTGATATTTTCAGTACTGCTTAGGAAATCTAGATGTACAATTCCCATTGAAATTAATGTAGTAATAAGGGAGTATTTAAAGGGAGTAGTGCATCTAAATTCTTTAGGCAGCTTTGAAAAGTCTCACTTTTTTGTAGTAAAGGAATAATAATCTTTTGGGTGGCTTCAGAAGCCCAATTTTAAGTCTAGAATTCTGTTGACTCTTGACCCTTGGTATAGTTTGGTGCCTTCAAAAAACAGAGTAGAGATAGGCCTGAGTAGCAAATTTGGTTCCAGTTCTGGGTTTCAAACCCTTCCCTCCTTCAAAATTCAGGAGTGGTCACATCTGGAGTTTTGGTTTAGCCCATAACACAGATGGGGCCAATAAAAAAATTGGCTTCAGATTTAGGTTTGGATGATGATTTTTGAAGTTTGAGGGTGGTAGACCTGGGGTGTTGGTGTGAGCCCATCTCGAAAATAAACTAAGCCGAGGAGCTGTCAAACTGAAAAGCAAATGCTGTAGGTATGGGAGGGAAAGGTGAGGATACTTCATACTTATGATACTTCATCATACTTCTAACTGTGCAGGGCTCTTCTCAGGATCTGTCAGTGGCCCTTTAACTATATAAAGGAAGATCTTCTTTCCCCATCCAGCCAGGAGATGAGTGGACCAGGAAGAGCTGGGCAATTTTTTCAATAAATATTTTACTGGCCAAAAAATACAGTTTTGGGTCATCCAATACGGGTCAAATTTGGCAAATGTTTTCAGGCGAATAAAAATGGGGACAGGAGAATTTTGAAAATTTCATTTTGAAATGATTGTTTCTAAATTTAGCTAGATTTATCTTTTTTTAAAAAAATGTTAAAAAGCATCCAGAAATGAAACACAATGTTTCATTTTGTTCAATCCTAAACTAAACTTTTTTTGGGGTTTTTTTTGGTTAGCCTCTGAATTGAAAAAGTCAATAATTTGCCCTGCTCTAGTGCCAGGCCTCTGCCAGCCTATGGAGTAAGAGTGTAGAAAAGGATTCTTTTGGGCAAGCAGGCAAGGCATAGAAACTCAAAAGGCAGGGGATGCTGCAGGTAAGGACAGAGGTGCACAAGCACAAAATGTGAATAAGGCCAAGGATGGGAATAGCAGAGGGTGCCACTATGCATGACAGAGATATTCCGCAAAAAGAACAGGAGTACTTGTGGCACCTCAGAGACTAACAATTTGTTAGTCTCTGAGGTGCCACAAGTACTCCTGTTCTTTTTGCGGATACAGACTAACACGGCTGCTACTCTGAAACTAGAGATATTCTGGCAGAACTGCATGGAGCCTTAGAACTGGAAAAGCAGGTTGAGTTGGGTGGGAGTTTCAGGACTGGAATGGTAGAAGGTGCTACAGCTCAGGATTGAGGTACATCAGCTAAACTGTGTTGGGGAAGAGTTCATAGAGCCTGCCTGTGCAGTGCCTATGATGATTTGCAAAAGTACAATCCATTCCTCACCGCTCTGAGCACTAAATTTCATTGCTCAATCATCACATCCCAACCCTTTGTGTGCCACCCACCTTTTATATTGTAAGCTCTGTTATAATTTAACATCTATATTGCATTAGTACCTAAATGCCACAGTTTGTGTTTGATGCAATGGAAGGGAGCCAATGAAGGAACTTAAAGACTCAGTGCCATAGTCAGAACAAGACAAGGAGATGATCTTAGCAGCAGCATTTTGAATAGATATGAAAGGGGTGAGGTTGCAGGCACGAAAGCCAGAGAGGAGGAGATTGCTTAGTCAAGGCATGAGATGATCAGAGCTTGCATAAGAGTTTTAGCAGTGTGGGCAGAGAGGAAAAATTGAAGCTTGGAGATGTTGTACAAGAATATATGGCAAGAATTAGACACAGCCTGGATGTCTGGGTCAAAGGAAAGGGCTGAGTCAAAGATGAAGCCAAGATTATGGGCTTGAGCAATGGAGAGGGTGTTGGTGTCCTCTGAAAGAGAAAGGCGGAAAAGCAGCGGGTTCGGGACGAAAGGTCATTAACTTGGTTTTGGCCATGCTGAATTTCAGTGTAAAGTTGGCCAGGAACTGTCATTTGTTATATGTGTGTACAGTTCTTAGCACATTGGAGCCCCCACCTGTTTGAAGCTAGGTGCTACTGTTGATAAGGGTAAGGACCACAGTGTGAACCCTCCAAAACTTGGAGGCAGGGGAGTATTTAAAATGAAATCCAGAACTGAACCACCTCTCCTTACAGTTACACAAAACCTCCCCAGTGCTTTTTTTCCCATGCTCAAGCCATCTGTTTTTCCCCATTTCACCAGAAAAAAAGCTTACCCTAGGAAAGCATTACAGTACATGCTCACTTAAGTTTTGTTTACACTGCAAGTACAAGGAGTATACATGACTTGAGTTAGCTCACCTGCATAAAATAGCAGTGAAGACACAGTAACTCAACTTTTAATTCAGGTTAGCAGCTCGAGTTCAACCCCAGGTACCCCTATGGGCTTGAACCCAAGCTGTTAACCCAAGCTAAAAGCAGAGTCTCCACTGCTATTTTAACCCAAGTTAGCTCTCACAGGTTAGCTAACCTGAGTTAAGAACACATCTCTTTTTGCAGTGTAGACGTTCCTACACAAATGGGGTGGCTAGGTGGCAAGGTAAGCAGCTATTTAACATCCCCAGATTTTACTCTTCTCCGGGGCTGATGTGTGAGAAAGGTTACTCAATCCATCAGAGTTTTGCAATATTTTCACCCAAACCAACAAAAACAACAACAATGGGTGCCATCCCATTGTGGAGTAGGAGCCCTGGCAACTGAACAGCATGTAACCATGTTGGAAATCATTAAAGAACAAGGTTGCATGTGAGTGGTTTTAAATGATAAACCAGTCAGGTCAGTCTCAACCTAAAAGGGATCCAGGCACACATTGTACTGGGAAGAGAGAAATCTGAGCCAGCTGTCTGAGCATTCCGTACGTCATAATCGCCCCAAGATGACTTGTGAGACTGGGGACGGTTTGACGAGACCGAGGGGCATGGAAACAGCAAAGAGGAAAAGCAATCCAGTAAAATCAAAACAAATTTGGAGGTTGCTAAACCTCTTCGTTTGCACAGCTATGCCAGGTGCATCAAAGACAAAGCTCTGCTGAGAAGAGAGGGAGTTGCTCTTTGTTGAACAGCCAGTTGATTTTTCCCCCCTGAAATTTCCACAAAAAAATGACAGAACTTTTATTTCAACATGCCCTTTTTATTTGGCCAACTTTTGACTAGCTCCTGATCGGTCATGTCTCAAGACTTCAATTCAAATTCTTCCTCTGCATATATCAAGTGAATGTTAATTAGTAGGGTCAGCATAGTTGTCCATCTATGCACATCACAAACTCACCACATACACATGGCTCAGTTGATAGTCTCCGCTCAGGAAAGACCCAGGTCTGAAATATCAGGATCTCCAGGGATATGTTGCAGGTCAGGGCTGACATGCATTGATAGAATGCTATTGAGTGTGCGGGCACAGGATAGGAAAGCAATGAAAGTGCCAGTCTAGAGAAATAGCTCTTATTTCTTATGTACATATACACCTGAGCACTTCAATCTTTAATGCAGTCATCCTCCCAACACCTTGTGAGGTAGGGCAGTTATTCCCTACTTTACAGTTATCCCCTACTATTATCTCCACTTTACAGATCAGGAACTGAGGGTGACTTGCCCAAGGTCACACAGGGAGTCTGTGGCAGAGTAAGGAATTGAACCTGAATCTCCCAAGTCCCACATAGCACCCTAGCCACTAAACCATGCATGTTGTGGGCCAGGATTAAAACAATAATGCAGCTCTTATATAGCACTTTTCATTCATAGATTTCAAAGTGCTTTACAAAGGAGGTCAGTGTCATTTTACCGATGAGGTAACTGAGGCATGAGAAGTGACATGACTTGCCCAAAGCCATCCAGCAGGCCAGCGGCAGAGCTGGGAATAGAACCCAGATCTCCTGGTTCACTGCTGTATCCACTAGGCAACACTTCCCCCTGTTTTGTTTTAACAGTGTGATGTACAGGAAGACATGAGGGCACGACTGTTGAAGCAATTGGTGCTTTGCGTCAAGGCACAAGATCATCTTGTCCAGGTATTTATAGAGCACCCATTGACAGAGCTGTGAGTGTGGAAAAGCATACATAACACTAGGTCCTGTTAGCTTTAGCCAGTGCAAAAAGCCCTTGCTTTTAGGAACATTAAATGAACTACAACGTAAATAAATGAAAATGAAGAGTTCTCTCTTGCTATTGTGTTGCAGGCATCGTTTGTTAGATGCTGCTGTACTGTGGAGTCCTTATCTCTCCCTCCAGATAAACTAAATCAGGACTCCCGAGGCTGACTCTCCTAGAGTGTTCTCATCTGCCAGAGATTTAGCTGCCCTTTTCTTGTATGTTTTGCTAGAGAGTGATTTTTTAAAAAAATCTTACTTTAACCCCCAGCACACTCATCATTCATGGCTTACACCCTTCGGACATAAAGGTCTGAGGAGGGATGCTCCAAGGTCTTTTGTTCATGTTGATGAACTTTACTTTCCATAGGCAGCGACAGGATCTCTGTTAAACACAGCTGCTTCAGCCATGCTAAAAAAGTGGTGCCTTGTGTAGGGTAGAACCTGGAACAGCTCACAGACAGATCTGTGACTCCCACCTCTTCCCATGCCATTACAGTAATTAGACTTAGCTCCCCCATCACTCTTGCTTTCAGTATTCTTTTAATGGGGCTTAATGAGCATTCAGCTGTTGAAACATGAATCAAATGTACAAATTACACTTGAAGTCACTGCGGAAAATCAGTTGACTGTGATTTTGAGCCCCAGTGACTTTTCTCACTCTGCAGGGGTATTTGGTCCAGAGACATGGAAAAGGCAGGTCCCAGGTGGATAAATGAGGCTTGGATTTTAAGTTCAGCTGGAGGAAAATTTGGTGAGACATCATTGCTTTTTTAGCTTGAAGACATTATCTACTCATCCTGCTGATTTATTCTGTGAAGGGGGCTGAAATCTACTTTTAATTAAAACCTATGGGTCAGAGCATAAATGTAGGACACATATTAACTTCTTTGCACAGTGGATCTCACTGATGCTAATGGGACATTTCCACAAAAAGCAAGGGTCAAATATGGCCTTTCTATGATAACTCAGCTTTTAGATATTATCATTGTTATTTAAGTACCTGACGGTCACATTCAGCATCACTCAATAGGAAAATACACTCCACTTTTAGGACCACCATTATTTCTGCCCTTTATTTCTCTTCCTTTCTCACCTTCCTTTCAATGCTTCTCTTCTACTTCCCTGTCTTTGTGTCCTGCTGCCTTGCTACCCTCTGCTTTTTCTCTCCGCAGTCCCTCCAGCCCTGCCACATGGACTTCCCTCTCATCTCTTCCATAATTTATCTGCTGAAATGGTCAACATTGAAATAATTTATATCAAGGTAAAAACTACAGTGCCTCGTCTCCAACTAGGATTTTACATTGAGTTAGCTTCCTCAATATAAAAGCACACTTTTTTTGCAGTGAAGAAAAAACCTTAATTCTATTCCTCCCTCCAACAGGGTTCTTCTTGAGTAAATCAGTTAATTGCTTTGTGCCTCAGTTTGCCTACCTGTAAAATGGGGATAGTGCCCAAATTCTACTGTTTTATTAGAAGAATAGAGAGAAAATATGTGAGACCAAATAAATGTTGAATGACAATAAATTATCTAAATTGTTGAACAGATATTTTAAAGTTTATATTTATAATATATATCTACTTTTTTTGATTGCTGACCAAGGACTATACAAAACAAAGTGACACCCAGCTATATGACCTGTTGGTATATGTCCAAACTGCTGAAGAAAAAGAATGTGTATATATCATGTGCGTATATATATACAGAAATGTCTAAATATGAATACTCAAATACGTACACTGTGGATTTGGGTAATCTATTCAAATGTTAGGGATGTTAAATAGTAGCAAAAATCCTGTATTCATTTTTGAATTTTCCAAAAACATATTTAGCTGTTCCATCCACCAGAAAATATCTGTCTCGGGAACTGGAAATTAACAAAATCCAATTCCTTTCCAGAGTGATTTTGATCCAGCTGCACCCAGTTATGAAAGTTAAAACAAAAATATCACGACAAAGCAGCCGTCACTTTAGGATGACTTTAGAAAGCCGCTCTGAAACCTCCTAGCAACAACTGTCTAATTATCTCTGCAGGTTAGTGTTCCTTATTCTAAGCTGCAATAAAGCACCCTGTTACCAGCCCTAAATGTTACCCATTTGTGAATTACAGCAGTATCTGCTACGCAGCAGGGGCTGACAGTTAACATACATTTTGCACAGAAAGTAGAGTTTGTTTTCAAGATCTACAGAACCTTGAATCTATTTCAGCACCCAAACTATGATGATAGTCAGTACTGTATGTAAACCTGTGGATGTTTCAGGAATCAAGATCACTACTGGAATTAACTGGGCCTTGGTCATTTAGGAAGGAACAGCCTGGTGGATCTCTCCTGGCCCTATATGCCCTGTATTCCAGTCATGTGTACAGGTTTTAATTTCCTGAAGAATCATTTATGTTCTGCAGAAGACGGGGAAGGATGGTCTGGTGGTTAGGGTGCTAGCTTGGACTTAGGAAACCTGTCTTCATTTCATTGCTCTGTCACAGACTTCTTGTGTGACTGTGGGACAAGTCACTTGGTCTCTCTGTGCCTCAATTCCCCGTCTGTAAAATGGGAACAATAGTACTTCCTTATCTTACAAGGCTGTTGTGGGATTAAAGATTGTGAAGCATGCAGATACTACATAGAAAGAAGGCCATGCACATATCATGGATAGAGAGGAAGGCATTTTGTTCCTCAGGCCTTTTATTAATAAATCATGAGTTCTCTAAACTAAGGGTTGAAGTAGGCTGGCTCATGACAGTGTGGAATGTTGCTACTCTTCCTTTGTATTTGCAGGGAGCCTGAGACAGCATATCTGAGAAAGGAGTGAATTGCTTCAATCCATGCAATTAGTGTTAACTCTGAATAGTAATGAAGACATTTTCAATATTTTCAGCATGATCAAGCTTCCCTGTAAATTGTCACATCCTACAACTAAATTGTTAAACATCAAAGGCTACAGACAATTTTCTGTGTAGGTGACGAATTAACTATATTCTGACACTGGATAACTGGGAAAAATGGTTTGAGTACAAAAGTCAACAGAGTCTGCTGTGTGTAATTTAACCTGGAACCACAATACAGCATACAAAGGAAATTGTATGGTTTAATGGATATGAATCTTTCACCTCCATTAACGATGAGCCCGAGCTGCAAAGTTCACATCCAGATCTAGAACTTTTATAGAGTTTGGGGTTATCCAGATCCAGGAGTTTGATTGCACCAGTTATACAGTGAGGGGCTATGTCAGAGGGTTGTGGTTTTTTTGGAGGGAGAAGTGGGAAGCAAATTCTTCTTGAAGTTACAGTGGTATAAATCAGAAGTAATTCACTAGAACCAGCTAAGTTACACCAGTGTAAAACTGGCATAAATGAGAAGAGAATTGAGCCTGGATCTGAAAGTCATGGTGAGCATCTCATGACTTCTTGGAGGTCTCAGTCTAGTTCCTAGCAGGTTTACACTGAATTCACATTTCTCAATTATTTAAATTATTATTATGTTGGTTTTTATTAATTTGTCTTCCACTGGTAAGTAGAGCCCCAGCCACAATTGAGGCCCCATTATGCAAGGCATTGTACAAACACATAGTAAGAGTTAGTCCCTGCCATGCAGAGCTCACAGGCTAAATATGGCAGGAGTGGGTGAGAAGGGAAGGCAGAAGGGGATTAGTTAAAAGAAAAGGAAGGGAGGAGGTCAGGGGGACAGGGAGGAAAGCAGTGCTGGATTAAAGAATTTTGGGGCCTGTTATGGAATTTGGGGGGGCCCTCCACCTTCCTTAAACTAGACAGAGCATGTGGGGGGCAGATATTCTGACTAGGCACCAAACCTGAGTGCTGCTGTGACTCCAAGCACCAAGTCACAACGTCACCCACTCAAATTTGGCCTGGCCCTTCCCCTATTATGATGGAGGGGCGACTGGGACAAACCTGAATGAGTGGAGCTGCAACCTGGTGCTTGCCCTCCCCCACCATAACCATATTTCTGTGTATTGTTGATTTGGGTTGTGTGTTTTGGTTTTTTTTCTGGTGGTTGGGGCCCTATGTAAGTGAATTTAGTGCACATTGGTTAATCCGGGCCTGGAGAAAAACATGGAGAGGTGTGTAGAAGGAGGCTGAAGTGAGGTGCCTGTGAAGGAAGAGGAGCAAAACCCCACATCCCTGAGATCTCATAGCTGGAGACATAACCATTCCAGGGGAATTATGATTCTTTCACTCTATTTCAGTTTGGTGAAACAGCTTCCATTTGCTCATGTGGTGCTCCTAGAATTTTCAGAGTTAAACCAAAAATTATCCTTCCTCTATCTCCCTCTTTATTTCATAGAATCACAGGACTGGCAGTGACCTTGAGAGGTCATCTAGTCAAGTCCCCTGCACTCATGGCCAGATTAAGTATTATCTAGACCACCCTGACGGCTGTTTGTCCAACCTGCTCTTAAAAATCTCCAAAGATGAAGGTTCCACAACCTCTCTGAGCAATTTATTCCAGTGCTTAACCACCCTGACAGGAAGTTTTTCCTAATGTCCAACCTAAACTGCCCTTGCTGCAATTTAAACCCATTGCTTCTTGTCCTATCCTCAGAGGTTAAGGAGAACAATTTTTTCCTCTCCTCCTTGCAGCAATCTTTTATGTACTTGAAACAAAAACTCTTTGTAACAACCTTTTATGTATTTGCTTTGCATCACTGAGATTCTCCGTTACTCTGAGAGTTGAAGTGCCCACTTGCATAAATTAGAGAAGGGGTCTCAAACTCAAATGACCACGAGGGCCACATGAGGACTAGTACATTGGCCCGAGGGCCACACCACTGACCCCCCCACCCCCGCTACCCCGGCCAAACCCCCACTCCACCCCTTCTGTAAGGCCCCACCCCTGCCCCGCCTCTTCCCATCCCTTCTCTGCCCCCATTCCAACCCCTTCCCTGAAATCCCCATCCCAGCTCCACCCCCTCCCTGCCCCCAGGGGGCGCAGGAGGGGTGCGGGGTTCGTCAGGGGGCTCAGGGCAGGGGGTCGGGATGCAGGGTGTGGCAGGCGGCTCAGGGCAGGGGGTTGGGGTGCAGGAGGGGTGTGGGGTGCAGCAGGGGGCTCAGGGCAGGGGGTCGGGGTGCAGGAGGGGTGTGGGGTGCGGCAGGGGGTTGGGGTGCAGGATTTGGGTAGGGGCAATATAGTACCACTTACAGCAGCCAAATTTTATGCTTGAACCAGCAGAATGCTCCCTGATCCGTTGGAGCACAGTTCCGTCCCATATATGCCATCAGAACAGTACATAGAGGCTGGAACAGGGAATTGAATCTCTCCTAATGAATCTGTTGCTAGGAGAGCACAGTATTCAGTTTATTAAAGTGTGTGTGTGTGAGAGAGAGAGTGTGGTGTGTGTAAGGGATGAACTGTGTGTAAGGGATGAAGCCTTTTTAAGTGAGGTTTGGCATATCCTCCCTATCGAATATTAGTTTAAATACCCGCCCTTTGTTGCAATCTTGTGTGTTACTAAAGGCTGATATATTCTTATGAGCCCTAGGCATAAGTGAACTCTGCCAGGAATGATTCAGGAGCACTGAAAGAAACTGCAGAATCACCTGAACTCTCCCAAGCCTTGGATGGCAGAATTTTAACACGGAATTCCTGACAACTCCCCTCCAGCACATCTAAGTTTTTATACAATGCTCATTGCCTTGGTATCTAGGTGCCATGGTATCACCATTGTTCCCCACTCCAAAACCTTATGCAAATGATGAGATAAGACTCCCAACTCCATCTTTTCTCCATCTCATAGGAAGGTCAGTGGTGAGGATCTAAGTGGACATCAGAGAGCCCAACCTCTCCCTGCAGCCTCTCAGCTGGGATTGAGTCTCTGCACCACTCTCAGGCTCATTCCCTTTCTAAAAAGGTCCCCATTTCAAGTTTGTGATGTTTTCAAGTGCAACAATGTGTGGGTGGAAAGCTTTGTATCAGCTACAGCACTAGCACAGGCCTCAGGTATATAAGCTGGCAGAATAAAGAAATGGCACAACAATGCCTCATTGGAGAGCAGCCTTTCCTGGAACATTAGACTAAAGAGGCAATGCTCGGGCTATGGTCTCTCTAGATTTTGTTCCTGGAAAAGCTGTTAAATTATTGATAAAGGTCCTACTGACGTCACCAAAAGACAACGAGGCTCTTGCTTCCCTTTAGTAACTTCTTACTCAGCAGATATCACTTTTACAACTCAGCAGAATCAGCAATGCAGAGACATCAGCTGAAATACAATATTCATACTGCAGAGAAAGGACACTGTACAGCCTTTTTATTTTTAAACTGTAAAGAAAGAAATGTGCAGGTATCACACGGCGCGAACACTATTTTGCAAAATGCTGTTATTCGGACTATTCCTGGAGCTTTTCTATAGTGCTGTTAACAGCAAATTGTTTTTATTTGATCACTTATGGTTGGTCTTGGGTTCCATCCACCTCCTTCCCCAATATAGGGAAAGGAAGACCAATGCAAATACACTTGGCCTAATTTAATTTAGCAGGCACCATTCTGGCTAGTAAAGTTTGTCCCTGTTTTACTCAGGGTACAGTTCTAATAGCTCTTGTAGGGAGGGGCACTAGCCCTATGTGATCCCATTACCAGCCCTAGATGACCAAAGTTAGCATCTTGAATTCAAACCTCTTTGAAAGTGTGGGGGAAAGCAGGATCTCCAAATATGTCCCTCTAGATTCAGTTCCAGGTTGGATCTAGATTGGAATTTCAAAAGAACTTTGTGAGATTCTGGCACCATTGAACCTGAGCCCTGAGGCTAATTTGTCCCCAAACCTCAACTGTGAATGGCAGCCACAGTGCCTTCTCAATCCACTTGTATTATTCATTCACATCTCTGAGCCTGCTGGTGGCTGCCATACCACTAACAAATGTGATCACTATGGAGCCTAATGACTGACGGCTTGTCTACACAGTGGGATAATGTGCTCTACGGGAGTATGATTTCTAAAGCACACTAATGTGTTGTGCATTAATTGGTCCATATAGACCCTGCTGGTGCACTTCAGCATAGTACTCTTAAAAACAATATTATGTTAAAGCATGCTACTTTAAAGCATGCTACGGAACTTTTAGTGCACACCACCAAGGTCTGTATGGACTAATTAATTTGCAGCCCAATAATATGCTTTAGAAATCACACCCCCCATACAGTGCATTACTCCGCTGTGTACACAAGCCGTGAGTCTCATTACAGAAGCAAGACATATGCTCCCATGCAGGCAGTGCTGAATGTCACATAGGGCTTTTGTGTCAAGTTGAAATCACTAGGCCTGAAGCCTTCCATAAGTTTCACATGTTGTTGCATTGTCAAGACAGCACAACTGTGCTCCAGCAGGGAGGGTCATCTTGGTCATGGAGTTTCACACCATGACTTCCCTTCTGCTTGAGAAAGCTGCAAAGTCAGAGGCTGCCAAACCAGTTGCTCTCCCACTTCCATTCAGGTTTAACAGCCAAAAGAATGTGTATGTTTAAGCAACCTGTTTGTTGCTCAAAGAGTAAACAGCAAGGTTCTCCTGTTAGTGATTGCTCCTGTATTAAAAGTAGATGTAAACATAGAGTTGCCAATAATACTAGTGTCACAGGCTGCAGACCTTTTTCAGCCATTGGGAGAAATGATTTTAAATAAAAAATATGGGCCGGATCCTCAGCTGATGTAAATTTGCACGATCTGAGGATCAGGCCCAGTATGTGTCAACACATATGATAACCTGTGAATATTAATATGTTCTGTTTTCCTAGCACCTTGCATTCCAAAGCACTTCACAAATTATATTCATTCAACCCCACTGAAATGCAGCCATCTTTGCGGTGAATGGCAGAAGTCTGGCAGATGACTCTCTGGTAGGGAGGGGAATAGGAAATTTTGGCCACAGACACTTGAGCATTCTTGATTTTTCTCTCAGTGGTCTGGGATCTTTAATCTATGTGCAAAGAAGTCAGCACTTTGATTTCAGTTCTTATCTGAAAATATCCAAACAATAAAACAGCAGAGTACTCTATGTTGGAAAGATAAATGGCTGAATCATGCCTTCCAGGATTTTGAACCTGTGTTCCAGTGAGCCTAGTTATTTGAAATCTGCTGTGTAGACCACTGAGAGTCCCTTCCAAGAATATTCAGTAGTGATGATTGAAACAGAAAAAGGTTCAGATGTTTTGATAAATGTTAGCCAAATTTAGCTGAATCTTGAGAAACCTAGCAAGAAAAGGCTTTTTTTTTATGGCATCTCCAGCCATAGAATCCAAATTGGATCAGAACTTCAGTCACAATAGTGCAGAAAATTAGAATGCCCCTGAAGTTCCCAACTGAGAAGATCCATAAAAACTCCAGGAAAAGGTTATCCAATATTTTTAACCTCAAAAGAGAGACAGATGCATTTTTGTTTCACTCCGTACAGGTAAAAATTTGGGTTCGTTTCTTTTATTCCAACAGATTTATCTGTCCCTAATGTTACCCAGGTTTTTCTCCCTATGTGAACTTTCAGATCATATCTACTGATTTTTTAAAGTGCCCATTGCCATGGCAATCCCTTCAATCTCTGTACAATTCCAACAAATCAATATCCATCCTTGCATTATACCAACCAACCAACAATACCTTAGCGATGGTCCATCTTCTAACATATATTTGAGGAAAAAATTTGTCTTATATCATACCGTGAGGGTGGCAAACTGAGTTCCATAGCCAAATGCTTTCCCCTGAAACTCTAGTCCCTCAAGGATACATAAGGGAGACCTATTGAGCACTTAGCAGAATGGAGATAAAGTTATCTGAAGCAGTGGAGATCTGATATGGGACAAGCAAACTGATTTTTTTAAAGTTTTTTTCTCCCTGCTTACAAAACTAAAGCAACTGCCAGGAACACATGGATGAACCACTGCACAGCTCTGAGCTTTGAGAACAAGGAATTTAGATTCTGTGACGTTGTTTTCCTCTGTGCCATTCTTAGCTGACAAGTAGTAGCAGTTAACAGAAACCATCCTGCACTTTGTACTGGAATATAAACTGTGCTGAATACTTGTCATAGTCCTTTGAGCTTGCTCTTAACTACTGCAGAGTTTAATACTGAGAATGGCAGGACTAACCTGTCTGATGTAATCCATTCCATTACAAAAAGAAAAGGAGTACTTGTGGCACCTTCGAGACTAACCAATTTATTTGAGCATGAGCTTTCGTGAGCTACTCACGAAAGCTCATGCTCAAATAAATTGGTTAGTCTCGAAGGTGCCACAAGTACTCCTTTTCTTTTTGCGAAGACAGACTAACACGGCTGTTACTCTGAAACCTGTCATTCCATTACAGATAGTTACAGCATGACATATTACAGCATAAAGGCGGAGGCTTAGAAGCTATAAAGATGAGACAAGCCGACAAAACCAATGTGTTCAAAATGAAGGCTGATGCTGTGGGGTTCATTCCCCTCACTGTACAGTCACATAACTCCTTTTGATGCCAGTGGAAATATGTATAAAGCAAAAATCAGATGTAGCAGGAAGTGACTCCACTGAAGTCAATGAAGTTACTTTTGTTTGCAACATGACTGAATTTGGACATAAGTCTCTAACTTATGCTAGAGGTGCATAATTACAAATGTTCAGCATCCAAAGCCAGCTCTAGGATTTACGTGGGGGGAAGGGGGAGATTCCTGCAAAAATGCTGACAAGGGCATCTGCTTCCCTTGCCTCAGTGTTAGAAGGGTGGGCTCTATTCTCTGCTCTTTGAGGAGGTGAGCACATAAGAAAGTCTCTCTTCCCTACTCCCCATCCTGTACTATCCTTCCACCAGTGCCCGCAAGCAGTCTAGAAAGAGATTGTGGTCCATGCGTGACTCAAAGTCTGAAACTCATGAGTTACACATGAAGGCACTTGTTTTTCTCCTGGAAAGATCCTCACCCCCTTTTCCTTCTCACCGAGTCTTGGCCAGAAAGTGTTGTTTGAAAGCCATAATGAGCAGTTTTTTAATATTTAATGATGTGACTTGACTAGGTGAATTCCTACATGTTTCCAGAGGCCGGTTATTTTCTCCAATCCACCCTCTATTGTGGTCTCTATTGTGTATTCTGCACTAATCCTGCTAGAATTTCTACTGATCTTAGGAGGTGCTCTGCTTGCAGAATGTGCCATAGAGACCTGCCTTTTAAATTAGAGGTTTCCCTTGCAGATCACAGAGGAGAAATTTGCCTCAGAACTTCCAGGTTCTTGTTGACTTGGAGTAAAAACCACCCACCCAACCAACCAATCCCATATAATGAGATCTAAATGCAGTGCTGTGTATTGGACAGAAACAGAAGTTTATTTCCCCAAAGTCTCAGAGAATTTGGAGCTGAGGTTCTCATTTGGATCTATTTATAATTTTGCATTTAGTTTATACTGGAAGTTTAAAATGGAGAAAACATGCATGGAATTATAACATCCATTATTTACCTAATAAAGCAGGATCCAAACTGACTTCTAGCTTTTTTGCATTGGCTTCCGTACTGCTATTGTCACAAATAATGTTGCTTTTACAGTATATCAGGTAAGGTGATTTCAACTGAAGTTTCCCCTCTCCTGACCTCCGTATTGCTGGCATTTGAGCAGATTTATTTCATGTACCTATTGATTACCTGACATGTTATTCTAATCTCTAGGAAATACAAACATACCTCCTATATCATACAGATGCCTTCAGATCCATTCGATTTGCTTGGGTAAACAAAGCATAATTTGCCAGGTTTTGTAAGTGTATTAGAAATGGGCCTGATTCTAATATCACATAGGCTTTACACTTGTGCAGTTCCAATGACCTTAGTGATATTACTCCTGAGCACATAAACAGGACCAGAATATTGATATACATTTTAAATTTTTTCAGGGACTAGATGCCTTAAAAGCAGTTAGCTATCATGATCCCATTACCAGTCTACTGTAGGTGCCTAGATAGAAGACTGGTGATGGTTTAGGGAGTTTTTAACTATTAGGTCATTGTGTCAACTCCTTCATAGGTAAGTAGTGCCTGAAAGTCGTTTCTTTCTGCTGCCTGTTCAGTGGTTTATGAAGTTGGTGGTCTCAGTCACTTCTCTGTATAGCATTCACTGACCTACAAAAGGCCTTCAACACAGTTAGCAGGAATGGCATGTACAAGATCCTGTCAAAAATTGGCTGTCCACAAAAAGTGCTCTCCCTATTTAAGGAGTTCCATGAGGGAATGAAGGCAACTATCCAGTATGAAAATGAAAAATAGTCTGAGTTTAGCATTGATACAAGCATGAAGCAGGCTGTGTCTTAGCTTTTGGAAGGATCAATCTGGCGTACTAATTGAATCGAGGATGGACAGCAGCTTGTTCAAACATCAGATGATTTCAGAGCAAAAGGCACGTCACTCAGTTCATTATTTGGGATCTGCTCTTTGCTGATGACACTGCATTCATCTCTAATTTACTTGATGAATTGCAGATCATGATGAATACGTTCTCTGATGCATGTATCAAGTTCGGCCTGGTAATCAGTATCAAGAAAACAGTTCCCATGTCACAAGGCACCAACATCCCACCTAAAATCTACATTAATAATGAAGATCTGGACAACATGGATCACTTCTGCTATTCTGGCTCAACTCTGACCAGCTCACATCGCCTGGATAGAGAACTTGATGTGAGAATCGGCAAAGCCTCTGTCACCTTTGGCAAATTTACCTCACATGTTCGGAACAGCAAGCTGCTAACCCTGAACACAAATGTGTCCATTTATCAGGCTTGTGTCCTGAGTAGCCTCCTTTTCGGCTGTGAAAGCTGGGTCACGTACTCCAAGCAGGAGCAGTGATTGAACAGCTTCCACCTTTGCTGTCTCAGAAAAATCTTCGAAGTCGCTTGGGACCAGTGGATCACTAATAGCGAGATCTTTGAGAGAACCAACCTGCAGTCTGTGCAGACTATGCTGGATGCTTGCAGGCTTCGCTGGCTGGGATATGTGGAGCTCATACCTCAAGATCGTCTGCCAAAGGCTGTGCTCTGTGGCCCACTCAAAAACTTCTCGCACACAGAGGAAGGCCAAAGCTCCGCTACAGTGACAAGGACAATCAAGGTCTCAAGAAATTCATCATTCCCACTGACAACTAGGAGAACCCTGCCCTCAGCTGCTCACTTTGCAGAAGCCAAGTCAAGGCTGGTGCAGTCATTGTGGAGAGCCATCAGAGAGCCAAGGCTGAGGCCCGCAGGCGAGCTAGGAAGTAGAGTGTGCTCCAACCTCCATCTGGTGAGTGGACCTGTAGCCACTGTGGGAAGGTCTGCTGCTCACGCATTGGACTCTTCTCCCACACTCACTATCAAGCACCATTGTCTGACTGACTTCATTGTGTTTCCTTTCATCTGTCAAGATGTTGGATGGCCATAGTATTGGTAGCAGTGGTCTCAATCAGTTCCTCATGGAGCAGTGTTTGTATCACAAATGCTACCAGCACAATGGCCCCCTTGTTGGCAGTGTGAAAGGAGAGTGAATGGAGTATGTAGCCTACACTATCCCTGCCAGCTCAGAGAAATAATAATACTAATAGTTGCAGGGGTACCTGGCTACATTCTATCTGTCATGTGGGTAGATAGAGGATTCCATTCCTTAGGGTTTTCAATCCAGTACTTTTTACCCACACAAAATTCAATTAGAAAGATCAAAACAACCCCTCAGAATGTATATCACTCCGCTCCTTTGAAGCTTCAACTGTCTACTAGTTAAAAATTCATTAAAAGTACATTATTTACCTAGTCCAGAATCATCATGGTCTAATGGGTAAATACTAAGGCTCATGTTCCATCAGAGCCATGTCTAACTCCCACATTGTGAAAACCTGCTGGAAGTTACAATCACTTCCAAAGTAGAGCTGCATCTATGCTAGGATAATTGAGACCCATAATTTTCCACTAGTATAGCTCCACAGCTGGGAACAATAGCAGAGACAGTAGCATTGACTAAATTCAGTCATTTTTTACCACTGTGTTGTCTAATTCTGTGATGGTAAAAAAAATGCATGTATGCTATCAACACTGTATCCTACCACCAGTGAAACTATACCAGTGGGCCTTTATGAATCCCGGTTTTTATAGTGTGAGCAAACTCCAGGTGAGCTAAGCATGGCAGACTCAGCCTTATGAATGTCTTAGGCCCCAATTCAGGAAAGCATCTTTATTCAGGACAGCACTTAAGGATGTGCTTAACTTTAGACACATGCTTAAACCCTATTGACTTCACTCAGGCTTAAACCATGTGCTTAAATCCTTTCCTGAACTGGTGCCTTAAAGAATAATGTTGATGCAGGGCTTGTTGTTTGTTTTGTTTTAAGAAAGAATAAATCATTTGAAAAGGCTGCTTATGGGTATCACTATTAAAAAGAGAAAAAAAATCCTTTGGTATTTCCCGCTCCATAGCTAGAATGAAAAGATATTTAAATGCGAGTTACGTAATAAACAGCTAAACAGAGAAATATTCTCAGTCAATATATGCAATGAATGGGCAATCATCACTCTTCTTTATGGATGGATGGCTAAAAAGATTGATTCAAAAAATTGTAGTTACAGTTTATGAGCCAGATCCTGATCTTGTTACACCATTGTAAATGAAGTTACTCCAGATTTACACTGCTGCAACTGAGATTAGAATCTGGCCCTATGTAGATATTAATCTTATCTAGTTCTAAAAATAACATTACATTTCAACTGAAAGAGCAAAGAAAGAAAGAAAAAGCTACTGACACCATAATTTGTGTCACTAGATCATTTTTATGCTTGTGTTCCATTTAAAAGAATAATCTGTAAATTACTTATCAAGAAAAGTTATTTGTTTGCATTAATCATGCCTTAAACTTAGAGGCATAATATGGAACTAATTATTTTTAACTAACTAATCAACATGCTTCATTCATAAATTGGGATTTATCAATATAGCGCATGAAAGGAGAGAACACATTATTATTTCAATTTAGATAATATGCAAAAAACAGTGTGTTTGTAATGACCTGCTTTCACTGAATATAATCAAGCTGCAAAGCTCTATTACAGGCTGGAAATAGCAGCAGCTTACTTTAATGAGATTTCTGGCTCTGGGCCCCAGCTGTTCTACGCAAGGCTCTCCCCTTGCTCTATGACCTACCAATATGTGCTGTCACCAATAATGAGACAGGACCTATTTCCTAACATGGGGAAAAATTGGAAGGTATCTGTTCTATCGACTACTCTGGCAGATACACACCCTCTTTTCCCAAGCATGGAAGAAAGAGGGGAACATTTAATATGCAACATCTTTATTGGACACCCCTCTCCCCCCGACTTACATTAAAATAACATTAAACCCATAAGCCAGAGAATTCAGTGTTAATGCTGAAACTCTATTCTTAACTCATCTCTGTTGCACATAGGTATTGCTGTTCATTAGGTACACACATATGCCCCTCCCCTATGAAAGTCCCCTGACAGAGGATTCAAGTCTGCAAGGCATGGGGAAGAGAGGATGATTATCGTCGTAGCCTTAACTCTGAATTTGCTGGATTTGGTGGAATTATGTTAGAACAAGGACTGTGAACATACCAGGAGCCAAAGTGCTTCATCTAATTTGCATAAAATGGAGCAGATTGCCACTGTTTTTGTTTTTAATATGGAGATGAAGCCTGGAGACTACAGGTTCCAGCAAGCAATGCTGCATCTCTATCTGAGCAGCCTAGTCACTGAACTCAAGCTAGAGCGCTGCATCCTGGGACCTGAAATCTCTGAAGGCTGTACCTCTGAAACGAAACACTGGGCTATCCTCAGGCTCCACTGTAAAATCTGTGAACTGCATTTTGGTCATCCTTAATACTATTTTCACTGCTCTTTTTACGAGAGTTTCTTTATAATGTTCAAAGAAAAAAAAATCGCTCTCCTGAAAGTGTTTGATAGTTTCAGATTTTTATTTTTTAAACATATATGTACCTCAAGGCCATAGCACCTCATTTGGAATCATTCAGGCCTTTCACTTGAGTCTGTTGTTTAGGGACAAGAAGCCATCATATGTCAGTATTTCAAGAATCTAAAACCCAGAAATTATTCTGTTGCCCTGCATACAGTCCTCCTAGGAAAAATCTGATGCACATTTTAGTCAGAGCACAGAAAGGTGTGTGGATAACTCTACTTTGAAATTAAATGACTTGATGCTTTTTAATTTGTCTTTTCACCCTTCCAAAATACCCAAAGGCACTAGCCCATATTATAAACGAATAGGCTATGAAATCTTACTCTGAGAAATGAAGATGTTACTGAAGCTATGTCTATACTGTTATTGGATCTTGGGTAGACATACCTATGCTAGCTTTGATCTACCTAGCACAGCCAAAAGTAGCCGTGAAGACATCAGTGCAGGCTTGAAATTCAAGTATGGACCCAGGGTTCTGAAATCCACGCCACTCAGTCTTCACTGTTATTTTTAGCTATGCTAGACAGATTAAAGCTAGCATAAGGTATGCCTACCTGAGCTGCAATCACGCCTCTGATTGTAGTTCAATTGTGGTGTAGACACAGCCTGCGTTACATTGATGATAATACTTGGCACTTATACACTGTAGCTCTTTACAGGCATTGACTAATGACCCTCACAACACCCATGATGTATTCCTGTTTCATTAATTATTCCTCTTTTATAGATAGGGAAACAGAAACATTGAGGACCTCCACAAGAATTCTCCACTTGCATAAATGGACTCAACTTCCATTGATTACACTGAACTGAATTTGGTTAAGAACACATATGTTACTCTTGTCTACACTGAGCTTTTTGCTAAAATCTCCCACTGTTTCTCCCCCAGTGGTAGTAATTCTGTGTCAGAGCTAGGATTTCTAGGATTAAGACTCAGGAATTCCTTCCTCTGGGGACCCTGCCCAATCCATAATGGTTAGATACCACAGTAATATGGCGGGTGCTGTATAAAACACACAAGAGCACGAGATGCTGCACTTTTGGAAATTAAATGGCAAAACAGATTTTATTTCAAATTTTCTTTTAAAATACGTATTTTTGGTGGAATTTTTCTATGCCCAGTTTTATCCCAGAGAGAATTGATATGACTAAGAGTTTCCAACAGTCAAGTTGCCAGTCTTTTAAGTATAACTGCATAAATAACACCACTGTCCTAATACTACCTATTTCCTCTTTTAAATTATTTATATATTTATTATATTTTACATGAGCTGTGGAACCTAGAGGCATTTTTGCAGTGTCAGGTCATTCTGAAGCACATTACATACAAAGAATCTACTCCATTACATTAAAGGGCTGGCAAATGCAGTTGTATGTGGTATTGTTCATTAATATTGCATAATTACTGTACGTGAAATAGTTCTTTGGGCAGTGATGACATTTTTTCATAAAGACTTAAAGCTCCAAGGCAATGTTCTCTATTAAGGGGCTGTTTAACATATGAGGGTATATCAATATACAGTATCTTAATGCAATCGCAGAAAAATAGCGAAGGCTGCTTAGCCAAATGAAGCTATTAACATGTATAATGTATTTTCCACAAGATTTAAATGGTTTACTGAGTTTATAAAAATCACACTTCATATCTCAGCTCTGTCATTGCAATATCAATCTAGTGAATAGCGGTTGCAGCTACATCAGTTTCAGACAAATACTAATGTCCTATGTGGAGATGAATTGTTGATTTTTCTCTGAAGCTTATAAAACACTTGTGCGCTCTTTGAAAATTGCTATAAAACCAGAATTTTCTCTAGCTCTAGGATAATATTAGCTATTCCTAGCATGCCTGAAGATTTTAGTTCAGTCATCCTGGAGCGATGGTTGAGGACAAAACGACAGTGCGTTTTCTTTCAGATCTGTCAGTTGCCTTTAGCACTGTTGAACATGAGCAATGCTCTATGTACTATGTGGCACGTTAAACCTAAGCTATTTAGCAGAGACCCCAGAACTATGCCCCCCACAAATCCTCTTACCTTCAATTATTCCTTCCACCCTCTGCAGTCTAGTCCAATATGTACTGTACTCCTGATACTGTATGTATAATTTTAATCATGACACTTAATTCAATTAATTTCATGTCACCCTTGACATTTAAATGTTTAACGCGTTGCTGGCTCATGTATGGTAAGGCATAACTGCCCCCACAGAAGTTGTCAGAGGGGAAAGCTGGCAGTTTGGGCACATGGGTGGGGATTTTGACACCCAAGAAGCAAGAACATATGTGAGTTGTTTTTGGTACCTAGGATATAGTTGTGACATCTGGTTCTCGGAAGGGTTGCATCTCCTCTTTCAACTCCCCTTTTTGGACAGAGGCTTTAAATCTGTGGGGAAACTGGAGATTTGAATTCCTTGTCGCTCCACCCCAATGTCAGCTAATACATCCCATGATGATAAATGAGCATGTAAGCCTGATGTTTTTCCTAATATTATTGGCAATAGTGCACAATGCTAACATTTAAAGTTTGTGTGCTTATTGACTGAGGGCTCACCTTTCTACTCAGATGATACCATGGCATCTGCACTCAGTGGAGGCACTAGAATTTACAGTCCCCTGATTTAAAAAAAGTGCCTGCTGATTGGGCATTTTCCATAAGGGGCTGGGGAGGTAGGTGGTGGGTGGGGGTCTTTTGGCTCGAGAGGGCCCTGATGTTTTAACATCCAGGGCATAATGCAAAGCACATTTGTTCTCCTGGGCTTTTCTGGAAAGAGAGGGGTAAAGGATTTAAGGATTGTGAGTTGTAGGTACTGGGGTTTTGGGGGGCAAGGGGCTGTTGTGGTTGTTATGAGGACCTACCACATTATGTTATGGCTTATTATGCCATTAAGTTGGTTGTGTCATATTCTATATTGTTATTTGGGGTATATGGCTTGGTTGGCAGAGTTCTTCTATTTTGCATTGAGAATATTTACTCTTTGTTGCGTTTTATCATTTGTACAGCACTAAAACTTTGGACAGGTGCTTTGTTAAATCCAAATAAACTACAATCACAAGGTTGTTTCTGAGTCATTAAAGTAAGTGAACAGATTTTTCTACACCACTGCAGCTTTTCTCAATTTTTGCCGTGACCCAAGTCACAATCTAACATTTATTGGGTGATGTGTTGCAGTCAGAACTGTCAGGATAAGGTTTGTACAAAGCAGGCTAGGAAGTCTAATCCTCTAAGAGAGCAATACATTCCCCCTCATGAGTTAGCCTTGCAGTGAGGAGCAAGGCTTGTGCCCCTGAAAAACTATTGTAGGATGGTCCATCTCAGCGGTTAGTGCCATTGAAGACCCAACAACTAGAACTGTCTAATAATGCCTGTAGAAATGGTCTGTAGAATTCCCCCATACAAGGCAATAGAAGCTGAACCCATTACATATTGGTAATACAGTAATTTGTTATGAAACCTTACACAGTTAAATAATATTTTAAATATACTTCATTTCTAAAGCTCTTTCAGGAGAAAGGTGCTAGCTTCATATATCATCACTGAATTGCAGCCTCCTCTTTGATGGAGGATGGCAGCCAACTTGCACATTGCATCTTACACAGTCTTGATTGTGGGGAAGGGAAATTTTACAATATACTAGAGCAAACCTCCACTCTTGTGGTCATGGGATCTTTAATGTCCAGGAGGAGCAGACAAGAATTTAGGATTAGATTTTTTTAAAGTTATTTTGGTACCTAAAGATGCAGATAGGTGCCTAGGTGCTTTTGAAAGTCCCAGTAATCACCTTTCTGCAATTTTAAGTGCCTAAATACCTTTAAAAATGTTTTAAAGGTTCCATCCAAAAGAGACCTGTGTAATAAGTGTCAGAGAACTCTACAGGAGGAGAATGACTGACTGACTTGACCCTGCAAGTATTTGGGTTTGTGGTTTGAGTGAGTCTAGATATTGCAAAGGTCCTGCTTAGACTTCTAAGGAAATATTTAATTAGAGCAATAAGAAAATATATATATTGAAGGTTTTTAGAAATAACTGTCAACGTTTCAATATGTCCATCACTGCAGAAACTAGTAGTAATATCTTTAATTCTCAGTGGAGGCTGCTGCTGTTCTGATATTTCCCAGCAGGAACTACAGACTGGTGATGTAGCATATGATTTGGAGAATGCAAGCTCCTATTTTAACATTTGGGAAAGCAGGAGACTTTCAGAGTTGTTTGAAATTCTACAGCTATTAAAAGTGATTGATTTAAAAGTATTATATAACGTCTAAATGAATCAGTTAAAAAAACTCCACAAAACTTATGTGGCAAATCATAATTCCTCCTGTTTGTTCATGAATTCCAAATTTCGTGAGCTTTTCTTACTTGACATCATCAAACCATCAATGCAGCAGCTTCCTTTCTGGTTGTTAAATGCTAATATTTATAGACACTACTAATTTTCTTTAGTGATTTATTCTTCTTTGGAATTACATGTCATGACTGCAATCTCTTCTATATCATTGTGCAGTTTTCCTTAAAAAGATTATATAAAATGACGCAAATCCTGTTGGGCAGCCGATGCCATCAAAATATCACCCGTTGAGAAGCCTCCATCAGGTAGCTAGTGCCAGGAAACCATGTTTGTCATGCAAGGTGATTAACATCAGAGTTTGGAAGTTCTACTTATATCACTAGTTGATCAGCACTTACGCTAATGCATTGCAAGGGTGTGCCTAAATTTAAATGAGGGCCATCCATGCAGTCCTTTTCCAACTGTTTATTCAACAATACATTATTGGAGCCAGGTTCATTGCTTCTTGACAGAAGTGCTTGTTAACTCTGCATCTATGATGATGATGCTGATAACAGAGTGACTGGAAAGTGCAGAGAAAAATAGTGTTTAAAATTCAGACAGGCTTGCACAGGTTGCAAAACAGTACACAAAAAGGGAAATTGTAACCCACTAATTAGATGTTTGAAAACAATGATGCTTTTCATTGTATGGAAACAAATATATTTTCTCACACAGAAACAGGGTGTATACAATTGCAGAGAAAAGAGCTTACTTCATAAAATGCATGAACAATACTGGATTTGTTGAAAATATCATGTCACGCAATCGGGTGACAGAAGAGGTTCAAAACGGCTTTGGAGTAGGTGGTGGTGGATACCCCATTACTGAGTGAAACTCTTTGAAAAGTGTTTCTGTGTGGTGATTTCCATCTTTCGCTCTGGAATATACGTACGTCTTAATTTCTTTTTTGTTACTTAACTTCGGAAAATGTTTGTATTTATTGTATTTATTTATTTATAGACATGCCCATCTCTAGATGTCCTTGACATAATTCAAAATATCAGTGTAGTACTTTAAGATCACTCACCACAGTCCTCCACCCCATTATTTCCCCATCTCTCCAATTACAATCCTGCCCCCCACACACACACACACACACATTTTCTAATATCTGGTGGGAGGGAGAGAAAATGAGTCTATGGCAAGCACTGAAATTCATCAACTTTGGACTATTTCAGACTATGGTGGAGCAAATTCCAAAGTTGTGAACCCATCACAGAGAATACCCTGCTAGCTGTCCCTATTATTTATAGCTCTGCTGATCTCAACTGTAGCAGTGAGGCATGGAGACAGAAGTGATCTTTCAGGAACAGGTAGGTAGTTTTTTGATGCATATCCAGCTGCTCTGTAATAATTTATGAATACTGTATACTAACTTGGTTATTGGGATATGTATTGTATTAATATGTTGGTTTAGTTTAACTGTGGGCTGTAAGGAAAAACAAGCAGGAAGGGGAGAAGAATAGCTCAGGCTAAGCCATCCCTCAGCAAGTATTTGAGGATTGGTATGGGCTCTGTCGCATCTGGCTCAACCTCCTATTAAGCCTACTCAACTGATTTTGTCCAGAAAGGCCATAGCTGAAGAACTGACAAGAACAAGGGACTCTAGCTGGACTAAAAGGGGCTCTCTCTATCTTGAGTGAGGAGGTAGTTGTTAAGGAGCTGGTCAGGGAAACCCGACTGACACAGGCATCCACAGGAGTGTCTGAGGAATCTAGGCCTAGAATCACAGGATGATAGTGCATTAGGTAAGATAGATGTGCATGTAGACTGTTGTTTTAAAACCCTTTTTCTGCTGAAGGAAAAAATCACAGGTGCCAAACCCAGTTGGACCTGCTGAGTAAGCACAGTCAGTACACAGGGTTCTGTAGCCAAGAACCTAGTCTAAGTGTGGGAGAATCACAGGATTGCACTCTAGAGAAGATAAAGGCATGAGGCCCAAGACCTGAGAGGGGTGCCCTCATAGAGACTTGGAAGGTGAGAAGCCTAGCTAGCTCTGTAACCAGCAGAGGTCTGTTTATTTTTCATTTAGAAAATGCAGCCAATACAATCTTTATGTAATATTTAACATAAGATGACTTTTAAAAGACAAAACTATGAACAAAAGATGCAAATACATATCTGTTGTGTGCATGCGGTTTATTTGATGTACATGCAGACCAGATAACTGCACTCAAATTAAGCACGGAATTTCACTTTGCATATCTAATGGCATTGAAAATCAGGCTCACTGTGTGGAGGTTGCCATATAAGGTACAAAAATAACAACTAACCTTTTAATAAACATATAGGTATATCACAAAGTACGCTTAATTACTATTATAATATATATATTGCCTTTCATCCCTAAGCTTCCTAAAGTGCTTTAGAAACAAAGGACCTGATCCTGTAGTACTTACTCAGTAAAAACTCTTTACTAAAGTCAGTTAGATCCTAGGTTCTACTATATCTACTTCATGCCAGTGCTGGCTTCAGGCTTACTAATGCTGTGGTCTGAGCATGGTAGTTCAAGATGAAATTCTGATAATGCTCATGAGGGCAGACTAAATTAAAACGGTCCTTTCCTTCCACCACTCCAACTTTGACAGTTGAATTCCATAATGGTATGAACATGGCTCAGTATTTTTTCTATCCCTGTATAAACACCCCTATTTTTAGCTCTCATGTTATAATGTCCTCATCTCATCATCCTGAAAGATCAGATTTATTGGATATCACAATTTAAACCTCCACTCCCTTCCTCTACAAATTTAGCTAAGAATCACAAACCCTTTAAATTAGGCAATGCATGCATGGTGACTTCCATTTGCATTGATACAAGAACATCTGATCTGACTTCTTTATTTTGTTTATGGGTTTATAGGTTTATGGGGCAAGGAATGAGGGGGAACACTTGCAGATGAAAGATTCCAGCTGACTTTTGAAGTCATCCCAAATAGGCAGCATTCGGCTGTCCAAATGACTTTGCCACATGTTCTCAGTGACCTCCATGGGTAGAGCTAGTGCCAGAAGGACCAACACCATGGTGGACTGAAGGGGAGAGGACTGAGCATTTGATGCAATATGCCACAATGGGTTGCCATCTTTAATGAGAGCAAAATATGGCTTTTGGGGCCTCATTTTATACTGAAACGCTTTCCCTATTTTCACTTTAGTTTATTTGTAACTCATTTGCTTTCAGTGGGAGTAGTTGTGGTGAATATTTTAAACACTTCATATTTAAATGTAATATTTTTGTTGGCTTTTTGATTATGACGGGTCTGTGCAATTCCTATGTTTATATTCATGTTTATATCTTTCACTAGCAACTTTTGCCTAGGGAGAAAATTCTAGTGCCAAAACACCACAAATTCTTGGATAAATTTTCAAAAATACATAAGGGACTCAGGAGCCTCAGTCCCAGGCTCATAAGTGGCTAAGTCAATTTTGAAAATGGGACTTAGACTCCTAAGCCAATTTAGCCAACTTTGAAAATTTGACACCTTGTCTTCATATCCTGTATCTGCCATATAGAAACTAAAATGTTGAGATCAGATCTGATGGTATTTTGACTAAATATATAACCCCTTGAAGAATTAAAGGCAGTGAGAAAAACACAGATATAAACTCTAATATCTACAGGCGGGTTTGTTTCCTGTGGAACCTGCATGTTCAGTCCTGTAAATTATTTCCTTTACCTTGTTTAAAACACATGTATTTTTCTGTAATGGTACAACCCCCCACACCTTCAAGTAGTGATATTACAATGTTTGGGATGATTAGATATTGCAGTTATGGGGCAGATAGATTCTAGAATTTACTTGAGTATTTATTTTATGGGTTCTTTGTGCCTTGTTCTTCCTCTTGTTTTATTCCATTCTTATTCACTTCTCATCACCTCTGTGCCCTGCAGTCCACCCTTGGGATGACGTATTTATTACAGGGAGGTGGAGCTGCCATAAGCCTCATTCACCGGGTGATGAAGTCCTACAGCAAAGTAGGTTTTGTAAGGTACATCAGTCCACAGGGTGATAGGGTAGTGCAGGGAGGGAGGGATTGCTATACTGCTCAGCCCTTGGGGTGACAGGGTTTGCAAAAGGCTTCTGTCCTCAGGGCAATGGGGGGAGGGAGGTGGAGTTTATAATGGGCCTGAGCCTTGAGGGTGTGGGTGATACAACGAGGTGGGGTTTGCAGTGAGCTGAAACCCTCAGGGCATTACTGGGAGGTGAGGTTTGCAGTGGCCAGAGCCCTCGGGGCATATAGTGAGACGGGGTTGGCAGTGGGTGTTACTTGCTCCCCAGGTTTTCCCCAAGCAGTTGTATATCTTACTGGTTTCAGGCCTTTTGCCCCTTCCCCTCCCCCATTTAACAATGGAGTTTTGCCCAGGAACGTGCCCCCTGCTCGTTCTGATCCATACAGGACAACAGAGAACCAGCAGTTACAGAGCGCTGCCATATTCAAACATGGCTGCTCAAGGAGTACCTGCTTTCTTCAGTCCAAGATGGCCGTCCTGCTGGCAGCTAGCAGATGCGTGCCCCAATCCAAGATGGCCACCAAGCAGGGAAGAGTGCCCACCACAAAGATGACTGTCGGAGTGGCACCTTCGTGCCCCTACCAAAAATGGCGGCCGCCCCTCCTTGCATCTCATGACGTCGCCAGGAAGAGACTTGTAAAGCCGGCGGGGGCGAGGCCTCCGCCTGAGGAGACGCGAGGGAGGCGGGGCAGGAGGTGTGTCCTCCCCCAAACCGGAAGTGCCGCGCTGCCTCCCTCCAGCTGGTTGTCATTTCGCTCAGCGGCTCTGTCCTGGGGAGACGGGACTCGGCAGCGGCCGGGCGGGGAGGGAGGTACCGGCTGCGGCAGCGAGCAGGAGGCGGCCGGGGACAAGAGATTCCGTAATATCCAGACTCGCCGATTACTGAAACGCCTCCCGACTCCTCGGAGCCGGTCTCGCGCCCCCCTCCCCCCGCGATAATCGATTGTTTTACATGAAGGGTAAGGGCAATCGCCTGCAGCTGCGAGGACGAGAAGCGAGGAAAGGACGCTTCGGAGCCGCCGCCGCAGGACCCCACCCCCCTGGTGACTCCAGCGGTCTCCCTCCCCTGCAGTATTAATCGATCGTGACCCTGTCCCGTAATCTGCGGGCGATTTGGGAGAGCCGGGTAAACACCTTCCATGGGGGAGAGAGGAGCCCGGCCCCTCGCCGCCTGCACCATCCCCTCCCCGCTGGAGGCGGCTGCTCTCCTGAGGTAAAATCCCTCCTGCCTTCCCAGACGCCAGGACTTGTGAGGGGGGGGCGGTGAGGGAGTACCCCATAGAGAACAGGGGCCTGGCGAGCTTAGCCTCCCTCCACCGGCCTCTTGTCCCCTGCCGCATGCCGTGTCCCTGAGGTAAAACCCACCCTCCCTTGCAGACAAGGGCTCCCGCAGCTGAAGGAAGCCTACCTAGCTCAGTAAAAGGAGGCGAGCCCAGTACCAGAAACCACCCTTCCAGAAGCAGCAGCAAGACACCACCCTCACCCTCCTCCTGCACAAGTCATTGCCTGCTCTACCCCCTCCCCCGAATGCTGATTTCTAAGATGAAACTCTTCTTCGGACAGCCAGGACTCATCTGAAGGACACACAAATATCTGATCGTAAATAGGAGGCCAGCCTGGCAAGCTCAGAAACCCAACCCAACAGGAGCAGCATCAAGAATCCACCCTTCTCCTGCACAGCTCACTTCCTTCTCATCTCCAGAATACTGACTTTCTGAGATAAAAATCTTACCCCTTCAATAAGCCAAGACTTCTCTAAAGGACACATACAAAATAGTATTTATTATTATTATTATTTATTATTAGAATACACAATAAAGGCTTCCCTAGCAGCAGCAGGGGAAAAAAGCCTCCTGCACAATTCACTCCCCCACTGAATGCTAAAATCCTGAGGTAAAATCTTCCCATATCCACAGCAAGGACTCTTTTGAACAGGAAACAAATATATATTAGATTATATAGAATTTATTAAATTATTCCAGACTTAAATTTCTTTCTTTTATTGCAGCCAAGAGGTGGAGGGACCAGGCGTCATTGTTTCTCTTTTCCTCTTAACTCATTTATGGCCGAGTCAAGGCTGCTGAGGAGGAAAAAAACAGGATAGTTAAAATCTCTTTATATCTGTCCCCAGAAGATTTTTCTCTTATTGATGTGCATTTCCTTTAGGAAAAGGAAGCCTCTTATTTTGCTAACCAAAGATTTATTTTTCTTTTCTTTCTAACCAGAGAAAGGAAACAAACATAAATTGACACATCTTAAATATTTAAAGAGATTTATCTTTGAAAGAACCAGAACTTATATCCAAATCAGAAATATCTAAGGAGTGTGTGGAGGAAGAAACTGGAATATCTAGATTAAAACAAGATATTTGCTAGTTCCTCTTTGGTGGAGGAGGAGAGAAACACTAAACATCGTTGTTGTTTTTTTACAGGAGAAAATCAAATCCTAAATATAATAAATGGGGGATTACGGGTTTGGAGTGTTAGTGCAAAACAACACTGGCAATAAGTCAGCTTTTCCAGTGAGATTTCACCCACATCTGCAGCCTCCACACCATCATCAAAATGCAGCCCCCAGCCCTGCTGCTTTTATAAATAATAACACAGCTGCCAATGGCAGTAGTGCTGGGTCAGCTTGGCTCTTTCCTGCTCCAGCTGCCCATAACATTCAGGATGAGATTCTGGGGTCAGAAAAATCTAAAACTCAGCAACAGGAAAAGCAAGAGTCTCTAGAAAAACAGCAGCTTTCCCCTAGTCAAAGTCAGGAAGCAGGCATGCTGCCTGAACCTGAGAAAGCTAAATCTGAGGAAAATCAGGGAGACAATTCTTCAGAGAATGGCAACGGGAAAGAGAAAATAAGAATAGAATCACCAGTGTTAACAGGATTTGATTATCAAGAGGCTTCAGGGCTAGGTACTTCAACTCAGCCCTTAACATCCACTGCATCTTCTCTGACTGGTTTTAGTAACTGGTCAGCAGCTATAGCTCCTTCTTCTTCTACAATAATCAATGAAGATGCCAGTTTTTTTCACCAGGGAGGGGTCCCTGCTGCCTCAGCTAATAATGGTGCTCTGCTATTTCAGAATTTTCCACATCATGTCAGCCCTGGCTTTGGAGGTAGCTTTTCCCCCCAGATTGGACCCCTCTCTCAACACCACCCTCATCACCCCCATTTTCAGCATCATCACAATCAGCATCAGCAACAAAGAAGATCACCTGCAAGCCCTCATCCACCTCCATTTACACATAGAAATGCTGCTTTTAATCAACTGCCTCATTTGGCTAATAATCTTAACAAACCACCTTCTCCATGGAGCAGCTACCAAAGCCCATCACCTACACCATCTTCTTCATGGAGCCCCGGTGGCGGTGGATATGGTGGGTGGGGAGGGTCCCAAGGGCGAGACCACCGCAGGGGACTGAATGGAGGGATAACACCCCTGAACTCCATCTCACCCCTGAAGAAGAATTTTGCAAGTAATCATATCCAGTTGCAGAAGTATGCTAGGCCTAGCTCGGCCTTTGCTCCGAAATCTTGGATGGAAGATAGTTTGAACAGAGCCGACAACATATTTCCTTTTCAGGTGAGAGTCTACTCTGCTAATATAAATAGAAAAAATGATTTAATTTTTATAGAAACAATAAGGTTGGGGGTTTTTTGCGCAATATACTTCAATTATCACACTTGCATGATTGAAAATGAATTTAAATTGAAATAAAGTGAACATGTCTAACTTGTAATTCACCCTGTGACATTTCAGTCTTTGTGATCTCTGAGCTGTGAATCATGTATTTTTTTCAATAGTGCTTGTCAGATAAATATCTATTTATAGCCCAGTGGGACATCTATTAAAGTTCAGTTCCATCCTGGTAATTAACATTACACACAGTAAGCAATAACAGTTGGTGAACAAATGTTTCTGCTTTTTAAAAATGTAACACAAAAAGGAGTGAAGAAATGAAATATTGCTTGACTTTAACATTTAAAGATTTTAACTATTTGGAAATGATATTGCACTGTATGTTGAGAACAAGCATTCAGTAATCCTTAAATCTGTCTCTGCCTTATGTTGTAAAGTAGTTCATGGATTTGCATTGTGACATGACTTGAATATTTTTGTAGATTAGTAATTTCATTGTACAGAAAAAAAAATCTGATTTTTTTTTTTTCAGTGAACTGCATAACATTTTTTTCCACCAGTAGTGGTAACAAATATTGGTTATACAATATTAAATCTTTACTAAAAATAGATCTGGACTAGTCAGTTGTTGGCCTGCACTGTGCTACACCTTATACTGTCAGGAGGCAGGTTTTCTGACACTTCAAATTCATGAGAAACATACCTAGTTTGTTGAGGTTAAAATTAGCTATCTGATGTTGATCCAGATATACAGTGAACATTTGGATGGTAATAGTTTTCTCTCTATCTGACCACTAGTTACAGACCTAGCTTGGTAGCTTTCATATGTTTGAAAAAGACCTCATAAGGTGGATCCAAAACACAAGATTCTTTAATGTCTAGTGGCTTGTTTTTCAGGATCTTCAGACAAGGGCAAAAGTAAAGATTGCAAAATGATTGCAGTATTTCTAGCCATGGTGTAAGAAGCAGGGTGACCTACTTTTAAGTAATTTGGGGCTGGAAGATCAGTAGATTAGAAGAACCTCAGAACATTTGTCATGGTAACTACAACCCCAAAGAGATCTAAATATATTTTATAATGACCTTGTAGAATCAGAGGGGGGACCAATTCATTTCCCCTTGGTAAATTATTCAGTTTGTTTGGTTTACAGGGCCTATGCAGCCTTCTGAAAACAGCAGCAGCTGCTGGTAATACCTTTCATTAAGGATTTCTTTTTACTGCAGAACCACTAGTAGTTTAAACATCAGGTAAAGTCTGCATAACCTTGGAATGCATAACAATAATAGATCTTAATTTTAAGAGTTGGAAATAATATAAAGAACTGGTGTCCGGTATACCAAATTCATATGCTCAGACCATTAGCAAAGGGACACAGCTGGAGTTGGTCTTTTTTTCAGCCTCACTGCAGCAAGACTTGGCTTGCTGTTCAATTCATTCTGTACCCTGACACGTAGCTGATGTACAGAGTGACAGAATGAGATCAAGTGTGTCCTTGGTGCTGCATTTAAGGCCCAAATGTATATGTACTGATAGAAATGTGCTCCTTTTGGTATCAAGGAAATTAACAAAGCTAAGTGATTCCTGAGTGTGGCTTTTGTATTATGTTCTAAATCTCAAAATGTGTCATTTTTATCATGGCTAAATATAATTTCTACATAGCATACTGGTGTCTGTTTACATAAACAGTAAGACGAAGGTATACATGTCAAGACCATGTCTGACACTTCTTCATGCCAGGAAAAGGAAAGTGTTGGAGTGAAATGCTTTCCAGTCTGTTACTATCACTTATGTTCCCTGATGAACAAGAAAAGGACAGGGCAGGGCAGCAAAACAGGACTCCAGAATGCAGATCCAGAAAAGATGTTGATGATTTTCCAGACCATTTTGGGTAACTGTTTTTTATAACTTTTGTGGTGTGAAATCCTTAATACCTTTGTGATCATTTTAAAAAGTGACTTCAGTTCTGAGAACACTGGGGGGAGGGGGAAATTATATAAAATGTGTCCATAGGTTTTTGTTCTGCTGGAGGTAGGGTTCAGATTGTATTCTTGAAGCAAATCAGTCATGAGGATTTTTGCTTATGATGGAATACGTGTATGTAGTTGCACATATATGAAGTGTCCTTGTGGAGGCAATCATGTTTTGTCTGAGACTTTCATTACCGGAATCTTCTTAGATCCATATTTAGCATCCAAAAGCTACCTTTGTTGCTGAAACAGAATGGGGGTATTTGATTAACTGCCTGTTCCTGGTTCCCCCTTTCATTTAACATTTATTTTCTTATTTAAATCTGTTCATGAGTGTTGCCCTCATATTATGAGAATTAGTTTATTTAGAATGCAAGAGTATGGAAGAATGTGGGGTTGTTTTATTTATTTATTTATTTATTAGGAAAGGTATCTTTACTCAAAAGCTTAGTGAAATACAAAAGTACATATTGGAGCATATCTTGTGGCAGAGATCCTATAGCAGCCATATCTAAATTCTCATTTTTTTTGACAAGTGTTGCATATGTCTGTGTAAATAACTTACATGAACAAATGTTGATTTTAATTGTTTCTGCTTCATGACTCCTAGTGATTTGCCATGAGACAAAAATCCCTAATTTTTGTAGATAAAAGTAGGGATCATTTTCGGTGTTGATTTGCTTGGTATTTTTATACCAGCGAAGGTAGCTCATTCAGTATTGTGGTGGCCATGTACAAATTGGTCTGGTGTTTGTGATGCTTAGTAATTCTATAGTACTGTTTGAGGGTCTCAGAGCATGACTGGGGAGTAGACAAGGTCCTCTTCTTACAGTTGGGGAATCTAAGGCACAGAAGGTGGAGTGACTTGCCCAAAATCAGCTGGCAGAGCAGTAAACAAAACCTACATTTTTTTACTTCTCATCTTGTGCTTTTACAGCCATACAAAGCTTCCTCTCAATTAAAGCAGTTAAATCTGTTTAAAAAATTAACTAATTCCTTATTTTTTTAGCTTTTCAGAATTACACTCTTACAAAAGATCTGTTTCGAAAGAGCAAAGCCACAAGTTGTCATCCTTCTTTGACCTCTCATTTGAAAAGTTGCTAGTTTTCAAAAAAATAAACTGTGCTCTTGAAAAAGGAAATGGTAGGTTCTTAGTTATAGTAGCCTTCCATAGACATCTTATCAAATGAGCGGGTGGACCTACCTTGTAACGAGGAATTTTAAAAAAAACAATTGCTCCCCATTTTCCTCCCTGCGACACTGAAAGTGTAGTAGCTCCATGGGATGGTGAATTGTCAGTAATTGAACTGCACTGCAGCATTGTCTTCCAGATTGTATAGACTTTCCTCTTGCTACATACTTGCACTTTTAAAAAGACTGGAACACCCTTCTTGTTATGCAATATATAAATCTTGCTTTGATAGGCATTTCCAGGTTTCAAACTCTCATCTTCAAACGTGTGAGGATGTTTGTAGAATCAATCCTTGAAGGCACTAACAAGCTGAGCAATAGTGCTCAGCTTTCTGTAAAAAGTATTCAGACAAATTTCTGCAAAGCTTCTTAGACTAGAACATGAAAATAAAAATTCAAATTGCCAGTTTCATAGAATTTTACATTTGTGGGCAGCTCACTGAATTCACTTGCTCAAAATGTTTTTTTTTTCCTCCTCGGAGAGAGGCCTCCAGACATTTAACCCCATCCCCGTTTATGGAGGTTCTGTGCTAAGGGGGCTTTCTCTTCCCCAAGGTAGATGTGGAATGTTTGTGAAAACACATAACTACTGTAGTGTAAAATTAAAACTCCCTTCTGTAATGATCTGTTTGTACACAAAAATCCTGACTATATTGATTAGTGTATTAAAACAATCCCATTCATAAAGCATTTTAGAACTAAAAATATTCTCCGTTACATGCATTTGCCAACCTTTCATCATAAGGGAATCTTGCTAATGGTCTTTTCTTTGCTCACTTCAGGATTTTGATTTATATTTTCTTATTGTTCTGAAGGAGCCTCTTGAGAGACTGAGAGCTGGCTGTGTAAAATGATGAGGCAACCTGTTATTTTAGATTAAAATACATATATTTGGGTTTTTTAAATACCTGCTCACCCATTTTCTATAACTATATCCACTGCATAGTAACTAGTGTTTTGTATGCCATCCCCCTACTGATTTAGCTATTGGTCTGTGGAATTAAAAGCACTCTAATGTGGTATGACATACACAATTTAAGTACTGTGGAAGTTAACACTGTTCTTGTTTTATAAACTTACTACTGACGTTTGTAGTTAGGCTTCAGCCCTCCTGCATATTTCTGACCTCAGGGATTTTTTAAAAAGTGGGCCTTTGTTAAGAAGCTATTTGAATTATGTTTCCTAAGATTAAAAGAAGGAATCTTATTATTCATTTTGCTTTGAAAATGAATTGCATACACAACAGGGCAGCATAGAGCAGAGAACATCGAGTAGCGTACAGTAGTAGATGTATAAAGAGGTTTATGTACAGCAGAAGTGGGCTCAGGCATGTTATTTGAAATGTATAGACAGGACAGTAACTCTTCTTAATATTTAAAACTTTCAGTTTGACAGAGCATAAGAGCTTTTGTGGGAGTGAGCACTTTTGATTCACTTGAGTTTTCCAGCTTTCATTTTACTCTTCCTGGTGAAGCTATAAAAAATGACTAGGGCAGCATACAGCAACATCCGTTCAGGAAAAACCTGTTTATTCAGTGCCTTGTTAATTCAGCGGTTACTGGATTGGGAGTTGGAAGACACCACTTATGGGGAGGGTTGGGTGGGGTGTATATAGCCGCTGAGTTAAGCTTCATCATTCTACTTCAGAATGAAATAAAAATGTGGAATTCATGTCCAGTGCCTAAGGCTACCAAGACACTTGACTAAGTGTTAGGGACTCCTGGATATAGAGTTACTAGAAACTATAAAGGCAAACATAAAGAAATAAACAGGATTTGGTTTATAATAGTAAATATTTACTTTATAGCTATGACACCAGTTTTTTAAATTGCGGGAACTAGGACAAGTGTTCAGAAAGCTTCAAATATCCAAAGCACATACAGTGACTAGGAATTAGAGGTGATCTTTCTACAACTATAGTATGCAGCAATTCTGCAAAGGAAAGTTCTCCAAAGAACTAAACAATATATATTGAATAGAATTGATAGTCTCCAATTTTAAAAAAAGGAGTACTTGTGGCACCTTAGAGACTGACAAATTTATTTGAGCATAAGCTTTCGTGAGCTACAGCTCATTTCATCAGATGAGCTGTAGCTCACGAAAGCTTATGCTCAAATAAATGTTAGTCTCTAAGGTGCCACAAGTACTTCTTTTCTTCTTGCGAATACAGACTAACACGGCTGCTACTCTGAAACCTCCAGTTTTAAAGTATGATATATGCAATTATGCTTGCCCCATAAATACTGCTTAATCATCTTCAATAAATTGCTAAAATCAACAGTTTATTTTGCATCATTATAGATGCCTGACTCTTCAAAGAATTCACATTTTGTAATATTAGGCACAGCCTTTGCTACAAGCAAATTGTCACACCCAGGCAGGCTTTGATTTTATACTGTTTGGCTTTCATAGCATTGGCAGACTATGGTTGCGATTGCCTCATCTTGGGAAACATTGAATAGAAACTCTCAGTTTCTGGAGTCTTAATTGGTCAGGCGATACTGAAGGCATGGGTACAGATTAAATGTAGTTAGGCCTGTACTTCAGTGGTTGAATCCAGATCAACTGTCTGTGAAGCTCAGGAGAATTTAAATCTAAGGTTTTGGTTCAGGTCCATGCTGAACATTCTCTTCCATGCCATCAAGTTTTCATGTTCAACTTCCAGTGCATATAGTATCATAGTATGTATAATACATAATTTATCCTAAGTGTTTTTATTCTGGAATGGGTCCCTTTGGACTTGAAGTAGGGAAGAAGATGGATCTTATGGAATCTGAATTGTGTGGTTTCCTACTTATAAGCATCTCCATTTTAAATGTTGTCCTTACATAGCACCTGTCGACCACAGATCCCAAAGTATTTAAAATATTCTTTACAGATCGATGTGGGGAGAACACGGGGCACAGAGGTTAAGTGACTTGTGCAAATTCACATGAGTCAGTGGCAGAGTTGAGACTAGAATCCGGGAGTTCATCTCTCAGTCCTTCGCCACTAGATCATATTATCATGGCTATTGTATGTATTTTGAAATTATTTCTAGGCAGCATGAAGGAAACAGACAAGCAATTCCATTTCCTTTTTAGAGTGATTTGGCCAGACCTTTGCATAAAGTTCACTGGTGTAGAATATCAGCTCTATATTAATTGGGTGTGGGCTGCTAAATATTACCTTTATATAGTTAGTCTTCTAAGCAATGCTGTTTTTATATAAATTCCACCATTTCTTACAGCATGTAAATGTTGTTAATATCTTAAAAGCAGCCTCTTGTATTGGAGCTATAATTTGATTCTCATCAGGATCTTGTTTCTCAAAGTCCTTTTTTGCCAAAGGTAAATGTGCTTGCCCTTTGAGCCCTCTTACAAAGCAAAAGGTCAGATACCCTAATACAAACTCCTGAAGTGCAAAGTTCTTCTTCTGATCAACTTAGGTAAGTAATATCAGCCACCAGAAAACTTATTTTGTTATACCTATATAGACATTTTACTTTCTTTTGGGTGATCATTATCCCTATATCCCTTCTTTCTCATTCATATATTTATTACACACAGATCACTGGTATGACTCCGTTGGGGCCACTGTCACTCAGTGAATTGGGCCATTTAGAAAACACCACGCTGTGGGATGAATCCCCCTCCCCACTGAATGCTTGAAAGAGGGACTGCACTCATTTTTGCTGGGTACAGCATAGTGAAAATTCATATGCTTCGCAAAGACCAACTTTTCCCCATATTTGGTTACTGAGTTAAAAATCAGAGCTTAATATTTACATGTTTCAGCAGTAATGTTGAAGCAGTATTAAATGTGTAGTCACAGGTCTCTGGCAAGATGGCCACCAGTGCTAGTCTCAAATGTTAATTTTTATCATTTTCAGATAAAGTACTTCTTTGTTTGCTGACCACCATGTAAACTTTTAGAACACTGCACTGAGCAAAACTGGTGCAGTTTCTTTTCTTTTTAAATAATTCAGGATCAAATATCTTACCTGAATAGAGAAATTCTACTAAAAAGAAAAATGTGTTCATGGTGCTTGTCTCTCTTCAGGCCATTGTACTATTATGATACTTAGCCTTTCAATTTGTTAATGGACCTCTCTGCACAGTGAACCAAATTTGCTGATTTAAACACTGCAAGCTCACTGAAATTGATGAGGTTTCAGGGTAGTCAGTGCAGATTTAGGTCTGTGTTCAGGAATCTGGGAGCCCTGTGGTATCTGTTCTTTTCAGAATAGGCACCATCTAGAATTGATTGACTAAACAAAGTACTGGGATTATCCAGAAGTTCCAAAAAGTAAGTAAGTAAATAAAACATTTGCTCTATCCACTTCAGGGATAGATCTGCTTTTCTGGTTTTATGCATTGTTGCTGCCATCTGAGTTCAAAGTGCTAGGGGTATTTCTAGGCTAGTCTATCCTACCCAGTGTAAATAGTACATAATACAGGGTGGACAAAATGCTCATAATTATGCAAACTGGTGAATGACATGCTGCGTTTTGAATGTCTTACAGGTGATTGAGAAGCCGTGCTGAAAGGGAATTGCAGTTAAATAGCACTCAGGAAACATGGGTTGCTGTTGTGAGTGTGTCATGGTATAAATAGGGACATAGTCTGCTGAAATTCTGTAATTGGAAAATAGCATCAGATGTCATGAAATAAAGTGTGTACTAGGCTTGCCACCATAGTAACTGAACAACTTAGAAAGATTAGGATAACTAGAATAGACTGTTGGTCTAGCTTCTACTCTTTCACTAATAAGTGGTGCTTTGTGGAAGGGACATGATGCTGAGATGCATTTTAACTTGGTTTGTGGCCTTTTAACAAATGCCCTCAATAGGCAGGGACCCTGAGGAGCAACTTTTTTCAGATGTCCCAGTACCAAGACTTGTGTTTTCCCAGGATTGAGGCTGAGGCAACTCAGCGCCTCAAGCTGACTAGGCCATTAGGCATTCCCTCAGGCCTGAGAAAAAACTTGCTTATCAGTTGTATATTGAGAATGCTCTAGAATTGTTCAGAAACCTCATCAAGACATATGACTGAATGTGGCAGATAGGGGCCTCTTGGTATTCAGCATTTTGTATCACCCGGAGTCTTCCATCATCTTGGTATGTCTGGAACCACGAGAGGGTGGAGAGGATGAGGCTCTGAATGTTTTAGAATGGTCTGCACCCTTCCATTGTGAATGATCCATTAATGGTGGCTACCAGTGGGAACACAGCCACATAACTTTATTTGGTAATCAAGATGAGCATGGTTTAGAACTGTAGGTGAAGAACCTTGGGAAACTGAGCTTATAAGACATGGGTATCCTCATTAGAAATTCATGCATCATAAAGGGGGAGAATAAATGGGGCATGTAATTAAAAATGGAACAAGTAGAAAGTGAGCGGGCTCAGGGAAAATTTCCATTAAAAAATCTAGTTGTCCCTTTGAGGGAATTTCCAGTTTATTCCACCTTTCTTCTCCCTTATATATGTTTAAATACTGCCTCTATTCGGAATGCCAAACACTGCCCCCTCCACCTCACATCCAACTGATGAATGCTAATCCCTCTCTGTGACATTCATTAATATAACTTAATCTCAGCACAACACTAAAAATTTAGGGGAGAGAAGTTATTTTGGGGCCAACCCTACAGTTTGTTGGCAGCATTGCATACAAAATAACATACAGAGGCTGCCTGGCAGTATTCTTCCCATTAAATGTTTGCCAGATAACTGAGATGTCACTGACAGCGTGGCAGCTGAAGGGTCTGCAAGCTTCTGAAATTCCATGCTCCCCCTGTTGTGAGATAGGAGCAGTGGCAGATGCATACAAGTTGGAGTTTCCAGCTGCTTCAATATTGGTGAGGCTGAGTTCTAGATCTATTGCTAACAAGAGATTCAAAGCACAAAATAAGGTACAGAACAGAAAGAAATACGTAGTGAGAAATGTTGAGAGATTGGAAAGTGCTACAATATCATTAAAAACCATCCCCCCCCCCCAATAAAATAAAATAAAATAAACAGTCCTGAATGGAAGCAATACAGATACTGAAAATTTAGGGATAATGTCTGTCTTTATTCATTTCTGACTTGCATGGATTATACCTATTCCCATTAAAGTCAATTAAGATAAGGAACACTTTTTTACCTATGTAAACTATTCAAATTGATTTCATTGAAATTTAAGGCTTATCTACACTTACAGTGCTGCAGTGGCACAGCTGCACCAGTGCAGCTGCACTGCTGTAGTGCTTAGTGAAGACGCTATCTATGTCGATGGGAAAGCTTTTCCTGTTGGCATAGGTACTCGATATCACCAAGAGGGAGAAGAGCTGGGAGAAGCCCTCCTGATGACACGGTGCTGTCTACACCAGGAGTTAGGTCAGTATAACTCTGTCAGTCACGGGTGTGGATTTTCTACACCTTTGAGTGATGTAGTTCTACCAACATAAATTAGTAGTACAGACTAGGGCTTGGAGTTATTAGAATTATAACTAGACTTTGAAATTGATAGGAACCATGGACAAAAATATCAGATCAAGAAACTAAAAGACCCAGTGAAGAAAGAAACAAGTAGGAGAAGAAACAAATGTGAAGCTGGAGGAAAAAAGGTATAAGGAACCAAATGTTCCTAAACTAGTATTTTTTGGTAGATATGTATGCTCTTTTGTCATACAGGTTAGTGAGAAATAAACACTGAAAAGATGAGGCAGAAACACAGCAAGTTGAATTTTGGCCATATTAGTATGGTAAATGTTTCTGCCCTGTCAGTGACCGGAGTACAGCTACCTTCACCCTTCTGCCAGACTTTCTCTAAGGATCGTCTACATGCTACTGTAACGAGCTCTCTCTGGAGAGGGGTACTTGAACCATTCTGTGGCAGGAACGCACAAGGTTGTGGGTTTTTTGGGTTTTTTTTTAAAGGGGAAGTGAAAAATAAATTCTCAGTTAAAATTACTATTTTGTTTTTGGTAGGAATGTGACTTACTAAATAGGAATTAGGCTAGGACACCAGAGCCAACCACTTCTACTCTTAAAATACCACGGAGTATTTAATGACCACAAATGGCCATGACCAGTTTCTCATTTAAAGATTGACTCTTCAGCAATACAGTGCCCAGCCAGAATGGCAGCAGTATTTCAATACTGAAGCAAATGAAAGTATCAGTTATTGAATATACAGCACCATTTTATGCAGGGTTTTTTAACTTCTCATCCAAATACTGAGCAAATCTGGCTCTACTTACCTTGCAAAAGTTTAGCTTCACATCTAGATGTAGAGAGAAACTAAACCCCACATTGGTGGGTAATAATTGATATAGTTGTATACAAGTTCACTCTAATCTCCTATCTACAGTTGCTTGTAACTTTCCTTGTTTTCTTATGGGCAGAAACTTTCCACACTTGGTCTTGGTTTCAAGGTGAATCTCTCTTGGAAAATGAACAAAACAGAACACCTGGGATTAGAGGTGGTCTCCTTTTTGAACACAGAAATTAAATGCAATGTCTGTTAATAATAGTTTAACAAAATTCTACTTGCCTGTTTCCCTGGGAGGGGGTAGTGTGGGGAAACTATTTTGGGTGGATGACTAAATTATTTCATCATGGGGCAAAATATGTTGTGCCTGGACTAGTGAACACTTGTAATTTTGCAAGACTGTATTATTGAAACATGAAAGTTAAATATAGACACTAAAGTCAAGTAACTGAGAACCACAACGCTTGGCCAAAGTGTTTGGTGTTGGTTTGTAAACCTACTACTACATTAATGCAATACATTACTTTTAACTTGGATAACCAGATAGGTGGCTTTGATAGACATATGTGAACTTTGATTTTCTCTTCAGTTGAGCATTGGCTGTTTTAGTCAAGAAAGGGTGACCTATGAAATATGCTAAAGGGTGACACTAAGGAGAAATCCTTGGTAAATTTACTTCAAATGGATCCAGATGATGTGATGGTAATGTATACAAGTCACCTTTTGTGTCTAAAGTTTGTCTAGTGCTTTGTTTTTAAGTGTTTGTTTAAAATTGCAACGTTTTGGGTCTAAAGAGTGAAATTTTAAAGTACAAAATGTTAACTTTTTACCAAAAAACTAGGCTGTTTGGCACCAATATTTGCAGTAAATGAAATTCCGTGAACTTCCGTTTTAATTGTGCAGACACCAAAATGACTGATAACTGTATAGCATTGGATTAACATACATTGTATTGTAATGGCATAGTTTAAACTGGTAAGTGCTTTCCTTAACAAGGATGCTTTCCTGAACTGGAGCCTTAAATTGCAATTTGTTTCATTACTTCAAACAGGATTTATTTGAGGGTGCAGAGTATTAAACTAGGCAAATAAAGTTTTGGAGTAGTTCAGCCTCCAGACTTCAGCTGGCTTGAAAACTTCAGTGGAAACTAAATTGATGAAAAAGGAAAGCAAACTTGTGTGTCATTTGTTTTTCCATTTTCCAGCCAACTCTAAAATATACCTGAACACTCCTATTTTATGTTACTTTTCTTTCTTAAAACAAACATAAAGCAACCCAAATTTTCTTGGCCTCTTAACAGTATCAGTTCTGACTGAATTTCTGTGGCTGGCAAAATAAATGCTCAATGTCAATACGATAAACATATTGTCTTTTTTTTTAAAGAGAGATTGCTTTGCAGTGAGCTTTAATACAGGATATCTCATTTTAATTGTTTTAAAAACTACTTATTGCAATGAGGCTTTCTAAGGAGTAAAACTGTAGTTTCATTTGTTTTCAGATACTTTGTTCGTGGTGTTACTAATGCAAAACTGAAGCTTCTGATATGAATTTACTGTTACTCAGTAAAAGCCCAAGAGTCCTGTAGTTTTACTTTAAATATAATTTCATTGTATATGTTTAATTCTGATCTAATAACCTAGGCTGGAGTAGAAGCTTCTGCATATTTGAGGTAGCCTTGGATAGCATTTTGTTGTCTAAACTGGCTTTGTTTGTGTTTACTTGCAGGATCGCGCAAGAACTTTTGACATGCATTCACTAGAGAACTCGCTGATTGACATCATGAGAGCTGAAAATGATTCACTGAAAGGTAAATTTAGAAGGCGACTGTTTCCTGCAGTAAATAATTAGGATGATGTGCTTGGGCAGGATACAAAATTTGTGTTTTGTTTGAACAACTAAGGTATCATTTGAATATTGCATGCTGGTCAACTCATCTAGGCCTCATTTTCCTGCTCCATCAAGAGACGAAGGTATCAATGCACATGAACACCGGTGTGTGTCTAATGTCTTGATCAAGGACGCTATGAAATGGAAGCACAAGGCATTCTTTTTTGTAATAAGTGGCTTGAATTGTTGAATTTTTTTTAAACATGCAGCATGTAAAAATTAAATTCCTAGTTTCTGGAATCTCATTCAGATAGGTAAAACATACCTACCTACTTGACAGTGTTTTCCCTCTTCAGCCACATATGCTGTCTTCTGTCTCTGCAAAAATATGTCTTCGGTACTTATTTAACTAACCCAGTGTCTAATATGAGTACTAAGCTGTTTCATCACAACTTTGTCTCAAGTAGTCTTTCCCTTGATTATGCCACACACTTGTGTAATTATGTCCGTTTCCCTTTTGAATTACAAGGTTCTCCTGATGCAGTACTTTCTCCAGAGTAAAGATTGAACAGGCTTGTGCTGTCCCTTCGGAATGAGAAATCCTTAAATATATAGGAGTGGTATATTTTGCCAGTGAAAGATTTAAAAAGAAATGAGTTTTAAGCTCCCCATGAAAGTGTTCTGAAAATTTTGACTAAAGAAACAACTGTCTTCTGAAAATGCTTTTAATACACATTAATATATTGCTTAATAAAAGCAGCACATGCTATAAAACCCTGAAGTTTAGTTTATTGCAGGTCAGTGCTAAACACTAATCTTACAATTTCAGTCTCAGGGTTACAGTTGTCTGACTACTCTTATTTATCCACTTCAAGGTTTATGCTCATTTTTGTTGTTGACCTGAGGCCACTAAAACAGATTTATGGTAGTCTTTAAAAATAAATTTCCCCTAACACCAAGGTTTGTGTTATTAATGAAAGTGATTTGCTTTTTAATAGTACTTCTCCTCTAGTACAATCCCAAAGTACTTAACAGATGTATACTAAAAGTTCATGCATCCAGATCTGGGGTGAAATGCAGCTGCATGACAATTTAGTGCAGGAAATAACTTTCCAACTGAAACTACAATGGAGTTCTAAGTAGGCAAAACTCCCACTGAGTTTAAAAATGAAAACAAAAAAGTTTCCCTGTGGGGAGAAGGGTACCAGTGCCATTGGCTCTTTAATAGGGTTGCCAGTTTTGGTTGGATGTATTCCTGGAGGTTTCATTACATGACAAAATCTTCAATTAAAGATTAATCTTCAATTCCTGGAGACTCCAGGACAACCCTTGAGGTTTGCTACTCTTTAATAACAGCAAGTTGTAAAGGCTTTGTTTTTTGTTTTTGTTTTTTACCCCCACATGCCATCAGAGCGCAGTACGCTGTGTATACCGTAGCATCATAATGGAGCCTTAGTTCAGTATTAAGTCAAGTGTCCCACTTAAATTGAGTACCTGGAATACGCTTGGAGGCCTTTCATCCAGCTATTAGGCGGGCCCAATCCAATTTTTTAGCTGATTAAATCTGACACGCTCACAGTGATGTGGCTGCAGACCAAACGAGCCTTTTAAGGGAAATTTAGTTTTCTAACAAAGTAAGGTTGCTATATTGTCATGTTCAGTAATTAAGGGTAGTTTTGTACAGTACTGTGATTGGTTTAACTGCTCTGAAAAAGTCCTTTGGTTTTCAAATGGTTCTTTACTTTAAAGTGAAAAGTGTTCCAAAGAGTGGAATAAATGTCAGCAAAGAATAGTGTATATTTCTGATGCATACTAATTCTTGTTTGAGCTTGATTTGTTAATCCCCAGTGCACAATCATCTATATTTGGTCTAAAGCGCCGTGTATTGTTGCGTAATCAGAACACAGCAACATCAATCAGCTATTGTTCTGGGAAATTTTCTACTATATTTTCGTGAGGTGCTTGACCTATATTGACACATTACTCTAAACTATAATATTCTTTTTTGATGTTTTATGGTTAATAGCCCTAAAAATATACTTACCTTGACAATGCTTCCATTTTAAATTTCTTGCCATAAGTACTCCATTTTAAAGTAGTATTTCCTAGGCTACGTTTTTAAGTTACTTACATGAAACTTGTGGTACATAAATCCCTGTTCTCTACTATTATAGCTTAGCAGGCTTGTGCAGTGGTTTATTTGCTGTAGGATTTTAAGGAGTGTGCCTTTTAAAAAAGAATTAGCTTGACTATGTTTAAAAGAATCAGCAGAAGGTAAGAATCTTAAAATATGATGAGTTGTGGTTGTCATTTTAGTCTTGCTGTCCTATTTTAATACCTGCAGTTACATAAGTTGATCCATAAAAATAGTTACGCAGTTTGTTTTATATGGGTTACTTTTCATGGGCAGTGTTTTTCAACTAATTTGGATTGTCCGTCTATGTGAAGTGATGGAAGTTCCATTGCTTGAGACTTTAAAAATAGACTGGACAGAGCAGTAGAAAACATACTGTAGGAAACAATCTGGGATTGGCAGGGAATTGGGACAGGTGATCTAATAGGTCTTGTTGCTAACTTCTGACTCTTTTTGATAAAATTTAATAAGGACTTAAGTGTCAGTATTCTAAGTCAGGTTACTTCTTCCTTTCATAGCACAATGCACTCCAGAAATAAGGAAAAATATTAAAATACACCAAGTGAGCCTTTTAAAGTCTTCAGACCAATTCAGAACTGAGGGGGAAAGATGTTTAGGGATTGGGAATCATAGTGTTGGGACCATTGTCTCTTAAGGCTTTGACGAAAACCCCTGAATGTTTAAGTGATGGCCTGACTTAATATTGGGATTGTAATATTGATAATATTGTACAGAATAGTGGTAGTTTTGGTTTTGAAGTCTACAGCATAACAATCAGTAAAACTAAACGAAATCTATTCTCTCTCCGACTACTTACAGATCAAGTCTTACACTTATTCATAAAGAAACCCAAGATTAATAAATATAACAGTTGTTCTTGGATTGCTCGCAATAATAAGCGTACAAACAAGGCAATGTTTTCTGTTTTTGTTGTTTTTGGGGGGGGGGGTGGATCCTCGAGAAGCATTTTGAAAATAGCATTGATTCACTATTAAATTCAGTGTTAAAATCCTGATGAGATTTTGTAAAACATGATAGAGAATATTTTTATTTGTGGCTGTTTCATTTTTTCTACCCTTGAATCCTATCCCCATTTCCTTTCCTGAACAGCTGCCATTTCAGTATGTTATTTTTATCCACGACAGTGAGCGTGCTGACTTCTGCATAGCCAATGACAATCTGCAGAAGCCTTTCCCTAGAGACTAATTGCATCTTCTTTATATTGTACTCGGCCTTCAGCTGAGCTGGAGATCCAGAGACTGATTTTTGAATCTGGGTCTTCCAGATTGCAGTTTGAGCATTGGTGTAACACGAGATGGCTGACTAAATATTTCCTTCTTTCATCTAGAATGAAATGTCTTTAAATGCTGTGTAGTGGCAGACTTGCTGCTTTAGTGACTGTCCTGTACCTCTGTTCTTTCCAGGCTATGGGACTGGCGCTTATTGCCTGGAAGTGGTGCAAAGTGAAAGGGATTAAAGAAGTAGGCTGGCGCACATGCTTTCAGCACTGCAAAGCACTATTGTAAAAGAGTCCGTCTAGAAAAAGCCAAAAAAAAATATGTGAATCAGCTCTAAAGCTGCATGAGAGATACATGGGAAAAATTAGGCCGAAGATGGGTAGGGTGAGAAAAAGCTAGGCTTTGGAGTGAAAGAGTAAACTAAAATTGAAAAGGATTGGGCGCATGGGGGCAGGCGGGGAGGTAGATGTGAAGATGGTGTGCACATTGCCTAAAAATTGGAGAGGGGGGAGGCAACCTGATGAAAATGAAATTCAAAGACCTGATGTTTCTCAAAATGGATTACTTTGAGTTAAAGGCTACATGTAGTGATATTTCTAGAACAATCAGCCTCTTCAAGTCCTGAAAAACTACTAGATTTTTAAAAATGGGTGACGGTCCACAATGATCCTATGGAAAAGATGTTTGTCAAAGAGTTGGAATGACTTGTACAGAGATTTTTCTGAACGCTTGGGAAGGAAGAAATTAACTGGCGTTTTCTTGTGCAGTGTTTGGAATGTGGTTTGTTTTTGAGACATCCTATTTGGTTCCGCAAATATATGCTCAGATAATTGGTGACACAAAGAGTCATATGTCAATGATTGCACAATGGTCCTAATCCTGGTTGAGGCCTATAGATGCTGTGGTAATGTAAATAACTAATAATAGTAATAATAATAATGGCCAGATAAGTGAGTGACCATGACTAATCAGTAAAAAAAAAAACAAAACAAAACAAAAAAACCCCTGAGGTTTGATTTTTGTTAGCATCCTAAAGGAGTCTACAAAAACAGAAGTATACATATTTTTATGCTGAGCAGGGATGTTAAACTTAATAGCCAAAAACACCTCCTCCTTTCCTCCCTTGCTTTACTTTGGGAGTGCTACACAGTACCCTACTGGGATCCTGAGTGAATGCAGACCCATGTGACCTGCACTCAATATAGCTTTATAATCAGTGAAGCCTTTTGTATTATATATTAGGTTGGGTGAAAGAGCGGCACAAAGCCCTGTCAATCTTTGATCCAATCTGTGCACCCCCTTCTCTGAGCAATTTATAGAAAAAAAAGATCATTACTCATTTGAACCTTAAATACATAAAACTTAATATGAAATGGTGAAAAACTAACTGCCTCTTCCCCTCATTGTGTTGTACACTGGCCCAGTTTGTCCTAACCATAATTAGGAAGTACTTGTGAGTTATGCATTAAATGATTTCAGCCTGTAGTCACTGGTGGTCAGCCTGCAAATTCACTTTGTCACAGTAAAAATGAAGAACCCAGGGGATTTCTGAGTTAATTGATAATATAAATTAGATTACAAGTGAATTATTCACTTTTTTTAAAAAGGAAGTGAACATAATACCTGTAAGTTAGGGTCTAATAGACAAGTTAAGAAACAGGCTAGACCTGACACTGGTGTCTCCTCACTATGACTCTGCCAATCCTGACCTGGGAACAAAGGATTCCAGTCCTAAAATTGTCCATTGCAAATGGATTAGGATGCTACTCCCAGACTCTTCATTTGTGACAGTCAAGGATTTTTATTCTTGCCAAATGTTGCTAAGGTACTAACTCATCATTTGACCTAGTCCTTGAATTATTTACAAGCCTTTATTTTAAATCCCTTTAGCTATTTCTAGTTTACAACATGTTTATTTCTATATGTGTATATATTATATGTATGTATATATAAAATGCAGTGTTTCCTATACCTGTATGTTGGTTCTCCCTAATCTCTCCTGTATATCTTTTTGGCTCTTTCCCAGAGCCTTCAATTTAAAAATAGCTAAATTATAATCTCTTAAGAATCGTTTTGTTCAGTTTTTAACAAAATGAAATAAACAGAGATACTAACAGAAATCAAGGCCACACTGGAGGTTTGGTTTTAAACTAATAAAGGAAAAGTAATGACCAATCATCAGGTCTTGGCTTTCATGATTCTTATGCCTATTATCGGGCCAATTTTTGACCACTCTTCCATTTAAAAAACAAACCCTGAATCACCTTAGATTGTGATCATTTCACTTTTTTAAATATGGAAGAACTCAAAATTCATAGCAAGCAGGAAGACCAGAGCAGAAACGTGAAAGAAATAATGTTGGTACTGTGGTAAATGAAAAACTAAAATGGACAGCGCAAGGACTTTTGCTTCTTGACGCTGGTTTAATTATTGATTGTTCCTGGTCCTCCTTTGAGCCTGGCAGTCACATGGGTATGACCCATATATAAACTGCCCTAAGACTTAGAAATCAAGAGGGAATTTGTTTTGAGTTCCTAAACAGATCTGAGATGAACTTCTTAGGGCATTTTTGCAGGGTGGGGAAAAAGGAGTAGGATAACCAAACCCAGCTCCAAATTTTGCAGTTTGGCCTAATTTCGAATTATTGTAGATTAAAAAAATAGAAAGACTGATGATGGCAAGTGAACTTTTGTCTTGATGGAGCTAGTTGTCACAGAATTTGGTCTCAATTTGAACTCGGGGTAGATATGCATTGAAGAGATACTTAGCATGGTGTACCATATGTAGGAAAAAATAGAAATGGCATTGATATTAATAGTTTTAGCAAGAAAAAATTGGTTAAGAATCAGATCAGCTCTGGAAAAATATGCATGAGGTGGGTGAAGCTCACTGGTTTACATTTAAAAACTAAAATAACCAAAAAAACAAAACAAAAACAAAAAACCCACTCACACTTTGAGCCTAAAGTGTGTAAAATCATTAAAATGCCCTAAAATTTCTATGAAGAAATAAACTGAAAGATTACTTGGGCTTGCCTGCTTGTCTTTCTGGAACCTGCTCAATCTCCTGAACTGGCTGGATGATACCAAGTACTGTGAACTGCAGTTGAGAGCACATATTTTAATTCCAGAAAGAATTGGAATAGCTTGTATAAGTGTTACAGTACCCTGAAATACAGTTTGTTCGAAAGCAAAGGGTTTTGTGTGTGTGGTGGTGGGGATGGGAGGGGACAAAGACTTGGTGGGGAGTGTAGGAAGGAAGAAAATGATCTTGACTCCCCCAGCAGTTACTGCTGTTATGGTATGTCCCAAATACTTGTTTCTTTCTGTGCCTGTTCTGTTGTGTTTGTGTTGCTGCTATTTTCTTAAGTGCCTGTAATACAAGAATCAGTCCTAATTTGCGTATGAAGATTGTGCAGCACAAGGTAACTTCTCTCTTGGGGGGGCAGGAAGAGGGTGTACTTATGGGGTTGTGGTATCCCATGCAGTCACTGCATGCTTAATAATGAAACTGCAAATGTAACATTAGCCAGCTCTCTCTGGCTTGCTTTAAAGCTGCTGCCTACTCAGAAGATTCCTTTTGGAACATGGGTGGGGGTGCACGGGTTGGCTTGTATGTGTGGTGAATAGCTCACTGTAACGCTATTTAAAGCACATCCCTTTTTGAAGTCCTTTTTTAAAGGTGATAATTTGTTTTGTACTTCCTGGTGGCATACTGGATTGTTATCATGTTAGTTTATGTAATGTAAACCTTAGTAAAAATGGAGGAGCTTTTAAAAATGGCTGGAGTCTTGAAGTCACATGCAAGCCCCATGATTTTTTGATTATTATTATTTTTTTTTTTGCATAATGTAAATCTCACTCATAACACACATGCAAAACTGGTATCTCTCACTAAACTATAAAACATACAGGAGATTAGAGAGAGGAGGTGGGTGAGGTAACATGCCTTATTGGATCAACTTCTGTTGGTGAAAGAGACAGGTTTTTAAGTTTACACAAAGCTCTTCTTCAGGTCAGGAGAATAGTTTAAAGGGTCATCTTCCCCATATTCTAATTCAGGACTGGAAAAAAAAAACATTTAAGGTTAAAATTGATCTCTAATTTATATAGTGATTACTTTTGTTTAGTGCCAGCACAGAATGAGACATTTGTCTCCAAAGAAAACAGGGCCAAATTCTGCTCTCATTTATAATAATATAACTGTGGAGTTAATTTACACCAATGTAGACTCAGAGTTAACTCAGAAATTGTCAGTTAGTCTAAAAAATAGCCTGTGTGGACGAGAAGACAAGATGCTCTGGGAGAGCACCATAGGGACTGACCTAGGTCAAGACTTGTCAGAAGTGACAGTGATTTTGAGTGCCTAACTTGAGACAACATATAGGGGCCGAATTTCAGAAAATGGTGAGCCTCAACCTCTGAAGACCAGGCTCCTTCATGGAATCTCAGATTAGGCACCAGATATTGAGTTAGGTTTTTATAAGGCTAGCCATCACAGTGGTATCTGAGCCTCCTTTCCACAGTGTCACTGCGTGATCTCATGGCCACTGTAAAAAACCAAAGGAATTTGGCATTTAAGATGTTACCTTTTGAGTAAAATTGTTTTGTATTTCGCAGCCATAATGAATCAGAATCATAACACAATTCAAATTAACAGACTGAAAATATAAGAGTTAAATTTTGGTTAATGTTTAGAAACACTATAGTAATTATAAGATGTAAATTGCCTTTTATGCTAAGTTGATTCCTGAGTGTTCTTCGATGCTTAAAATACAGTTTTTGAGGCACAGTAGATCACTTAGGATGAAGTATTTATCTGATCATGTAATTAAAGACTGCATCATAATGCATTTGTGCAAGGGGGGGGCAAATTACAGTTGCACGGGCAACTATAAATGTGCGCTTCCTTACTTTTGAATTCTTGACTTTGCAACCTAAATAATGTTTTTTTAAATACATTTCCTAGGATTTTAAAAAGAAAGCAGGTATCAGTAGTTTGGAAACAGAAGTGATGTGTTTTGAGAACCCATGCCTGTGATATTTGTCAGGGGATAACTGACTAAAATCAGTGCTTGTTGAGATGCTTATATTTCCTACAAGGTCTCTTCTCTGCCGAAGTGAAAGAATAAACAAACTTATGCATTAGTGCAGGTACAATTATCAGGTCACTTTTTGTTGTGTTTTGACTCATGATTTGAGAACTCTGATATCTGCTTTAGAAATTTAACCGTTTTATTGATATTGGGGTCTGTTTAATTACACAAATGCTTACAAACCAATACCATTCATTTAATTTAAAAAGAAAATAATGTATACCTTGATGAACCTGGCCAGTATTCCACTTCTTAAAAGCTAACAGAATGTATACAGTTAAAAAGATGGCAGCAGATTTTGCCATTGGTTTATGGCTATACTTTTTATCTCTTAAAAATATAGTGTAAACTAATTCTGATAGCACTCGTAGATCATATAAATATAACTTCAGTATTGGGTGATCTGTGTTTATATGCAAAGGAGTTACTATTCAGCAGACTGAAATTTTACATGTGGTTCATTTATTTATGATCTCTTGTCATTTTAAGATTCCAGAAAATTCAAATCTAGAATTTGAACATGTGTAGTGCCAAACTTAATTTTTTAGCCATTGAGGACATTGGCTATAAAGCTACGATAATAATTTTTAATTAGGTGAATATGAACATGATGTTTAAATTTTAAATGACATATTAAGAAATAGGTATCATCCTAGCGTGGTTTGTTTCATTGTTTGTGGAATACAAGTTGATTAGCAGTTTTATTAAATCTGTATGATATGCTGTATTTTATTAAATCTACCACCGATGGCTTGACCTCCAGATGTGTGGAGCACCCGCATCTCCAGTTGAAGCCAGTGAGAGTTGCAGATGCTCAGCACCTTTGTAAAGTAGACCATAGAAATATGGAGACAAATTCACTTTGGCTTATAACCTTGAAATTCCACTGACAATAATGAGGCCATGTAGGTATCTGTAAGAGTAATTTGGTCCTTGGAACATGTGGAATTTTCATGATCAAATAAGTTAAGATATTTAAGTTGGGTATAAAATCTTTTCCCAGTAACATCTAAGAGTAGTAATGTTTCCTGGAAGTTTCCAAGCTGTGATAAGTGTTACAGGACAAAGGTTTGGACGGATAAAGCCCTGTACTGGGTTAAAAGCGCAGTTTGTGGAAAGAGACCCTCAGCAGGGTATCATGCTTGTCCTCAGTAGAATTGAATTGTTGGGAAAATTTTGGTGGTATCCAAGCCTCTCTTCCATCCAGGCAACGATTCAAAACCTTGACAGGGCAAGTGGAGAGTCTCTCTCTTTTTAAAAAAAAAAAAATATTATTCCAGTTTTGTGATGCAATTTACATGTGATGAGGAATATGTGTGGTACAGCCAGTTTCTACATGAATTACTGCTTGTAAAATAACAGCCCTCTTGTCGTTGCTCGTTATTGTGAAAATGAGAAATGAGGAAGCTTTGGCTGCAAACAGCTGGGATATGTTTGCTGCTGCTTTTGCTGGGACTACCATTTACTTGTTGCTTTGGGAGTGAAATAAGAGGAAGCTGTAAAAAACACAAAAACCTCATGTAAAATTCCAAACTGACCTGTGAGCAATCCTTCCACAGATAAAAGTAAGTGTATTTGAACCTATTAGTATTAACCATAAAAAATCCATGCTAGTTTAAATCCTGCAGCATGCTAGTACATGCCAACATAAATCCAGCTCTTGCTGTGAATCGTGCATGAATTGCACTTCCAGCTATTCATTAAATCATAGGAAGGGTACTGCCTGCCCATCTATTTAAATTGCTTAGCTGTTAGTATGGTAATAGACCAGGATCTGCTTGAGGAGAAATGCTTATATAAAAGACGCGAGGAATAGTGAATGTGATCTAGGAGTATGAATGGGAAGTTTAGGAAGAGGCTTTACAGCTTTTCCTAATACCTTTTCTTTTCTCATCCACAAACAGTTTAGCAAGATAAGTTACAGATTAGAATAATCCCTTGGAAAAAAGTATTCCACCAAGAGGACCTGTAGTGTGCAAAGTCCTACTTACTCCTTCCCTTTGGCCATAAAGTCCATCAGTTTCATATAGCACCACTTTTCCTATCTGACTGTAGATTGGAGTGGGCAAACTACAGCCCGTGGGCCACAGCCGGCCCGCCAGCCGATTTAATCCAGCCCTCAAGCTCCCACTGGGGAGCAGGGTCTGGGGCTTGCCCTGCTCCAGCCAGGGAGCAGGGTCGAGGGCTGCTCTGCGCACTCTGGTTCCTGGAAGCAGCGGCATGTCCCCCTTCCGGCTCCTACATTTAGGGGCAGCCAGGGGGCTCTGCCTTGTCTGCTGGGAACTGCGGCCAATGGGAGCTGCAGGGGCGGCACCTGCAGACGGGGCAGTGCGCAGAGCTGCCTGGCCATGCCAGAGCCGGAGGTGGGACATGCCGTTGCTTCTGGGAACTGCTTGAGGTAAGCGCCGCTTGGAGCCTGCACCCCAATGTCTCCTGTGCCTCAACCCCTTGCCCCAGCCCTGAGCCCCCTCCTGCCTTCTGAACCCCTCAGTCCTTGCCCTGAGCACCCTTCTGGACCCCAAACCCCTCATCCCCAGCCTCACCCCAAACCCACACCCCCTGCCAAAGCCCTCAACCCCCACCCCAGCCCAGAGCCCCCTCCTGCACCCTGAACTCCTCTTTTCTGGCCCTACCCCAGAGCCCTCACCCCCTCCTGAACCCCAACCCCAATTTTGTGAGCATTCATGGCCTACCATACAATTTCAATACCCAGATGTGGCCCTCGGGCCAAAAAGTTTGCCCACCCCTGCTGTAGCTCATATTCTCAATTATGAAACCATTTTTAAATACGTGCATATATCTGTTCTAAAAAGTGTGATAATCTTTTTCTCCTGTCCCCCCGTGTCATAAACCGAATCCCTTGAATCTCTGTATTTTAAAAAAAAGTGGATATAGCAATAACACTTCACCTTCACATCATCTAACCCATTCAAATCCGAGATTTTGTAGGATTCCGTCAATATATGTGAATTGATTTTTATCACTTGGAACCACCAAGGAAGTGTAAAGATAAGATCTACTTGAAATTATGTTCCCTGTCAGTCAATTGAAATAACTGGTATAATGTTACAAATTGTGAAACGATAGTGGTATATTTCGGATAACGTGATATATATTATATGTTTAGGATGTATAGCAGGTTTAAAACTGGAGATGAAACTTCAGAAGAGTACTGAAGTGCACACCTCAGTTTTGACACCAGAGGACAGTGTAAACTGCATTATAGCCTAGTCCCATAGTAGTGAATGTGACCACGATTTGGCTCATAATCTCTGGTAGTTCTGTGGTGGCTGCAGTGCATGCAGATCATCTTCTGCGGGTTCAGTCCATAAAATCACATTTTAATATTAAGAAGCGGGATACCATAATGCTAGTAATGTGGTGGTGTGGAGGATAGGGGGGCATAAATGGTAGATTCATTTCTATAAATGGCGAAGACATTCATTCCTCTCTGCTCAGATCCCGATGATATACTGAAATATAACATTACAAAATCTGCTCGGTATTGAGAAACTTTGAGTAGGCAGATTAAAGTCCTAACAAATGAGAGCCACTTATTTCTACTTCAGTTTTCCAGAGCATTCCCAATTAATGTTAAATATATTAAACTATAAGGTTTTCCCCCAAAATTTATGCCCAAAGATCTTCATTAGAACATATTATTAAAATGCCATTGTTCTGGTCTGTGCCAAACAAACAGTAAGGATCTCTTCCCCTACTCCACAGAGCCAATCTAATTCAGACAAACAATTCAGCATATACTGGTAGAAAACAATGTAAGACAGTGCTGATATCTTCAGAAGGATCAACCTTCACAGGCTTTGTGGAAGAAGTTTATTTTCAGCAGGGATTTGGAAAACAGAGGTTGCTTAATGTTGAATTATAAAATAGACTATAGTGTGATAACTTTTTAAATTTAAAATCATCCAAATAAGGCCCTCGCCCTAGTACTATAAAAATACCAGAAACTTTATTACAATATGATCTTGTCTGCTTAACACATTGGTTTATAATACCTGTGCAAGTTTGATCTCCAGCTTGCTTGCCCCAAGAAAGATCCAAAAAGGGATCTGATTAAAGCTTGTGGCACAGTCTTTCTTACGTTTGGCGGTACTCAGAATCTCATGCTCATTTATTCCATTCAAACCACCAACATATGATCTGGCATTTCCTCTTCAATGTATAGGGGGAGGGATAGCTCAGTAGTTTGAGCTTTGGCCTGCTAAACCCAGGGTTGTGAGTTCAATCCTTGAGGGGGCCATTTAGAGATATGGGGCAAAAATTGGGGATTGACCCTGTTTTGAGCAGGGGGTTGGACTAGATGACCTCCTGAGGTCCCTTCCAACCCAGATATTCTATGATATACGAATGGGTAGTAAAAACAACGAGGTGTCCTTGTGGCACCTTAGAGACAAACAAATTTATTTGGGCATAAGCTTTCGTGGGATATAACCCACTTCATCAGAAGCATGGAGTGGAAAATACAGTAAACAGGTATAAATATACAGCACATGAAAAGAGGGGAGTTGCCTTACTAAGTGGGGAGTCAGTGCTAACGAGGCCAATTCAGTTAGGGTGGATGTAGCCCATTCCCAACAGTTGAGAAGTGCAAGAGACAGTCCATGTGTTACTGTGTAGACTCATCTAATTAGTTGCATTCAATTTACCATAGGAAAAATATCCAGAAGTATCTTAATCCCAAGACCTACTCAGTCAGGGTGTTGCCTGTCTCCACAGTGATTATAGTATTGTATTGTGCTCTTCCGTAATAAAAGAAAAGAGAAATATTTCAAAACACATTTTTTTCTCATAGGATTCTGCAGGATCAACAGCAGTGTATATCTGAAGGCACTCTGCTGTTTATTCTGGAGCCAAACAAGCCCTACTTTTGTATTTATGGTACCTTTTGGAGTTGCATATAGTGCTTCGTATTATCTGAGTTTCCTGTAGGTATACATGGGTTTTCTTGTATTCTTAGAATTTGATGCCAATATTTATTTTACAGAATAATATGCACATCTTTCTCCAATGTCATAAGTTTGAAGACTTGTATGAGAAATCCATGTCATGTAAAGTCTCCTACATGTTCCCTTTCAGTACGTCACGTGCCTGGAATCACTATTCAAACTAAGTCCTCCAGCCTTCTAATTTAAGAATCTAGGAATGCATGAAAATGACATTTTCATTTTGCCTTATGACAATTTGAGCTTTTCTGGCCTAAATCGGATTAAACATTTCATCTAAATAAGCATTCTGTTGTAATGCCCATTTTATCATATAGGTGCACAAATTTATGTGAAAGTGCAACTTTCATGACAATTCCAGTTTGAGCATGCCTATGTATGTACACACATGGATATCTGACCTGGAATATGAATGGCTGCTTCAAATATCCAGAATAACTTCAAATATAGTTATAATGGAATATACAAATACTCAGAATAACTTCATTGGTCACACCGCATGGTCCTGTCATTACAAAAATGAATCAATATTTTATAAACGTGGCATGTCAAGAAGTACATTAATACTAGGCTGGCCACAGTATTTTGCAGCTTGCTTTTAGTCTTGAGCTGAGGTGGGCTGGTGTAGCAGCATACCTGTTTCAATGGGTGTGTTTTTGCTTGCATAAGCAGAATCCCCTTCTCTAACCATTTCAGAAAGATTGGAGTCATTATCCCAATCTTCTTCCTCAGAAGTCCTGGTAGTAAACTTAGCTCAAGTTAAAATACTTAAAGTTGCAACATTAATATTTTTAAATAAGTACAATCTTATCTGACTCATGCTTGCTGTTTCCCATGCCAGCTTTAAGGGAGTCTTCAGGGCCACCTGTTAACATAAAATATATTGTTTTCAGTGATGCTGCAGTACATAGAATATGCAGTTAGAGAGCGAAAACAAAGATTCATAGATCAGGATGTATTAATCACATCTTATGGCATTAAAAAGCTATTTTCTGTACAGATTGCAAAATATCACTGAGAGGGATACATACATGCCTTTCACACCAACTTCTGTGTTAATTATTCATTTTTGATTGTGTAATTAAAAGGGATCTTCTGGTTTTAAGCTGTATGTGGTTGTCTCTGTTTTAAAAAGCAAGTGTATACAGACCAAGACAGAAACTTTCAGCTGACATACACAGTGCTGTATAAAAGAGAAGTGGTTGCCTTTTATTTGAGTAGTTTGAATGTAGATACTGTGAATTAAATAATTCTCTAATCAGTGGAAATCTTACTTCCACTGACTAGTACTTTATTTCACAAGTTGCCCCTTGACTTCTTTGGGACTCCTCATGGTATAAGGTACTATTTAACATGAGTAGGAATATCACAATCTAGCTTTTTAAAGACAATAGAGAACTACTCCTGGAGTAAGATGCTATGCAACATGAATGAGTGGTAGAATCTGGCTTAGATTGTAATCTTAGTACTTTCTCAGAAAACAACAGATAAGTTAAATAGAAATAAGAGTCTAGTTATTTTAGAACACTTCAACTTTTCTGGGTAATCAGTCAGGGCCCAAGTCCAACAGCAAGAAGATCCTTTTTCAAATGGAAAGAAAACTGTCCAGCCAATGCAGTGAATCTTCATATTTTGAAGAAGAAAAAATACTATTCAGAGAAGTAACTGTGAAAGCTAGTTGAAATAAATGTACAATATATTTTTTCTAGAGGCAGCCTTCGTATCCCTTGCTTTGACGCTCAGTTCTAAAGCTTGTTCACATCTCTAATATTTTTTAAATGACTGCTGATTTCGGGGTGGGTCCTTGTTCTCTTTGAGTGATCTTCTGTCCCCAGGCTTTCACCTGGAAGTGGTGCAACCTGATATGTCTTGTATAATAAAGGACAGATTCAAACACTTCAGTGTAGCATCAAGTTCTTATTTGTCGAGAAATCAGTAGCAAAATATCACTGCATTAGAGAGAACTTGCAAACCATGTGTCGTTTGGGCAGCCCAGCTTGATCACTCTTAAATATTGAATTTTAGGGCTTGCACTAACAGTATAGTACTAAACATTCAGTTTAGTATAGTGCTCGGTATAGTATAGTACTAAGCATGTGTAGGTTGACTGTGAAATGCAAACTTTCCAGCTCCTGAGATTTCAGCAGTGGTTCTAGGTAGTATAGGAAGGTAATAAGCAGGTTTTTTGGGTGCTTGTTTTTGGGGTCATGTGGCAAGGAAGTGGTGGTACTTTTCCATACTCTTACCTACAAATAAACTCCCATGTTAGTTGCCAAAATTAGTTACCACTCATTGTAGATTGTACAGACATTCAAATTATGTGTGCTCTCTGAGCTCCACTGGAGTCTTTGAGCTTTGCTCCTCCTTGGTGGGGCTTCAGAGGAGAGAATGATTAAAGTATTGGAAATATGCCTTGTAGTGATAGACTTAAGGAGCTCAGCCTGTTTAGCTGGACAAAAAGAGAGTTAAGGGATAATCTGATCAGTTCATAAATACCTACTTGGGGAAAATATTTGATTGTGGTGTTCAATCTAATAGACAAAGCTATAGCAAGATCCAGAGTCTGGAAGTTGAAGACAGACCAATTCAGACTGGAAATAGGGCATATATCTATAACAATGAGGGTAATTTAACCACTGGAAGAATTTACCAAGGCTTGTGGTGGATTCTCTATCACCAACATTTTAAAATCAAGACTGGATGTTTGTGTAAAAGATATACTCTAGTTCAAACAGAAATTTATTTTGGGGCAGTTCTATGGTTTGTGTCAAGCAGGAGGTCAGACTAGATCAGTGGTTTCTGCAGGCCATAGAATTTTTGAATATGCCCGTGGATTCTGCTATAGGTTCCTTGGACTAGGCTCTTTGATTTAAGGAGAAGGAGTGGTGGTCTATCCCAGATGTTACCCACTGGTGCACCAAAATAACATGTCACTCAGTAAACTCCAGATCTGTGATCCTCTCTCTCCTTTCTTACGTGAGGAATAAAACTATTAACAATGTTGACACTTAACTCAGATGTCCAGTGATAGTAATTTAATTCTTTAGTTGGATGGGGCAGTTCACACTTCTCTGAGCTGTTGCTCCAGGCTCCTTGTAGATTGACACAGGCAAACTGTATCTGATTATCTAAAAACTATAAACAGAGAACTTCTTCATAATAACAGCTAAGAGACTCTCATTTTTTTTAAAATAAAAACTAAGATTCATGAGAACAAGGCTTCAGAGAGGTGCTTCTACGCCGATACCGTCTGTTTCTGAACCCTGGTTATTTAGTCTTTGCATGATGCACTTCATATCTGTGTCCTTTGTTTTAATTATATATTTGCTCATTATAAAAATAAATCATGGGGGCACCATTTGCAAAATCCTTACATTTTGGTGGATTGATTTAAATGTTGATTGATTTAAATCACTAGTCAGGAAGACTAGATTTAATTATGGATTTCTACATAAAAGGGCATTGTTGGTTTGTTATAACCTTAATACATATTCTTCACAACTCAGAGATAGATGTAGGTTTCATTTTTAGAAGATATGCACTATACATTTTTAAAGTGGATTTATTTTGAAAAGTTTTCAGATTAGTTTTATAGCTATGTCAGAAAATGAATGATTGGTTATTTCATTTACCAAAGATAATTGAAGCAGATAGTTCACCTCCCAATGACTTCATAAATATCTCCAATTCAACAGGTTAATTATTAGTATTTGGAGGATTTCCTTGCCATGCTGTATTAGGAGGAGAACATCACCAGACAGACATTTAAATTGTTTTATTTAACTAAAACAACAACATTATGTATTCTGGATTTTTTTTCTTCAACAGCAAACGTATAATATTTTAACAAAACAAGCATATGAATTTTCCAATGTAAACATTCAAGTATTTTAAAATCAGGTTTGTTTTTGTTAAAATTGTTTTTAACTAAAATAGTTAAATGAAATATTTTTAAAAAAAGATCTCAAACATTAAATTGACTGTGACTTAAAATGTTGGCTTCTGTAGCTAACTTGGTCGTCTTCACCTTCATTTTCCTGTTTGTTCATAATCTGGAAAAGAAAAACAAGCTTTTCTGCTTTTTCAGGTCCCAAATGATTTCTCAATTTGGAATAAATTAGTCCAAAGGAAGAATATATTCTTTCTACACTGGCAGAAGAAGCTACTGCTGTTAAAAGTGAGATTATCACTTCAACAGTCTCTGAATCCAAGTGCTTGAGTGACTTCCACCAGTTCACTGGTGTGACTCTTTAAAACATCATCATCAAATATATATTTCTTGAATGGCTCACCCTTAGCTCTGAAGTTTATTATAGCTGGCATTATGAAGGGATGATTGCTGGATGTCCATGTCATAGCCAACTCCTCTTCTTCAGCAGTTAAGGTTTGACCCTGGTACCAAGTTATTGCGAATATTTGCAAGAAAGTGAGCTGGAGATAGTGCTTGTCCCATTTGTTTTTTTTAATGCTTGTAATTTAACTCTGTCATTGCATATTTCTCTTTTTGAGATCTTACCCACTTCCTTCCAAATTCCAACAGCATCAGCAATAAAACAGCTATTTCCCTGCATTTTGTTCAAGGCTACAGAAATAGGCTTCAGGGTACTCCGCATGTGTTCGACATTTCTCTTAAGCCCAGTGGTGAGAACTTTGGCTGTGACAAGTGCCATCTATTTTTTTCATAATTTTGTTCGCAGACTGTCATCAGATTAGGCCAATTCTTGATATAGTGCTCAAAACAGTCTGCTACTGAGTTCCATCGCATGTCTTCTGGGAGAGTTAGCTTGGTTCCTCACACTTTTTTCAGAGCAGCTGCTGCAAAATGGTGGTTACAGAAGTATTTTGCAATTTCAACAACATTAGCCTTTATTTCTGGAACACTGAAGTATGTGGCTACGTGGTGCATCAAATGAGCCCTGCAACCATATGGGCTTGGGACTCTCTTCTAAATAATTTCTACTTATCTTGGATACATTTGCAGCATTGTCTATGACCAAGCTGCATACTAGACATTTTGAATTTTTGTTTGTTATAGCTTTTATTGCTACTTCTTGTAAGTATTCTGCTGTGTGTGCATTTCCTGATGTATCAATTGTTTCTGTAAGGAAGACATTCCCTTTTGTCACCACACAAGCACATACAACAGGATCATTGCTCCCACCCATCAAGACTCAGGTTAATAATTTTACCCTTTAGACCTTTTGCACACTGCTCAGTTTCTCTTTCATACACTGTATCCAGCAATTTGCCTGCGACATCTGCTCTGTTGGGTGAACTGTATCCTGGTCTTAATGACTGAACCATGTTAATGAAGTGTGGGTTCTCAGTCATATGGAAAGGAGTTTGTTGCATAAACAAATTGGGCAACTTTTTCATCAATTAACTTTTTTTTTTTTTGTAATCTGCTGGTTCTTATCACAAACTTGATCACCACCTATGGTGGTTTCTGGATGATGGAGATTTTTTTTCTTTTTGCTACAGGTGATAAATATACTGTGACTATGTGACCAACATGATGTGACTGAAACACTGTCATTGGCAGATAACTCTGAAACTATAGAAAATGATGGTGATCTTGAAGGTAGATAGTCTTCAGACTCCTGTATGTTGAGGATGGATTCTCCTAAATGAAAATAAGTCAATGCCATTATTTAATTATTATTACCGTACTGCTCATTTAGTATTACTCATTACATTGACACTCAGTACTACTTTAAAGGTGAAATTGTAAAAGGAAGATCTGCCTATTTCAGCTATTTATTTTTTATCACAACTGCATCTAAAATTATAGTACCATAGAGTAACAACTATATTTTTTGCTCAAACATGAGAATTCAAGAATAGTTCAGAAGGAAGACAGGCAGTCCTTAAGAAAGACGTATGAAATAAAAAGGTTTACCAACCTGAAAATCCTGCATGTTCAGACATGTTCCTTTCATCATCTTCAACACAGCTTCCTCCTGAGAGGGAACACTTTTCATGATGTTTCATTCGGGCCTTGCATTTCTTTGTTGCACTGTTCGCATTTTGCATGCATGCCTGTCTTACCCACAGGTAGAAGAACTTTATTAGAATATTCTCAAACTGGTGGTCTCTTACGGCCTGCTGCCATTATAGGTTTTCCCTTCTAGTGAGAGAATGGTATGGTAGATCTCAAATCAATGAAGACTACGTTCAGAAAGACCTCAAGACTTCTGGAATATGCTGCTCAAACAGTTTCCCTTTTGTTGTTTCTACTGCCTGTTCCTCTCTTCTCATATTTATCTCCAGACTACTTCTTGTCCAGATCTATTTCGCCCCCAATAATCTTCTATTCCTTGAACTTTATGAAACTTTGAACTTTTAGAGAGAAGTAATGGATTGACTTTGTGTACACAAATTTGCAGAGGGACAATAGGGTTGAGGTCTGTTATTTCTCACCTCTATATATTTATTTATTTTAAAACATTTTTGCTGTTAACAAGCATGTTATCTCTGGAGACACAAATCCACAGTTTGAGAACTGCAAAACTAAGCATCTCTGATGGTATCTTCTAGACGGAGCACTGAGTCCAGTTGGGTAGATAGAAAGCTTAACCTAAATAATCTATACAGAAGCCCCTGGAACCCCATAAAATTGGGTTCCTAATTCATGAACTATTAGAACTCATTTACAAAACTTTTCTTAAACATTACATGAATATATTGTTTCATACTGTAGAATAGGAATTTGTAATCCCTCTTCCATGATGAGAGATCTTTGAGCTATAATGTAGCTTAATTAAAACTATTTTTAGATTTTTTTTCTTCAAAAAGCATTTTATCAAAACAATCTGATTTAAATTTAAAAAAATCAGATTTTTTAAAAATCATTGATTTTTAATCACTCTGCCTTTTGGGAGTTACTGTTTTCTGTAACTATCCCTGTTTCCTCTGCATCCGCAGGTTCAGATTTGGCTCAAGGCTTCTCCAAAATTCAGGGCTATTAAGGCCAGAATAAAGTGTCAGACCAATCTCTAATACAGGCTGAGAGTGAATACCAACCCCTCCCCTAGTAATATACACTTATGACCTTTTATTTTTCTTAGTAATAGAAATGATTCTTGTTAAACAGGTGCTGTTGGGTCACATTTGCCACTGTAGTCAGGTTGTGTAAAAACTTGATTATAAATCTAAGTTCAATGGGAACGTTTATCCTTTTTATTTTTAAAATAAACATTTCTTTGCAGCCGCAGCATTATCCTAGTGCGTGAAGACTTCAAATTAACTGAAACTTACTAATGAAGCTGGTTTATTTCAGTGTCAGAACTGAAAAATAAAAAAAAAAAAGCGTATTATGGACCAGTAGAAAGTAGCAAGTGCCTTATGTTGGTTGGTGTGCTAGGCAAAGAATAGAATTGCTATCTTAAGACGCTTCCGTACTGAAGGCATACGTAGGTACAGTAATCTACAAGATAGAAAAGTGTCATTTAGGTCTTGGCTACAATAAAAGGTGGTCTTTTTTTTGACATGCCAGCTGACATTTATTAAAATCCTGATGTAGACAAGGCAGTTTTGATTTTTTTTTTTTTTTTAAATGTGTGTTGGTCAATGTAAACCTTAGGCTGCTCCCTCCGGGTTTATTTTGACCAGCTAACTTATAGTTGCCCTGTCTACATTAGGATTTTAATTAGAGTTAAAGGACGTGTATAAAAATGTTGTTTTCCTAGTGTAGATGTAGTGTTAGGCAGACAGGGTGGTGTGTGATCAGTGAGGTTGGCGTGCTAAATGGAGCTTGTGTGTCAGTCCAGCTCCCATCTTTGTGCTATCTTACATGTTGCCTCTTTTGCATGGAACAGCCTCCTAATGCTAGGCTGCCAGCCCCCTCATTCAGCCCACACATAAAAACCACATTATTAGTGCCCCAGTCCTGCAAGTTGTTCCATATGAGTGGATATCTGTGAGGAGCCCCACAAAAATTGAGGGGCTCTGCATGGGCCCAGGGCTTCTCCCGCACAGTGTTTGTTGCAGGTTTTGGATTTAAGGAACTGTAAATCTGAGGTGACCCTTTTATCTAGATTCTTCAGTGTATCTTCTCCTTTAGGTCTGTCTTCTAGATTGTGAGCTCTCTGAGGCAAGGACTATCTGTGTGCCTTATACAGGGCTGAGCACATTAATGTAATACTACATATTCCTCTTTTTGGTTCAAAAAGAAGATGGAAGAAGCTTGACATATGTTAATTGGCAGACTATACTAGCCATGACAGCTGGCATGGAGATACCAGTAGACAAGAAGAACCATTGAAAGTCTCACCTGGTCTTGAGGGAGTGGAGGTGGGAGATGTATGAGGAGGCAAGGATCTAAATGGACTCATTGAGGAGTGCCTTGAAGATGAGGAAGTGCAAAAATCATACTGTACTCAAATTGAAAGGAGGTGTGTAGGGAACATTGAGGGGGCAGAAGAACGGAAATTTAGACTAAGTTGCTCACCCCTTACTTTCTTGGGAAATTTTTTCCTAGGCTAATATTAACAGTAAAAATATTATATTAACTAGATCAGTAGACCCCAAACTGTAGTACGTGCTCCCCTAGCGGGGAGAGGAGGAACATTCCTGGGGCAGGGCGTGGAGGAACATTCTGGGGGGGGGGTGCGGCGAGGCCCCAGGCCAGCCCCCACATGGGGCGGGGAGGGACTCTGCTCCCGGCCGTGGCCCCAGCCTGCCTGCAGCTCCCAGCCCCACTCCCACTCCCAGCTCCGCCCCCAGCAGAGGCCCTATCTCATGGTCCCAGGAGGGAGTACCACCCAGCTCTGCTCCTTTTCCAGTCTAGGCCCCATCTCGCGGTCCCAGCCGCAGCCCTGGCTCTGCTCCAGGCCTGGACTAGCCCCCACTGGGGACAGGGAAGGGAACACCACCCAGCTCCACTCCAGCCCCAGCCGAGGCCCCATCTCGCAGTCCCGGCCGTGGCCCGGGTGAGGCAGACAGATTACATTACAGGTAACGGTGACATAAAACGTTTGGGGACCACCGGTCTAAGTGATACAGATGTTATGGCCCTCTTATTCAAAGCAGTGGGTGACCTTACCTGCAATATAACAGTACATTGCAATTTTCTGGCAAAATGAAGTGAGTTAAGGAAGTTTCAGCCTTCACTCAATTTTCTTGGGTATGAGCCAAGCCCTTGATGTTTTAACTTAAATTTTAGAGGAATTCAAGAAAAACTAGGGTAATCAGTGAAGAGGAAGCCGTACAAAAAAGTAACACTGAAGTGGTCTTACTTTTTAGTGCTAACTATAGACAGATCTCCTTTTATCCAAGAACGAGGAGACAGACTTTGCACCACTGGTAACTGTTTCCTTACACAGTTTATTTGAGCAGAATCTTAGCTAGTACAGTTGCAAAGCACAGATTTCTCTAAAGCAAATAATGAAAGTCATCTACCAAATAAGGCTTTAGTAAGTTTTAGTCAGGCATTTCTGCAGCCTCCCCAAAATGCAGCGCTTCCCCCAAATATCCCAAAAAGTGCACAAAATACTGGGCTCCTAAATACAGTGGATTAGATTAAATAAATGTGGAAAACTACAAAGGAAAACTGCCATACTTTTAATTAAAAAAACCCCAAACCCCAAAAAACAGAATCCAAGCATAATGCTGAGTGATTTTGAATGGATCTTGTATTTCCTTTTTTATTTTTTTTGGAGTGGGAGTCTTGCTGCCTGAGAAATACTGTTCGTTCTCAAAATCTGGTGGCAAAACAGCAAGGAGTCTGCTGATTTACATCTCTGTGTCACATAGGCCGTTCTCAGGAATTACAGCTATGTTGAATAGCTAGTTTTCAGGAGTCAGTGCACCAGATACGTGAGTTTGTGTATGTTTTGGTTTTGTTAACAATTTACAGATGACAGGATTTTATGATTTTATAGACAGGGCACACTTTGAAACCACTTTAGGTTCTTAAATGCACAAAAGCTTCTCAGCTCTCTGTCCAGCATGCAAAGCAACTGGCAAGGTCATTGCATGGAAAAAAGCTTATCATAGCTTTTCACTCATTTGGGAACTGTAAAAACACCTTAGATTTCTTATTTAAAAAAAAGCAGTATCAGTTACTATACGGAAATTATACTTGTAAAGACCCCAAAATGTAAGCTATTATTTATAGCAGGAAATGTATGTGCCAAGCACTTGTGGCTATATTCTCAACTGAGGACCAATGCTTAGCAATACATTCTCATTGGGATTGTGTGTTGAATGTCCCCATCAGAAAAGGATCAGTTAAGTAAATATAAAATAAACACCTAAGTAAACTAGATCGATATGCTTTCTTGCACGTGGGTTAAATACCCATGATTTGTAGTGGGTTTAAAACATTTAGATGCTGTAGCTACTGGTGGGTCTGCAAGATGAATTCTGAATGAGGAAAGAAAATAAAACTGGTAATATATTCAGAATGTTTTATAGTACTCTCCAGGAAATTCAGATTTTGGAACAGAGTTGTTTTCCTGTCTGTTACGGATTTGGACTGCATTATTATTTTTAAGTGTAATTGTGAGTGGGGAATGAGTTATTGGGTATGTTCTAATAGATGTAGAGATCATCTTAATTATTTTGGCAGTCGAATGTTCTCCACTTTCATCCCAAAAAGGTGCACACAAAAAGAGGAGGGAGCACCGTAGTTGTAGCTACCATGTATATACATCAGTTTTAATAAGGGAGTGCATAAGGTTCTTGAACTGTGGTCCGTAGATCTCTGGAGGTGTGCACAGGGCAGTGGCCTACAAAGCTGTTACGCTTCACCACTGTGACTGTCTGTCGGTCTTGCAGCAGTAAAGCTTCCTGTTTAGTTGTAAGTTAATCAAGAACTCTCCTAGAGTTTGTGCTGGCTTTTTGGCAACCTTAATTTAAAAAAATTCAGGCACCTTTTTGTATCCTGTATGTCTTGATCAAGAGTTTCCCTGTAAATTTAACACAATCAAATTTAGGAGGCACTAAAATTGGAGGGGTAGGGAACACACAGAATGGCAGAATCAGTGTCAAGTAACTTTAGTGCCTAGTACAATGAGGGTGATCCATTACTAATAGTCATATATCCAGGGAGAGCAGTAAAGAGCACACATCACTAAATAAGGTTGTAACCCAATGTAAAAGAATTGTATTAAAAAGCGAGTCTCTTTACTATGCTTATCTCCTTTGCAGATGTAATGTTAATTTGTGTAACCAAACAACAGAGTGGTGCAGGGAAGTTGTGGGATTGGGCGGGGGCCGGGTTGTGTCTGGAGATAATCTTGTGGACACCATTTTAAGTGGTCTGCAGTATGAAAAGGCTTGAGAACCACTGAGCTAGTATAAAGGAGATGAAGCTAGATCTTTTGGTCCTTATAACAATGTTTGAAAGGCTGTTTTCTTTCTCATTTAACATGCAGCAAGGACATATGGGAGAAGGCGAGGTAACAATATTCCTCTTTAATTTTCTAATGTTGACAATGTCTCATGGCATACATAGCACTACGCTGTTATTAGAAAGCAACCTAAAAAGATAAGATTTGAAACCATCAGTTTAACCCAAGCTTGCTTAGTTTATCTGCATGCTGTGGTAAACATTTTAACTGAATGAAATATCTCCCCAGAATAGTACTACTTAGGTTGAGATTAGCATGATCCTATAGCTAAGTGTCATCTATGTGAATTACTCCTTGGGAGAGCTAAAATGTTGTTTTCCTCCTGTGTTTATGAATGACAACTCTGTAGAAGTGATTCATACTATTACTTGTATTTGAGTGCTGACAGTTGTGTTGGGCCCTGAATATGGGCCATGTCCCATTGGGTTTATAGTTGAAGGACCCGATTCTGTAAACATGCATACTGAGTAAGTTTATGCATATTGGTGTGCGGTTGTGTTCATCGTGACTACCTAGATATTCAAAGTTACTCACATGCAAAATTGTCTACAGGATTTGGGTCTTAATAGACAAGACAAATGAAAATGGATAATGCACTAAATAAGGAAAAAACCACTGTAAAGCCTTGAAAGCTATAATGGTAGAAACTTAATCATAAAAGTGGGTGTGATTCAGTTTTCAAAGGGTTCCTTGAGTAAAAGACATTTAAAAAACAGATTGTTGAATACTGAAACTAAGACTTTGTCAGTATTGAGTTCTTTAATTTTCTGAATGTAGATTAAGAAAGAAAATTGAAGTGTGATCTCTATTAGACTTTGACTTTGCATAGAAAATGTCCACTTTTCAGAGGTGGTCAAATTTGCAGTCTCTAATAATTTGATTTACTTTAAAATCAGGTTAATGTATGTAACCTACTGGACATTCCAAATGTCAGGATAACAAAAGAAGATAAATTAATCCCACTGATAACCATTTTTATAGATTGTATTGAATCCTGAAATATCATCCCCATATAAAGAAAAGGAATACTTGTGGCACCTTAGAGACTAACCAATTTATTTGAGCATAAGTTTTCGTGAGCTACAGCTCACTTCATCGACTGTAGCTCACAAAAGCTTATGCTCAAATAAATTGGTTAGTCTCTAAGGTGCCACAAGTACTCCTTTTCTTTTTGCGAATACAGACTAACACGGCTGCTACTCTGAAACCCATCCCCATATAGCAAACTGTAGGCAAATGAAAAATTATTCTAGAAGCCTTAACAGACCTCACATATATTTGCTTGTTTTTCCAATGTGTGTTCGTAGAGGACTGGCCAACATATGTTGTGACTCTAGTTATTGTATGTTGTAATAAGGAGTAATATCATTGCAGGGATCAGTTTGTGTGCGTTCATATGTATTGTGTTATACAACTGCATTTGTAAGTCAAAGATCTTTACTAAAGGAATATGCCCAAAAAGTGTTACAGCAAAAGGACATGTGACTGTCTCAATAGAGGAAGAATGCTTGCAACATGTTAGAAAACGAGTTAAGGAACGAATCTTCTTTTACAATATCTCAGTAAAGTTGATCTGCTCCAAGAATGACATGTTACTTAAATGAGTCTTCAGTCGTCATTCATAGGAAATTGCAGTGGGTCTTACTGCTTTGATAAGTGTTCTTGTTATCTACAAGTGTATAGTTTGTGATTTAAATATTTTGATATCAAGTGACCTAAAAGGTTAATGTAGTTAGCTGGTGTGGGAATCTTTTTTTCATCTGTACTGTGAAATTACCGTGTGCATATAAGAAGTTATTTGAGAAATGGTATGCGTCTTAGATTTTTAGTTATGTGTATACAATCAGGATAGTCCCTACAAAGTAGTTATTATGGTTATATAATGTTTCTTTCTGTGGCAAGTCTTTTAAAAATATGACATATATAAAAAACAGGCAGCAGAATTAGGCAATAGCAATTGCAAAACTTCTCAAAAATGAGCTAAAATGAGTTCTGTCTATGAAAAGATTGTGGATGTTCAGGTCCTTTTTAAATGCTGTTTGTTTTGTTACAAATTTTCTATAATAAAAGATACTGCCTCTTTCTGTAGCTGTGTAATTAACAAGGTGTTTGGATTGTTGTAGAACTAGAAATGGTAAGGTTAAATGAGATAAGCAGGATATCAATATGATCATATTTAGTCTTCCCATTACTTGTTAAAAGGGGAAGAGTACAAGAAGCCGTACTGCTAATATAGAACATTTCTTTAATAATATTTAAATAGTATGTTCTTTGTCCTATTAGTATGGGGTTTTTCCCTTTTTTCCCCCTAGGTCAGTCTTCACTGTTTCCAATGGAAGACGGGTTCTTGGATGATGGACGTGGGGATCAGACTCTTCATAGTGGCTTAGGATCACCACACTGCTTCTCTCACCAAAATGGAGAAAGAGTGGAACGGTATTCCCGCAAGGTGTTCGTAGGTGGACTGCCACCGGATATTGATGAAGGTATTTTCAGAAACAAGCTCAGTCAGAACAACCCATGTTGATTTGATGATAAACTGTAGAGTGGACCCTGTTGTTAACAAGCTAAAGAATGATTATAATAGGAGTGTTTGTTTTTTTTTACAAATTGTTGGCCAGATCCTAAGCGGCACTGAACACCTGCTGTTCCCATTAGCCCTGTCTCTACAACTGCTTTGTTACTGAAAGATAAAAATATGAGCTCTTTAACAAGGAATAGTACTTTTGTTATGAATTTGAGAATGAAGGCTTAATGTGCTGTAACATTTGTGTGATAAATCTGTTCTTTCTCCAGCTCCTCCTTTTAGTTGTATATAGTCCAGACCTAGACCATAAAAACGGGCAGATCTGTTTTAGGGAGCTGGCCGTGCTAAGACCTTCATGTTTATGAGATTATCATAGAAATGTTCTTTGGTCAGCAGCTGTAGTCTTGACAGATGGATGCAATGCCTCAAATGCTTAAGGATCTTTTATCTAATCTAGATCAAAATCTTTCAGCACTGACAAAATACAAAACTTGTGACAGAAATAAATTGGTTTCTATTAGGGCTGTAGATTAATCACAGTTAACTCACACGATTAACTCAAAATTAATCACGATTGAAAATTAATCACAATTAATCGCAGTTTTAATCGCACTGTTAAACAATATGAGAATACCAATTGAAATTTAATAAATGTTTTTTTACATTTTCAAATATATTGTTTTTAATTACAACACAGAATAAAAAGTAGTGCTAACTTTGTATTTTTTATTACAAATATTTGCACTTTAAAAAACAAAATACTATTTTTCAGTTCACCTCATACAAGTACTGTAGTGCAATCTCTTTACTGTGAAAGTGCAATTTACAAAAGTAGATTTTTTTGTTACATAATTTAACTCCAAAAACAAAACAAAACTATGTAAAACTTTAGATCTTATAAGTCCACTCAGTCCTACTTCTTGTTCAGCCAATCGTTAAGAAAACAAGTTTGTTTACATTTACAGGAGATAATAAGCAGGAGCTGCCTGCTTCTTATTTACAATGTCAAAAGAAAGTGAGAATAGGCGTTCGGCGCTTCTGTAGCCGGCATTGCAAGGTATTTAGGTGCCAGATATGCTAAACATTCGTATGCCCCTATAATGGTGGCTGAAGCATGAAGAAGACATGCTTCCATGTTGATGATGCTCGTTTAAATTTGTGACTGAACTCTTTGGGGGAGAATTGTATGTCTCCTCCTCTGTTTTACCCACATTCTGCCATACATTTCCTGTTATAACAGCCTCGGATGGTGACCCAGCACATGTTGTTCATTTTAAGAACACTTTCACTGCAGATCTGACAAAATGCAAAGAAGGTACCCAGGTGAGATTTCTAAAGCTAGCTACAGCACTTGAACCAAGGTTTAAGAATCTGAAGTGCCTTCCAAAATATGAGAGGGATGAGGTGTGGCGCTTGCTTTCAGAAATCTTAAGGAGCAGCATTCCGATGCGGAGACTACAGAACCTGAACCACCAAAAGAGAAAATCAACCTTCTGGTGGCATCTGACTCAGCTGACAAAAATAAACACGTCAGTCTGCACTGCTTTGAATAGTCGTTGAGCAGAACCCATCATCAGCATGAACTCATGTCCTCTGGAACGGTGATTGAAGCATGAAGGGACATAGGAATCTTTAGCACATCTGGCATGTAAATATTTTGCAACACTAGCTACAACAGTGCCATGTGAATGCCTTTTCTCACTTTCAGGTGACATAAACAAGAAGTGGGCAGCATTATCTCCTGCAAATGTAAACAAACTTGTTTTTTGTCTGAGCAATTGGCTGAACAAGTAGTTGGGACTGAATGGGCTTGAAGGCTCTAAAGTTTTACATTTTTTATTTTTGAATGCAACTATTTTTTGTACATAATTCTACATTGGTAAGTTCAGCTTTCATGATAGAGATTGCACCACAGTACTTGTATTAGGTGAATTGAGAAATACTGTTTCTTTTGTTTTTTACATTATATTTTTGATTAAAAAATTTGCAAAGTGAGCACTGTACACTTTGTATTCTGTGTTGTAATTGAAAGTAATATATTTGAAAATGTAGAAAACAACCAAAAATATTTAAATAAATGGTATTCTATTTAACAGCGCGATTAAACACGATTAATTTTTTTAATCACTTGACAGCCCTTGTTTCTGTCTTTCTTATTAGAAAGATGTTGACTCTTTCAATTAGGGGGCAAGATCAGTAGAACAAGTATGAACCTATCTCTGCCTTACAATGATAAGTGCATAAATAAATACCCACACTATCCTTCTCAAGTGTCTTTTTTTAAAAAAGCTGTTTTATGGGTATTTTTTTTTTTTTTAGTTTTTTTTTTATAAAATTTTATAAACCCCAAACTCTGATTCTTATGTATCTGTTGCTTTGGGAGCCAGATATGTATTTTTTTTAAACATGAAAACATGCCACATTGAACTGGTGTTTGAATATTAAATCACTTGGATCATGTGTTTCAAACTGAAATACAGCTGGAAGATAAGGAATTAAGTTATCCCTCTTCCTCATGAAACCCATGCTCATTTTAAAATACTCTTCTAATGAGCTTCAGAAACTTAAGAGTAGGAGTAATATAACCAGTAGTTCTATTAGGTTTGTACAGTCCCAGCTTGTTCTGGATCTTCATTCAGCTCCTTATGTAAACTTGCTCTACTCAGTGGCAGCTTTTGACAGTGGTTATGTCCAATGGTAGCCTGTCACCCCAGTGGATGGTAAGAACTGAGTCCGGAATCAATGCAGAGGCACTTAATTTTGGTGAGAAGCCAAGAATGTTTGGTGAATTCAACATGAATATTGGGGGGTTGAGGAACACTGCAGTGTTTGTGTAAAGAAACACCCATGATATGCAGCAGCAGTAAGGCCATGTCTACACTACTACTTATGTCTGCAAAACTTGTCGCTCGGGGTGTGAAAAAACCACCCCCCTGAGCAACATAAGTTACGCCAGCATAAGTGGTAGCATGCACAGTGCTATGTCAGCGGGAGAGGCTCTCCTGCCGAAATAGCTACCGCCGCTTGTTGGGAGTGATTAAATTACGTCTATCCGAGAGCTCCCTCCCTTCGGCATAAAGCGGCTACACGAGATCTTACAGTGGCACAGCTGCATTGCTACAGCTGTGCCGCTGTAAACTTGCCAACTGTAGTCCTAGCCTTAGTGTTACAGAGCCCCTCTGACAAAGGAACCCTGTCTTTCATGATGTCAAAGCATGAGAGGGGCTATAGTTGGAGCACAGTGACACCTGCAATCCAGAAAGTTGTTAATCTGTGGATTTTTCTTAACCATAACATTTTAATCTAGACTTGTATTTCAGTCAAAAAGTTATAATATGTTGCACTGTAAATCACTGTGATATGACAGTTTGACAGTCAAACACAAGCTACTTTCACCATGGTTACCATGGTATGTTTTTAGCAATTAAATGGTCAAATTTAATATGACATTTACAATAGAACATTCTTGGGGTATGTGTTCTTTATTCCCAGGTAATGGCTTTAAAAAAAATTTTTTTTAATCTTATGAAACCAGATGGGCATGTGAACAGTTCATTTTGTGAAGGACTAGACTTACCATAGTTGTGTTGCCTTTGTTCAACCTATGCTGAAAGGATAAGTCCATTCCCTCAAGACATGTTCTTGTTGTGTCCTTCTCTCCCCCCATCAATCCCCAGAAAATGAACTAGAATAAGGATCACAATCCATATAGATATGATTTAAATCCACCTCACCACTGAAAAATTTTAAAGTCCTTCTGCTCCCAATTCAGGAGAACACTTAAGCATATACTTTAAAATTAGGCACATGTTTAGGTGCTGTCTAGAACAGAGACCAGTTTTAAGTATGCCTACAAAGTTACAAAGTGGTGGGCTTACTGTGTCTGTGTACATCAGCTAAGGTAACCCTGACACATTTCTATCGCAATATACATTCCTGATGACCCTTGGGCACAAACAAAGAAAACTGTCAATACCGAAGTTTGTCAACTTTTGTTCCACTAGAAATATCATAAAAAAAAAAACCAAAACTTGTGTTGGCCAAATTGAAAAGCACACTTTTCCAGGTTTTAACAATTTAAGATTGGGGCGGGGGGGAACACTTACACTAATTATAAATACATGATACATACTATAATAAAAATAGCTGATGGAAATCAGTCCTGCAGTCACAAGAACTTTCTCCCAGGGTAGGAGAGGCTGGGACTCCTGCAAAGCACTGTTGCTCTGCCCTCTGTGTCTGTCTTCTCTGTACAAAATTGTCAGTGACCAGCCTCCAATGAGGGAAGATTGTTGTAATGTCTTTGAGGGAAGAGAACAATAAAAGAAAAGAAAAAGGGGGGAATCCAAGAAGTTACCTTGTAATTTCTATGGAAAAAATTGCTTAGTGTGATGAAGGATGCATAACAAAACACTGGGAAAACATTTGTTTAGGTATTTTTCATGTATTGTAGCACCTAGGTGCTAATGTAGTCTACTTAAAACTGGCAGATGCCTCTTCAGTAATAGAAAATTTTATCCCTACTTGAGCTTTGTACACAGGTGTTTCTTGTTCAGAAGCTTCTTATTACTAGCAACCATTCTCTTGAGGCGAGAAAATTACCCAAGCTCAAAAAGAACAATGCCATAATTAGTGGAACATTTTTACAGGACTAGCAAATATAAATTATCTTAGCGGAATACTGAAGTGGAAGGAGGATTTGAAATGGGTGCTGGAGTTGCTTCCTGTTACACTACTGTATTTCTTCTCTGCATTCTTTCCTATAGCTATTGTATAACTGCATTCTGCAAGCATTACTGTAAGTTAGTTTGAGGTCAAACTCAGATAATGCGGACAGATGTGGCACAAGCATGTGATGTGAACAAGCTTGACTGGGCCTTGTGATGTTCCCTTTCCTTTTCTCCAAACCGTTTGTGATTGCAAGGCAGATTGGCAGAATTTACTGCTAAGCAGTTAGTCAAGGATTCGGACTTTGAACTCTTTATGTGGGAGAATGCCTGAAGCTAGGATATGGTAGCTATTTAGATTCATTGATTTCATTCCTGTGACTTAGTGGGCTGCAAGCTTTTATTTGTAACCATTAATAAAGAGACAAATCCTTGATCTTTGAACTGTTTTTCTCACTATTCAATGTATGTTCTGACTTGTCATGAAGATTCCCCTTCCCTCAATAAACGCTATCAGCGGTCTGATATTTGTTTATAGGTTAGGAAAAAATATGACCAATTACCTGAAATGAAGATTCTCCAGGGTTTTATGTTCAGTGGGTTTTAACTTCTATTCATGCTCCTTTTTATCCCCCTGTTCCTCATCCCTCAGATGAGATCACGGCTAGCTTTCGTCGCTTTGGTCCTTTGATTGTGGATTGGCCGCACAAGGCGGAAAGCAAATCCTATTTTCCTCCTAAAGGTAACTATCATGATGTTAACATCGTTTTAAGAACTATTGCAGAACCAGTGACTGTATTTTTCAGTGTAAGAATTTGAAGTGTAATTTTCATTATGTAAAAGATCTTCATGTTCACTGCTCCCCCGTACCATGCTGAAAATATCCCCGAAAATCATGATGTAACTCAAATCCTGCAGGATGTTGCAAGTAGGTGGACTGCAGCACAGTGCATGATAATACACATTTAAAATAATTACTCGTACTTCACTTCCGGTCAGACTCCCCTTTCTTTCTCTGTGCCTTCTTCCTCTCATTTCTCTATTCTTTACTCTGCCTGACCTCTTATTTACTACATCATATGTAAAATATTAGACTAGCGCTGTGTAAGGGGAATGCACAGCTAAGCAGCCCAGGGAAGAAATTGTACCTCACATTCACAACTCACCTGTGCTGGCAGGATGGAGGCAAGGCTCTATCTGTTTCCACCTCTTTGCTTGCTTCCTCCCCACCAGTGCGAAAGGGATAGGGAGGAGAGAGTACTGAACACATAGCTCTTATTTTCCCTCCTGCTTTTGGAGGCATGCTGGGCGGCCGCATGGGGGAGCATTTGTGTGTGTTGGGGGGTGTCTTACTGTTTACTCCCTCTTATACTGCAGTGTAATCATGTGGGATCAGCGCATAGTCTGGCCCTAAATAATGACACTAAATATTATAAACTATAAAAAACTAAATCTCTTGGAATCTCATCAGGAATCTTGCAAGTCTTCTTGTTCTCTTACCTAGGATATGCGTTCTTGCTGTTCCAAGATGAAAGCTCTGTACAGGCTCTGATTGATGCATGTATTGAAGAGGATGGAAAACTCTACCTTTGTGTCTCCAGCCCCACTATCAAAGACAAACCGGTGGGTAACATTTTCAAGTACTTTAGAGTTGGTATAAAATAAGTTTATAAATTGTGCACTGCAGATGTCATGCATATTTTCTGACTTCAGTGAAACAGATTAATGTCCAAAGAGGATGGTACGGTTATGCATTATGTACTAATACTACAGTAACTATGGGCCCAATCCAAAGCCTAGTGACTCCCACTCATTTCAGAGGGCTCTGGGTCAAGACCCTCTGTCGGCAGCCATTGTTGCTTAGTAAATAAACTATGCATAGCCTTGCATGCTGGAACTATTGAAATAGTGATTAGCCTGATGTCTACAGTACCGCTTACTCTTTCAGAACACCACAAATAATCATGAATACATGTGTATTTATATAGCATGGTTGGATTGTGATAATGCATCACATTAACAGGAAGAACTTGTATATCTCATACAAGTTAAATAACAAGGTGAAATCTGATCTGCTTAGGTCACCATTAATAGAGCATATTGGCATTAACTCCTAATTGGTAGTTGATGTACAGTTTGAAAGTGAGTTCAAAGTATAGTCATTGATACCATTTTAAAGTTTTTACCATCAGGGAGGCTACATTGTAACTGACAGTTGATATTGCTAAAATACTTACCTCAACTCTTAATCTGAATTAGGAACAGTAAACAAGTTTGTTTTCTGGCCATAGGTTCAGATCAGGCCTTGGAATCTCAGTGATAGTGACTTCGTGATGGATGGTTCGCAGCCTCTTGATCCACGAAAAACTATTTTTGTTGGTGGTGTTCCTCGGCCATTACGAGCAGGTATACTACATGTGTTGCAGCTTTGGCATGTTAATTCTGGCATGTTGTACAATCAGCCTTACTGCTTTGGGAGAACCCTGGGAGTTTTTTCAGCAGGACATCTCGGGAGAAAAAATATATTTTATATTAAACATACAAAACATATATTAGTGTTTGAAAAATGTAAGTATTGCTGATGCTATGTAACTGTAGCTAGAGACAGGAGTACAAATAAACGTGCACATTCGATGCTTAGAATGGAAGAAAGGGGATTTAGAAAATAAAAATCTACCTAACTGTGTTTGTGTTTTCTGCTTTAGTGGAGCTTGCAATGATAATGGACCGGCTGTATGGAGGTGTATGCTACGCTGGAATTGACACAGATCCTGAGCTGAAATACCCAAAAGGAGCTGGGCGGGTTGCATTTTCTAATCAACAAAGTTACATAGCTGCTATCAGTGCCCGCTTTGTTCAGCTGCAGCATGGAGAGATAGATAAACGGGTAAGGGCTAAAGCACATTTTGTTCAGTGTCTTCTCTAGAAATGTGTTGTTTCCATGTAAATATCAGTGTTTCATTGTGAAGATTATAAATGTTACATTCAGACTTACTGCATGCTTAGATTTACATTGTGCCATGTTAGCACAGCCCAGAAAAAGGAGCAGTCACAGCGTATGGTGCGCTGGGAGGTAACCTAGAGGTAAAATACATCCTTGAACTTCCTGGTACAGGGGGGAAGAGATCATGCCAGCTGCCATACCCCTTCACAGGGGTATAGAATACTCCCACTGCTAGGCTGTCTGACTCTGAAGGCTGGGGCAGAGGGATGGACTGAAGCATTCTTGAAAGAGGGAGCAGTTCTTGCTCTTTCCCCACCTCCACTGCGCACCAGCATAAAGGATAGGCAGAATCTGTTGGTGTGTGTGTGCGTGTGGGTGGGTGTACAGTCATAGAGGCCAGGAGGGAGGGGGGTGGTTGTGTGTGTGTATATGTAAATAGTCATAAAGGCCACCAGATCATCTAGTCTGACCTTCTGTATAACTTCGGCCACTAAAACCACCCAGCACCTGCACACTAAACTAAGAAACTGAAATTAGACCAAAACGTTACAGCCCACAGAAGACTAGACTGGTTATGAGGTGCACCAATGCCAGAGGTCCCTGCAATGGTAGGGAATTAAGTGGCATATAGACACACAGTCCTGGCAAGTGACCCACCTGTCGGGGCAAGGCAAAATCCCTCTAAGGTCACTTTGAATCTGATCTGGGGGAAATTCCTTCCTGACCCCACATATGGCAATCAGTTATATCTTGAACATGTGAGCTAGAACCAGCTAGCCAAGCACCTGGGAGAGACTCTGCTCGGTGCCACCTCGGAGCACTGGCCTATCTCCTCCAGTGTCCCATCTCCAACGGTGACCATCTCTGATGCTTCAGAGGAAGGAGAACCAAAAAAAAAAAAAAAAATCACCCTACCCAACAGCAAAAATACATTGGGGGAGAAAAATCCCTTCCTGACCCCAGTAGGTGACTGCTAAGGCAGGAAATTTGGGGAATGTTCCCAAAAGAGCATCATAGGAGTGCATTGTACAGCATACTGTAAGTATTCTGGTATAGCCTCATAACAACTCTCCCCACCTGCCTTAGCGGTTTCAGTATTTTGTCATGTCAAGTTAACTTTTTAAAGAAGAGACAATTAAAGAAGGAGCACAGTTGTCCTCACTCTAATGTACCTGAAATTAGTGTGCCAGTTGTATCAGGACTGTGTGCACCTCTGCCTGTTGTGTCTGCTTCACATGTAAGAAACCCAGTTTGGTCATCTGAAAGGCTTCAGTGTTCTGGACTATAAATGAAACAGGCTTTCAGGTCATTATTGCTACTCTTTGCTCCATTAAGTGCTACATTTCAGGTTTTTCTTTCTGCAATTGTGTAGTCTCTCATTTTCTCTTCGAAAAACTTTCCCTAAAACTCCAGCAGTCTCTCACTACCATTGGATGACAGAACTGCTCTTATAATTTTACTTGCACTCTGGGCTCAAAGTCTGGGCAGACAGGTGATAGGTAGTCTTTCAGTGATTTGAGCATGGCACTGGGAATCAGGAACTCCTTTGCCCTAATCTTAGCTCTGATATGGATTCCTTCTGTGGTTTTGAACAAGTCACTTAAGGCCCAGTTGTTCAACTTCTGCTGCATAAGTGAGCATGTGGGTGAATAGTCCCACTGAAGCCAGTAGGACTGTTCATCTAGTAAGTCCTTGCTATTATGAGTAAGGATTGTACAATCAGGTCTATCACCTCTGCCTCGGTTTCTCCATTTGTGATTAAAAAGAAATGGGGGGGGGATGACGGTAGATGCTGGGAGGATTCATTGGAAGAACACTTTGAATGTGCTAATGGTAAAAAAATACTGAATGTTATTGTTACTAAATAAAACTAAACACTGCTAGACTTCAGAGATCAGTATCAAAACATTCATATTCTTCTAGATATAGAGTACTGAGTTACACTGATTGCATATTTATGACCATCTCTTGGAACCTGGAAAGGTTCTCCCCATTACTCCTTCTCTTAAGAAAAAGGAAGCTACAGAGTGTCAATAGGATTTTCTTCCTCAGCTTTCTGTGTTGAACAATGAGGGTGGCAAGAATATAGTTGACATCAGTTCACGTCCTCCCTTCACATTTTCAAAAGGGAGCTTGTTGTCTCTGTGCTCACTTTTACTACTTTCTCAAAATAAAACTGGCAGTTCTTCTGGCTAGTCAGATATAGATTAAATTCTCAGTGGTGACTGGCTTCCTTTGGATGCAGGTGAGAGGAGGAACCACAATGGAGCTGGATGCAGCTCCCTGAATCTGGGGTCTATTCTATCTTGGCCCAATTCCCAGTGTACTTTAGAGCAGTCTCTCTATGCTCCAGAAAATATGCCAGCTGGTGGGTCCACATTGGGTCGTCTTTAGCTGGGAATTGCAAGAGTGTAGCGTGCTCTGACCATGCTCCTTTCCCTACCCCTCCTTGTTTCCTACATAGGGATTGGCATGGGAACTACATGTACAATAGTCAGAACTCTTCCATACCAAGAAAATCCTTAGCTAGGAAGATCTGTGTGCTTTTGGGCTTTTTTCTTGTGCCAGAGTGGCACATAGGGGCTAGATTACTGCTCAGAATCTTGTCCTGAATGTCAGTTGGTATAGTTATATTGTTTAATCTATCCTGTTCAAGTCTTACTATTAGTAAACAAGTAGATCAGTTACATCTCCTACTGCTGACTGGACTAAGTTGAAGTACTAGAGGAAGATGAAACAAACTAAGTGTAGCATCATTTGTTAAAGGTGTGAATGAAATTCGCAAATAAGTGGAAATATGGACTTTGGACTTTTCAAATGTTGGAGTGCTTAAGCTGCAATTTTAATGTGTAAATTTACATTCCTGGCTGAAAGGGAATTTTGTGAATAATAATGCCTGTAACTATATTTAAAATAGATCCCCAGCATCCTCCTTTGATTTTAATATGAACCTGTTCACACAAGTTCTGGAACGAAACTGATTGATTCACCCTTGTGCTGACAGCTGCTTGTTCAGCATTGATTTTCAGCAGCTAGTGGCTTTCTTAAACTGACTCTGAACCAAAAACAAAAAAGCACAAACTACTGAATCCTGAACAAATGTAAAAAGGGGGCAGGATTGTTCTTTCAACAAACAAAACAAAGAACCTATATTTATTTTTTGTCAGTCTTTGACGCCTGCAATGAGAACGGAAAGGACGTGTGTGTGTGTGTGTGTGCACGCGCGCAGTACTGACGACTACAGAACCTTGATTAGGGCATCAGGGTCCTGCCACAGTATAAATAATAGCATACATTGGGAGTATCAACTGCACAGTTACTAAGTATTGTAAACTTTCTTGTGTTTTGAATGCAGGTGGAAGTTAAGCCATATGTCTTGGATGATCAGCTGTGTGATGAATGTCAGGGGGCCCGTTGTGGTGGAAAATTTGCTCCATTTTTCTGTGCTAATGTTACCTGTCTGCAGTATTACTGTGAATATTGCTGGGCTGCTATCCATTCACGCGCTGGCAGGGAATTCCACAAGCCCCTGGTGAAGGAGGGAGGAGATCGCCCAAGACATATTTCATTCCGCTGGAACTAAAAGATTACTGCAGTGCTCATATGCAGGCCTCAAAATAAGTGCACTCTTCTGTTATCCTGATCCCCTCCCCGCCATCCCCCTTATTCAAGATAGCATGTCCTTTTGTAGTAGTCTGTAATTTAACAATAGTATAATGAAAGAATGACCTATAATATGGGTATTTTGTAGAATCTTGTCATTGAAAACTGTATTGGGAACTCCTTTTCGTATTGGTAACATGTTGCATGTAAGTTACATCCTCTTGTCCTTGGTATCAAGAGGACACTTACTTCATGCAACATTTTCATAGAGGAGAGAGTCTATGAATCTTAAGAAAAGAGAAATGAAATAGAGTATTTTGTTTTTTTAATTAAATTATTGTTAATAAAAAACATAAGAATACTTTTATTAAAATAACCATGCAACAATAACACTATCAGTCTGTTCTGACACTCCCCTCCTTCGCCCCGCCAAGGGAAGCCTGTTTTTTTGCCTTTTCTTACCGTTAAATTTTACAGCAATGAAAGAAGCTAGTAACTGCCTAGGAAAGAGCATGTTTAAAGCAACAAAAAATGCATGAGCAAGGTTGAAGCAGCATTATAACAATTATTTTTACTTACGTTAAGGGTTTTGAGGCTGAATTTTTAGCACAGGATATATTTCACCATGTCTCTGACTTTCAACCACATCCAAAGTACTAATCAGCTAGGCAGAGCTTAGTATATTTTTATCAAAACAATTACCTTTTAAAGGTTCCCAAATATAAAAGTTGGGTAACATTACTACTGAGTGGAGTGGTGGGGCGGGAGTGCACTTATTACTTTTCATTAAAAAGAGAGAGAACTCAATTGTCTGGTTACTGCCCTAGAAATTCTACCAAAGCTAGAGTAATAACAACTAGTAAACTGGCATTTCCTCTCCTTAAGGACAAATGTATAGATTTTATTTTTGATGGTTATATATAACTCTATATCCTAATATACTAACATTCATCAGGGGCCAGCCTTTGCTCTCCATTTTGACATGAAAAATAAGATACCTCAAGGATATCACTGATTTTATCTTAAGTTCTGGTGTTCCACTGTATCACAGACTAAAAATTGGCTGCTAATTGGTTTTACTCTTGGATGTAAAGTCAGTTTTAATATCCTCTAACTTAGCTAGCTATAAGGTAGAAAGCATAAATAGGACAAAGCTAAGTAGTCTCTAAGTCTGTTTTGCACTGTTTGCTGAACTAATAAGTGTGTAAATCTGTGCAAAGAGGCATATGCCTATCTTACTCTTCCTGCAGAGAGAATCCTAACTAAGAATCCTTTTCTTCAGAACTTCGCATGGGGAAATAAAGAATTACAGGTGTCTGAAGTGCCAACTTTGCTAAGTTAATGCATGCTTTATTATAAATAAACTCCAGCTTGAGAAGCATTAACACAATACATGGTAGATAACTGAATGCTTAAGGGTGAGGTGGGGGTTTTGTTTGAAATAGTCTCTTGATGCACTAGAAGGGGCATCAACTTCCAAACTTGATTTTAACTAATGCCCTGGTCAACTTTTAAAATGATTGTGTAGAAGTGTGCAAAACAAACCAATCCAATGGCAATCTTCTAAACTGTCTGACTGGCATGGTACCATCCTAGATTCTCTCAAACCAAAGATTTGCCTCAGCGCTGCAGAAAACTTCTACTCTGTGAGCCCCCTAACCCTCAAGATTATCTTTATGAGAAGCAGTTTTTATTTTCAATACAGGCTTTAATGAACTATACCTTATTAAGTTCCAAAGGTCAAAATGGAGACATTTGCTGTCTACTAGTCAAGTAAAGAAAGGGAGCTGCTTTTAATGAAATCCCTGAAAATATTGACAACAGTAATGCAAATGGAGAGTGCTCTTGTGTAGATTGTCAGGGACTTTTTTTCTCTGAAGTCCATAATAATTATAGTTGGAATGTTCCTTTTAATTTTTTTAATGCTTGTTAGGTGGCTTGGGGTGTGATATTGTGCCGATCCTACCCAGTAAATAGGTGAGATGGGTTAACATTACAAGAAATAACACTGTTTGAGAACTAGCTTTGAATAATAATTTTCCCTTTGTACATGACCTGCTGAATTTCGGTACAGTGTTTTTGTAGCTAACTTATTTTGTCATGCACATAATGTATATTTGTTATGCACTACTTTTGTATATCTTGTTTTTCCAACAGTGAGCATTTTTAGGCACACTTTTCACTGACGGGATATCTCTTTATGCAATACCTCAATTTTTCATATTGCAAAGAGTAGCTTTTTGTACTTTTATTACTGAGAGATCTTCATATACTTCATTTTTTAATATAAATAATTTTAATAAATTTTATTTTCTTATATTCTGCTTTTTATACATTTCAGTGCTCTGCATACATTTTGAATTATGGATGTTGTGCACTGGCAATGCTATTTTAGAATCTGCAGAGAAAAGAAAGCATGTTGCTTAAACATCTTAGCCCAGCACCATGTATTTGGTGTACATATAATTTAAGAAATAGTATATGTAAAGTTGAGAATTAAAGAAGAAAAAAAGCATGAAAGTGACAAATGACAGTCTTTAGACCCTCAAAAATTAAATGCATAAGTGTAGTGTAGAAATTTAAAAGTAAAGTAACATCAAAATTGTCTACCGCTTCTTACTAAGTTTTTAAAAATTATACACAAATGCAGATGTTTTTGGTGAATGTTTAGCCATTTTTAATATTAATAACAAATTGATGTTAGGTGTTTGATGCAGAAAGGTGTCTGCTCTTTTAAATTATATTTAAAGAAATAAAAGCAAGCCTGCTATGTGGCAGGCATGTAATGTTAGTATGCATGACTAATGTAAGAAACTGTTATTCTACTAATATTCACTTGTGATTGTGTGACAAGCGTGTTTACAGATTATTTGGTTACACTTCAATTTACAGGGCATAAACAATTACATATATTACTCTGTACTTAGATAGTGATTACATGTCCTTTTGATTACATGGGATTTGTAGTTGGAGTTACCATGTCACTCCAAACATAGTTAACATGCAATTAGCTTACAAATCTTCGGGTATCACTTCAGTTTGCAAAAGGGTTAAGCCTGTAGTTCTATCACGCTAGCATGGCACTGGCCATGTATTTACAATGTAGTTACAGAGTAATTACATGGTTATTTTTGCAGTGTAAAATAAAGTGTTTCTGATTACTTTATATGTAAAGGACCCCCCACTGCCCCATGCTTTTTGGTATAGTATATACTTCTCCATACACAGACCTCTGCAGAATGCAAATTTAAAACTTGCAGTGAATGAATCTAGCGTTTTATAAGGATGCTGTTGGAAAGACTTGATAATTCACCCCTTTTGTTTTTGAAGAGTTAAAACCTTCTGTTAAAAGGTGATTTAAAACTTGAATGTGATGAATTGTGGCAAGTTAACTTCAAGTTATGTGCAATACTTATTTCAGACTTCTGGAAGATCTTTGCAGTGTAATTCTTTGTTTTTAATTGCAGACATTTAAAAATGTCATTTTCTACTGTTCTAGTAAATCCTCTTTCTTGCTGGTGTTTCTAAAGAAAAGAATCAGAAATCAATCTTTCTACTAATGTAAATTTGAGATTATTTTTAAAAAAAGGAATAAAAGAGGTTTGGTCATTTGCTTTATTTTATTATCTTATTTTAAAGCTACTGTGATTGATAGCATTGTAAGAATTGGGACAATATTGTATTCAACTGTTTTATTTTTTATATTTTTAAATTTTAAAGTATAATTAGTTTTTATAATTTTCATCAGATTTTTTTGTTATATTTTTTGGACGTGAAACTTTTAGCAAGTGGGTGTCTAGTTTTTACTAATCCCTAATATGTTTTCCCCCCAATGTATTGCTCATATTATCAGAAGGAAAAGTTATTTAAGTATGTCAGTTAATTGTACTACTTGGCTGAATTTCCATATAGTTTTTACTGTGTATGGGGAGGTTGTAGTATTTATTATAGCATTTTAAATAAGGGTAATTCATTTTTTATTAAAGTAATTTTCACATTTAAGTTCATATTTTTGTATGTTCTACTCTAAGTTATATAACACAAGTTACTTTTTTTAAAGAGTTCATTTGTTGAAGTGCTAGTGGAAAATTAATGTTATTAAATAGTTTGCAAATGACTATTTATACCAGTATGCATATAATTTTTAAATATTTGTAATGTGAGATGTTGAATGAATAAAACTTTTAATTCAAATTTCTTCTTAACCTTTTTATTTTAAAACACTAAAAGCAGCAGCCATTTGTGGAAACACTGTTTTACTGTTCGGCTGGTTGAAGCCCTGTAGGGCCTGGAATGTGATTTTGATGGAGTGCACAATGTGCTACATCCTTAGGGCCAAATCCTGCAGTCCCTACTCAAGTCAAAACTTCTGTGGACTTAGAGATTGATGCTAACGGGTGGTAAAAACTGCTGGTGCCCTCAGTAAAATCAGCATGAGTAGAGGCTGCTCAATACTACAGAATCAAGCCCATAAATTGGGAGCATTGCGTGAGGAGGACTGCAGGTGTTAGCCATTTTGGATCAGGTTTTCCTCTACAGTGTGCTTTGAGAACAGTCTTGAGAGCTGAATACTGGTTATATTTTGTGAATTCAGTGCTTGTGGAGGTCTGAGATCACTGTCTGGAATTTCATGTGACTTTGCAGTGACCCTCAAGCAGACTCAGCACCTCAGTGTCTATTTTTATTTGTGCAGTCTTCAGCATGTCAACCAGGCCAAAGAGTAGTAGCCAAATGTTCAGTCTCCTGCTTCCACTTGCTGCCCTTCTGCTAGTAATTAACAGGGACAAAGACAAGCCCAGGACAAAGCAGAAATAATGGAATGTTGGCTGAGAATTAAACCTAACTGGGCAGGCAACACATCTAATGAGGAGAACAGCCCCGAGCCATTGGCAGTGCAGAGCCTCAGACCGTGCGAACCATGTCAAAAAGGCTTGGCCAAATCTGGGCTAGAGCCAAGCATGGAATGGACAGACAAAGGCCCTTGTAGATTAACCTCTACCCCTAACACACTTTGAAGCTTCTGAGGGGGGAAAAGACTAAAGATTTTTATAAACAAGTCTGTTAAGGGGCTTTACAGTGGAGACTGTTTAACACGAAGGGCTTGTCTCCACTTACCGGTGGATCAACGCTGTGGCGATCGATCTGCCAGGGGTCGATTTAGCAGGTCTAGTGAAGACCCGCTAAATTGACTGCAGATCGCTCTCCAATTTACTCGGGTACTCCACCGGAATGAGAAGAGTGTCTCCTGTCGACAGAGTAGTGTGGACCCCACAATAAGGCGATCTAAGCTATGTCGACTTGAGTTACGCTACTAAAGTAACTCAAATTGCATAGCTTAGATCGACTTTCCCCCCATAATGTAGACCTGTGTTAAAATTTAGACATGTAGGGCTGTAGCTTCTGCTATCTCTCTCTCACAAGGAGCTTCACAAGGGATTTTAATTGGCACCACTTCAGCACTCTGGATCCCCCAAATAGCTTAAGCATTCTCACTGTGCTAAGAATATCCAAACTGTAGAGAATCTGAATTGTCCGGTAAGGAAGTTGCTTTCCACCTGGTGGAACCATGCTTTGGAATCTGTGTGCATGCCTCCCAAGAAAATACAGAAACTCCCCAAAATAGTACAGAATATTTTGCCAGTGAAAGACTCAAATCCATGCCTTTTGTGATAGCTCTGTTCCCCACAATCCTACTCTCTGCATGTAAATCAGCTGCTCATCTGAGCAATTAATTTCCTATACCATGACGTAGGTACATAGGTTTCAATTTAAGAGGATCTGTCCTGCCAAGTGCTGAGCGTCTTATATGAGGTGCTGGGCAACTTTCATTGGCGGTTGAGGCTGCTCAACGCCCTGCAGGATTGAGGTCTACTCACATTGGCTTCAGAAGATGTGTACATAAGGAAAAGTTAATGCTTTTAAGCAATGTCCTGTTTAAACAAAGTTTTCATTAATAGACTTAATACTGAGAGTCCCTCGACTAACTAACTAGCTTGTCACCCATCCCCTCAAAACAGATATTTTAAAGACAATGGTCAGCAGTCTAATTGGGTCATAAGCACAAATTTACAGAAAAATGTGAATGTCTCCTTAGTAATTAATTCCTCATTACAGCATTTTGTGCCAGCCAAATAGTCCCAGACAGCATCAACTGTTCTCTGGCATGTGACGTGCCTCTTTACATAAGTATTAATTATAGCTCCTTTCCTTCTGTTGCTGTTTTGTTCTGGATTAGAGGTGGTTTGACGTACCAAAAAAAAAAAATTGTTCGCACACCTGCCTAACACCCACTTTCAAGAGAAAACAATCTTTTAGAAAATGGGGGGGGGGGGGTGCGGGGGAAGGAAGGGGAATGCTTTATCTGCAAGTGATTAAAAAAAAAAAAAAAAGTATCATGAACATAAAGGAAGCTTAGTACCTGAATGTGGATTTCTGGTATCTTCTGATGCTGTATCAATAGTCTTCCTGCCCAAATAGTGCCTGATTCATAGGAATTCATGTGGAAAAGCATTAGCAAAAAGTTATTTACTAGAATGGAAACACTGACCTAACTGACTTTGGGGGGGCGGGGGACTGGGTGTATATTTTAGTTGTGATGTTAATAAACTGTCTTTAGCTCCTTCCATCTGAGCATCTCAAATTACTTTATAAACTTAATGAACTAAACCTCATGGCACTCAGGTGTGGTACATACGCACTATTACCTCTATTATAAGGAAGCTGGCACAATGAGTTGAAGTGACTGCCCAAAGGTCATACACGTTGCAAAATGAAAGTTGTTGCTTTTGCTGGTGTGTGCGGCTGTTGCTGAAGTTGACTTGCTTAGAAGCAGCTTTCTAGGGAAGCAGATTTATCAAGGTCCTTTTGAAACTGATTCTGTCCTGAAACAATTAAAATGAAATATCACGGGCAGGCATTAGAAGGTGGAGATGCACGTGATAGGTAGAACTCCAACACCACCTCAGCACATAAATCTTTGGTAAGTATTTTCCTTTGCACAAACTGTTCATTGAACACAACAATAAATCACAATTTTCTCTGGGATACCACATTCACTCACTGAGCTGATATTTTTCCACATCAGTTGAGAGAGATTCATTTTGGAGGGGAAGACAAACCTATAGTGTAGATTTTCATCAAATGGTTTACTTTAAAAAGGCTCTTTTTGCTGCCAGACTGATTGCTCAGAAGAAACTGTTTGTTTAGCAAATGTCTATTATGATTCTTCAACTCATATTTATTCAGTGCTATGAAAGCCTGCTCAGACCATAGTCCAAAAAGCACACTTCTTCCCTAATGGAAATCAAGACAAATAACATTAGAAAGGACAGATGAGGGAAAAACACTGACATCTCTTCCAATGTGTAAAATAAGATGATTGTGTGTGTGTGAGATATATAAGGCAAAAAAGCAGTCTCTAGGGTAAGAATATACATGCAGCTGTCTTCAGTTGTATAAATTTAATTTGAAAAAAGACTGACTTGATTATTTAAATAGATTGCATCCTAAATCCCCATTTAGAGGTGGTTCTGGAGAGAATCTAACTGAAACTAAACACTCTTTCATGCTGTCAAATATCACCTGCTTTCAAGGCAAATTGTAGCTTATGTACCTATTTTTGCTTGGAACGGGAAGTCCTCTGGATTCTAAAGATTTCATTTTTTTTTTTAAATCCATCACTGAGGAGATAGAGAAACCCCAGTACCCACCATGGCTATGGAACGGATGACAATTTTGTGCTCCCCTGCTGGCTTTATGGTAGAATTCTTCTAAGATGCAGGCCTAAATTTATGATACTGGTTCAAATATGTTTCAGAGTAACAGCGTATTAGTTTGTATTCGCAAAAAGAAAAGGACTTGTGGCACCTTAGAGACTAACCAATTTATTTGAGCATAAGCTTTCGTGAGCCACAGCTCATGCTCAAATAAATTGGTTAGTCTCTAAGGTGCCACAAGTACTCCTTTTCTTTTTGGTTCAAATATGTTAACGTAAGAGGGCAAACTTCCAGGGGGCCACTTTAGCTCTCTCTGTAGACCATGAAAATAGATCTGTTTTTTTTTTCTGACAAAACACAGGTTGATTTTTTTTTTTTAAAGTTATTTCAGTGGTCGTGAAAGATACTGGCTTGATAAACTGTGAGATGGAAGTCCTCTGGCCACAGAGTAGATCCAGAATAACACAGCTAGTGGGTGTATAAACAACATGTCTAAGGGCTGCCCTGGAGGGACAACCTCTAAGGGTATATCAGGCTTCATGCCTATTTAATGGCTGGAGTTTTAGTTGGAACTGTTAACAAGGGAGCCATTGTGGTGGTGGCTTTGTGAAGTGTATACCCCTCCATTTGGAAATGGAGTGAGACTATCCACTCACTTCGCATGCGATCATTACAAATTATCAGAGTAACTATTTTTGGTAACAACTGACTACCTGAGATTTGAATGGGTATCCATGAACTGAAAGGCTTCATGTTTCATTACCAGTTCCTTAAACCATCCAGTCCACATTTGCTAGATGGTCTCTAATACCGATCTATTCATTGTCAGAACTTTGTGAACATGCATTTTTCCTTTTGCATTAAAATTCTATGAATTTTGTTGCTGCAGTGTTCCCTTCTTAGACTTTGATATAAATAAAAATCTGTCACTGGGCATTTCCACATTGTGGAATGGGTCAGATTACTTTTCATGCGGAGTTATGCGTGAAGAATGGTGAAACGATTTAGATGGCAGAATGGTATTGTCAGTATATACAGAACTGTGGCTGTTCACACAGTGTGTCACATTAACTGTGATGTAGTTTTGTCATCTCTGAAGGGTATGAATTCACACACATTGTAATGCATTTAAAAGTTGTCCCATTCCAAGACAGTTTTCAAATGTTCACTTAATCCAAATCATCCCAATCTGCTGCTGAGTCATATAAACTAATTTGCTCTGAGATATATACCCTGTTATGCAGGTGAAATAATTAAGACTCTGATTTAAAAGCACCCTTATTCAGGACAGTACTTAATTTTAAGCATGTGCTTAAGTGCTGTCCTGTAGATGAATATGTGCATATGCTTTTAAGTGCTTTCTTGGATTGGGGCCTAAAAATGTCCTTTTATTGGATTTATATTTGAAACTCAAATTTTAGTTTTGCAGTGCTCACTGTATATGTGGCACTTATAGGAGTGTTCATAATATAAGCAGCATAGAATTGCCCCCAGCTTTGCTTCAGCAGGACCAGCTGTTCACAGGCAGATGCTGCTCTGTACACATTGGCGGAATCAACTCCGTTCTCTAATCAATAGCAAGAAAATTTGCTCAAAGGTCAGTTTTTCAGGGGGTTGTCTTTTTGACTCGATGTTGACAGCAGAACAAAGCGGCGATTGCTATAATTTTCTTTGCAGAGAAAGCTCCCAAGACAGATGCTCCACTCTGTTCTCTTTTGGCACCATCCTTATGTCATCTGAGACATATGTGACTGTAAGGATTGAAACAGTACTGCGAAGATCTTTCATGGTTAAACAAGGCAGATGGGGTGCTGAGGAACAAGTGTACTCACTGATATTTATTACTGTACTCAAATGGAATCATCTCACACATCCAGTCTGACGTATAGAACCTGTGCCATCAATACTACATTAGCCAGCAGCCAAATCTTGGGCTGTGATCATGTTAGATCGCACAAGCTAAGAAACCTCAGACTTTCGGTACTTGAACAGAAGGCCCTGGAAAACCTAGTATACTGCCAAATGTATTGCTGGTGATTTAGCGATTCACATTCTGAATCTATACCCAAGCACTGTCCCCAGCATAGTGTTAAGAAGAGCAGTGCAGTGTTGTACCTCGTGTAAAAATTAATTTTACCACTTGTGAGGTCACTGAAGATCTCATCACATTTTTTCCAAGACAAACAGTAATAAAACTTAGCATTCCAGCCCCCCTAGATGTAAATGGGGGAAAAGCATCATTATTCTCACTTTGGAAATTAGGAAACTAAAGCAGAGAGAGGTTAAATGCTAGTAATTTATCCAAGGTGTCTCAAAGTCTATGACAAAACTGGGAACAGAACTGTAGTCCTGTCTCTGTCTTCTACTCTAACTAATAGACCACAACTACCTCTCTAAAACTGTTAATCCTGGTGCCCTAGATCAGTGTTTCTTAATGACTGGGACGTGGACCCTGAGAGCTCCCTGACAGTTTAGGAAGGCAGCAAGCTGGTTCCTGGTATCAAAAACTTTGAGAAACACTGCCTTAGATATTTTCAGTTTTGGTGATCAGTTTGTCTATCTAAATTCCCCTGCGGTTTCACTTGACTTTGGTATGCTTCACTTGTTATATTATAGGCAGGCTTGGCAGAATTTGATTTTTTTAAAATAATTCCAATGGATAATACCAATGTTTATTTGTAAGCATTTTTCCAATTTTTATTGATTTAAATTTCCACAGTTGTGAAAAATGTATGGAGGGCTGGACAGTTATTTAATGACAGTAGACACTGATTCAAAAAGTGAAAGCTTTATAACTATTAAAACACAAACTGTCAACATCACATGACAAAATATACAAAGTAAATAAATAGCCTTAAATCAAACTAAGTTTTCAAGCAGCATTTGTTTTGCCAATCTGTATGTTTAGATTAGCAATTGGAAATATTTTTTGTCAGTTTGTGTGTGTATGGTGAAATTCACATTTTTCAATAATCTAATCCCTCCAAGCCTACTCATAAACTTCTAAACCAGAGATGTTAAACTTCTTGTGAGGTGAGGGCTGAATTCCAGTTTTGGTTATAGTCCATGGGCCCACTCATTTAATGAGAGATTTGCAAAAAGCTCCAGGGGAGGTTCAGGCTTTTATGTACTAAATAAACTTTGTTGTTTACTATTTGTTCAGTACCTTTCTGTCATGTTCAGCATCACTTAGTGGGAAAATATACCCCTACCTCCCTTAGGCCAACTGCTAGTTCTGCCCTTTGTTTCTCTTCTTTCACTATCATTTCCCCTCTTTCTTTTCTTTTATATCCATTCCTTTTCCTTTCCCACAGCAACTCCTAATTCCCATCCCCTTGGATTCACAGCCGCTCTTTCCCCCGTTCCATGATTGGCACTGAAAGAGGCAAGGCTGAGAATCAGTGTCTGTATTAGGCTGAAGGCCTTGTCTACGCACCCATTTTGTAGCAGCGCAGCTATTTTGGTTAGGGGTGAGATTTTTTTGTTACTGATATAGTTATACCAGTAGCCCACAGTGTGGATGCAGTTTTATTGGTATAAAGGTGCCTCATACTGAAATAGATCATTCCCCGTCCCTTATGGGAATGCTATACCAGTATAAAACGTAACTGCATCTACACTAGGAGTTTATACTGCTTTATCTGGTATAGTTAAAACAGTACAACTTTTGCATGTAGAAAAGAAGTTCGTTCATGCTGTAACAAGATAAACCAGAAAGGGGGGGTGGGTGGGTGGATGTGTGTGTGTGTGTGTTCTCACCTCTCACAACTACTATTTTAGACTGACAACACTGCATGGGTTTACACTTGGTTACAATTTGGAAGGCTTTCTTCACAACCATGTGTGCTAGAAATTTACTTTAAAAAAATGAAAACGCAGATTCTCCAGAATCAGCAACCTTTGGCATGCGGGCTGCCAGGGTAAGCCCCCTGGTTGTCAGAGCCAGTTTGTTTCCTGACCCGTCCTCAGGCTGGGCCGATCGTGAAGCAGGAAGCAGGCGCGGGCCGAGGCATGTGCTGGCCACCACTTCCCGCAGCCCCCATTGGCCTGGTGCGGTGAACTGCAGCCACTGAGAGCCGCAATTGGCCAAACGTGTGGACGAGGCAGGTAAACAAACTAGCCTGGCCCACCAGGGAGCTTACCCTGGTGGGCCACGTGCCAAAGGTTGCCAATCCCTGGTGTATAACGTTATCGTTATTTTTTGTATGTGCCTAGGAGCCCTAGTACTGGACTAGGACCCCATCATGCTAGGGTCCATATAAACATACAGTCCCTGCCCCCCTAACGATCTTCAATCTAAATCTAAGACCAGAGATAGCAGATGGATAGAGAGAACGGGGGATTACAGGGGAACAAATGAGACAATATTGCCTAGGGAGTGAAATCTCCCATCTTTGGAGATTTTTAAGAGCAGGTTAGACCAACACTTGTCAGGGATGGTTTAGATCAGGGGTTCTCAAACTTCATTGCACAGTGACCCCCTTCGGACAAAAAAAACTACTACACAACCCCAGGAGGGGGAACCAAAGTCTGAGCCAGCCCGAGCCCCTGCTGGGTGGGGGCAAAGCTGAAGCCTAAGGGCTTCAGCTCCAGGCACGGTCCCTGAGTCCCAATGCCCAGGGCTGAAGCCCTCAGACTTTTGTCCCAGGCCAGAGCAAGTCTAGGCCAGCCCTAGTGACCTCATTAAAATGGGGTCCCGACCCACAGTTTGAAAACCACTACTCTAGATAATACTTAGTCTTGCCATGAGTGAAGGGGACTGGACTAGATGACCTCTTGAGGTTCTTTCCAGTCCTACGATTCTATGCAGATATAAATTTCCTGTGTTGTATGGGTTGATAAAACACTTTCTTACATTTGTGCCTATAGAAATAACTCTTAGACCAAGACCACTGACCAAGCTCAAAAATAGTATGGCTAGTGCTGTTCCCTCTATGGCATACACGTAAGAGGCTGCAAGCCTAAGCTTCAGACCCTAAGCACAGTTGCATCACGGATGCTTATAAACAGCACTCAGCTCTGGTCTGATGCCACTTCACCTGAGTTGATAATGCAGCCTCCAACTAAAAGAGGATGAAAGAGCTCACCAGAGCAACTGTCTCACAGCAGGATGCAGCCATCATGCTACATGGAGTTTAGCATGGCTGCAGTTTGCATGCATGTGCTAAACAACTCTCCACACAGCTATGACTCCTGCAGAAGAAAGATCCTGTAATCTCAGCTCTGGGCATGGCCTTCCCCACAAACACTGTCAAATGGTAAATAATTAGATGGAAATTACTTCACTGAAATTTTTTGGCTGAGAAATAGTGATCACAAAACATGGGAGTTTGCACTGCTCCCATATACGTTAGTGAAAACCTAAGCTGTACTAGAAACTTAGGAAGGAAAAACAATGGTTAAGAACTAAACACTAACATCAAAGACCCTTGTGAAGAAGGAGGCTATATGAATTCTGAATATCTAAAAACAGGTTAGTTTTCCCACTTCTGGAGATATTGGGAAGCATACTCCCCTTTTGCACCTGCAAAATTATAAAGACTTTATATGGCATCAGTTTTGCCTGAAAATAACAGCAGATGCAAAATGGAGTGCTGCATTGAGGTTTCTATCAAAATCAAGTTTGCTTCTGGCAACATATTGGTGGGAAGGATGGACAGAACTTGTCCCATGAAGGATATGCATTGGAAATAGTGAAGAATGAAAGAACAGCATAAAGCACAGATGCTGACCATACCATCCATTTGGCAAGCCTCTTGTAACTCTCATCCACAGAGCTATTGAAGGGACTATAGGAGGGATGTTGAGTGCCAGCTGGCAAACTGAACTCATAGCCAGAAATATGCATCATCAAGTTTTCATGTTAAGTGTAAAACAGTTCTATAATCAAAATGGGTGCTACTAATGTTTATCGATTGGGATAAATGCCTGCTTACATGGTTTGAGACCTTTGTATCTCAGAATCCCTCCTTATACTCTCTCACCAGACAGTCTTAGAGTTGCACTCTGAGATCAGAGCATTCTTAATGGAGCAGCCCTCAAATCTGGAATTGACAGAACTCAAGTTTGTTAACTCATCAGGAACTTTACTAGCCCTACCTGTCTGTTTGACATAACGGGGAGGTATTTTTTTAAATTCATTGATAGTAGTTCAGCTGATAATTGTACTGCATTCACATGATCTCATTTTTATTATATGTGTATGTGGAGGCCATAATAACTGCATTTATCATGGGAAAATAAATATTATTTTTGGCAAAATATCAGGCTGTTTCCACAGGTTGTTTCCTGTTTTTCATGTACACGCACACACACACAAAATGCCCTTTATCTACAATGTATAAAATAGCATGAAATCCTGGGTACCCTGGGGAAGGATTTATTGTCTTTAATTATTTCATCCCCTGGTTCCCACAGCAACGCTGATTTAACTGAAATGGTGTCTTTCATGTAGGTAAGGCTGCCATCTTGTGGAATATTTTTGACCAACACTTTCCTTTCAACTGCACTGTTTATTTTGACGGTCCAGGTGCTATTAAAATGGCTTTTTAAACTTAGGAATCATAGGCCTCATCCAAAATCCACTGAAGTCAATATAATGACCTTTAATTTCACTGGGCCTTGGATCAGGCTGCAAGAAAAACCAATACATTTTCAACATATATTACATTGGTTTCAGAGTAGCAGCCGTGTTAGTCTGTATTCGCAAAAAGAAAAGGAGTACTTGTGGCACCTTAGAGACTAACAAATTTATTTGAGCATAAGCTTTCGGAAGTGAGCTGTAGCTCATGAAAGCTTATGCTCAAATAAATTTGTTAGTCTCTAAGGTGCCACAAGTACTCCTATATTTTACATTGTAAGTCTCATGTCACATTAAAAATACTATGGGAAGAGTCTACCCAATATTTGTTCAGTTTAACTTGTAATTTTTTTGTTCTTGCGACCAATTAACTGCTTCAACTGTCTAAGAAATAATATTCATTGGTATTTTCAAAATTCTTACGTGACTAAGCAAAAGTCAATGGGATTGTGCTTTTATGTGCTGTTGAAAATCCCATCTGTTCTGGAAAAGTCTGATAAGTGGCAAAACCCACATCTGCATATAAGAACATTTTCAAATGTAACAGATTCAGAATCAAATGGGGATCTTCTCAATACTACATCATGCAACCTTTTGACGATGGTTGCACTGCGAACACCACAATTTAAAATACAAATTTGGGCAGAAATGTACACACACTGGTTAAATCTGTATTTACACATGTAGCTAAGGCCAGTGAAAACTTTGCACTAATTAACAATCACAGCAGGCTAGGGTCAAGTTTATTGGATTATACTGATGAATTTTAACATTCTATAAAAGCACCCACAGCAAAAAGATGTCAGTTGATACCGTGTTAAATCAAAGTATATACATAAAATAAATCAGTATGTCTCCAGGTGGTGGTAACATAAGAACCAGACTTGAGGTGGTGATAAACTTTGAACAAAGCCTTAAATAACATGGATCAGATTCAACCTTGCAGAATCTGATTCTAGCAGGGTGGGCGATATTCTGACAAGTGAGTAAATTATGTCTAGCTTTTCCATCCACAGCAGCATCATGGCAAAGGTGGGTGAGTGGATTTTGTTGCTGCTCTGTCAAGTTTTCATGGCAGTTTTGCAATACTGCTTGTACTGAATTCTTCCCTTAGTCACCGTGATTTAACAATGACCTATTATTACATGCTAACAAATTTGTTACCCATGTACAGTTAAGAAAATGGTTTACTGGCTTGTGACTCTGCAAGCCATAGCACAGAACTTGGAATTGTGAGTCCTGTATACAACTGATAAGCTGATTCTCCAGTCCCCCCAGGAGCACAGTACAGACTCCAGTTCACCATGTCCTACTGCCAGCTGCTGCAGGACACTGAGCTGAGACCTGGCTCATCCCAGGCAGCAGCTATTAAAACCGCAGGTAAGTGCACAGTATAGCCACCCTGCCTCTCCCCGCCCATGTGAATGGGCTTTCCCAGGGCCCATCCCTCCATTTTTAATGGACTCCCCAGGATTCCCGCTTCCCCCTCTGAATGGGACACTACCTCTACCAATGGTCTCACCCCTCCCCGCCCAATTCCCAGTGGGTTCTTCTAAGCGAGTCACCCCCTCCCAATGCCCGCGGCCTCTCCCCCCCAAATCCCAGTGGTCTCTCCCAATCAGGTCTCGCTCCCACACCCAAGGAGCTCTTCCAAGCGGGTCCCTCTCCCCTAATGGTCTCTCGCACGCCCTTCGCGGTTGGTTTGGCCGAGAGCTGTCCCCGAGTCGCCTGTGAGAAGAGCGAGCGCCCCCGCCTCAGTATCCCTCAAGGATGAAGCCCCGCCCTGGCCGGGAGCGCATGCGGGTAGTTTACGTGAACAGCTTCGGCACCCACCGCTGCGGCTCCGTGATCCAATATGGCGGTGGTCCCCGCGGCCGCTGGCGCCGTGAGGAGAAGGCCGCTGCTTCCGGTGTCGTAGAGCGAGAGATGTCCTCTCCTTCCGGTCTGAGCCGGAGGCAGGGGGCGGCTTGTGGGGTGCTGCGGGGCGAGGCGGCTGCCGCTCCTAGGGAAGGTCGCGGAAGCCCCTGGTTCCCGGTCCCGCCTAGCACCGGTCCCAAGGGAGCTGGGTCGTGTGCTGCCACCCAGGGACCGAGCCGGGGTGGCCAGGCCGGGGGAGCCCCCAGTCTCCGGGAGAGCGGGCCGGGGCTGCGGTGCACACAGAGCAGAGCCGGCGGCAGCGTGCAGGCGCCCGGCAGCCAGAGATACGGTACGCGCCACCCTGGAGAAGGGATGGGCTGAGCGCAGGTGCCCAGTGGGCGCTGCCCCAGTGGGACGTCCCCTAGGGGCCCAGCCGCAGGGGCTGACTCGAGCCCCCTCTCTTAGTTACGTGGCGATGAGGCTAATCGCCTCCTCACGTCGGGCTCTTTGGCTGAGCCAGGCGGTGCCGGCATCCCCCACCCCGTTGCATGGCTGGTAACCGCCCTTCCACACAACACACGAAGGGACCCTCACCCTGCGCCAGGAGCAACAAAACTTGGTGCTGTGGGGTGGGAGGGAGAATGAATAACTTCCTTGGCAGGTGAATGGAAAGTGACAAACGCCCAAAGCACTTTTGCTCCAGACCCAATACACTGGTGAATGGCGAAGCTCTCTCCCCCAGTCAGGGGTGAAGGCAGTTTTGTCCTCTCGCTGTTCAGCCTTCCACATTCCTCACCCAGTAGAACGGGAAGCAGAGTCACTGACATCCACCCCTAGGAGTTGGTGTGATCTGTCTTCAGCTCCTGGATCCTCACTGACCTTGCTTGGTAGACCCCAGATGGAATAGTGCCTTTGGAATACTTAAGCTCCCGTCCATGCATGTCTCAGTGTTCTTTTTCTTTGTGTCTGGGCCCAAATGAGATGGGGATAGATGTCCCTTTATTTGCTTTTTTTTAAAAAAAAGAAGGTAGTTTTTCACTTCCAGAAACTTTTCCTGATGTGTTGCTAAAAAGATCAGTTTTGCTGCACAAAATAAAATGGAATGAAAATTGAGAACTTGTCTCAGCTCTCAAGATAAGAGCTTGGGCCTGGAAGGAGATTCTGGGGAAAACTGGGAGGCTGTTTCTTAATTTTACAGAACTGTTAACCCTAGGAAGTTTTACAATGTCCTTGTAAACATTTTTTAAAAACCTTTAAGGATGATAGATCCAGATTATCCATTACTTTGTATTTCAGAAATAAAGACAACAGTTCTACTAGTTTATTATGTAGTTATTATTTGCTATCACTTATCAACAGTAAGAGCAGTTAATAGAATTTGTGAGAAAGCTCAAATTAGGTTGAGTACAAAGGAGAAATCTTCATTGAATATATTAGTACTGGTATGCCAAAATAGTTTTAGTACTAGGAGCAAGCGAGATATCAGACTTCAGTATCACAGTACTGATTACCATCTTCACTTCAGCTCAAACAGGATTTTAGTGGATACTATCAAGAAAAATGAGAACTAGAAACCAATGGTATGTCACCTGAATGCCTAATGTCTACACTTTCAATTGTTATAGAGTATTAATCTCTGATTTAAGCAGTTTGAGATATCAGACACTAATAATTGTAACGGAAGAAAAAACAAGGTGTTAATCAGAATTATGTGATATGAAAGTCTGATATCTCACAGGCTGCCAGTGCTCGAAATGAATACTGTTTACCATGGAAGGATGGAGAATCCCCACTAGTTGGATACATTCAAGCTCTTTAATTTTAATTTTTCTTGTAGGTGGTCTTCAAATGAATCAGGCTGATAAGTTTGGATTCCCTTTCACTTCTAAAGTTGTTAATAAAGTAACAAAACAGAAAAAGGAAAAGGTATAAAATATGGGACTAAAGTGAACGAAAGTGTTAGCATTTTAGAAGATAAACTCCTTGCACTGTGTGTGTGTGTGTGTGTGTAAGAAAGAGTGTGTGTGAGAGATGCAAAAGGATGTTATAGGAAGTTTCACTTGCAGGAATTGAAAAATAGTGTTATCTTCACCCCTTTAGAGTTTGAATCTGCAAGATCTGAGAATTCTGGCCCCAGTCCAGCAAAGCACTTCAGCATGTGCTTAACTTGAACACCAGTAGTTCCTTTGATTTAAATGACTAACCCAGCAATGCTTTGATGGGTCAGGGTCAGAATGCACCACACCTTGCTGGATTAAGCCCATAAAGGCCAAATTCTGTCCCTACTTATATATTTTAGGTAATGGGGTTGCTTAGGGAACAGATAAGTGAGAGCAACATTTGGCTATTAATTTTATATTAATAGAAATACAAAATTACATTCTGTGTCACAAATGTATTTCTGGTACTATTGAATAGTTCACCCAATGCTTGAAGTTAAAAAGACACATTTTTTACAATGGTAACTCATGAGATTTACCATACGTGAGATACAAGTACCCAGATATAATATAATACAGTAATGTCATCGATACATGATTTAAAACAAGGAGAAAACAACTGACTTCAGAGGTGCAGCTAACACTTGCTACACTGTCTCTTCTAGCTCATTAAATAGTCTCCAAGAAGAACAAGGAATGTATTTTACATTTTAGCACTGAAGCTTAATGAAGAAGAAATTATTAGATTTAGACTAGTTTCACAGTGGATGGTCCAGATATCACCATAACTTTGGCACGTTATAGCAATGTAAATCCTGTAATCTCCTATTTTTGATGTGTTAGCATTCTGAATTTGCTAGTGCTTCAGTTTTGGTATTTATGATGGCAGTTTGAAGTGTGCCAGTTACAGAGGGAATTTTTTACGTTTTTCAACTGAAAAGGTCAGTAGATAACATAAAAGTAATTAATATTGATATATCAGAACCGGTCAGGTCATTGCCATGCTGGAATCTGAGTGCTAGGTCTAAATTGCACTGCAGGCAAGGGACTGGAAGGGAATGTGCTTGACCCCTGGGGAAAAGGATCATCTTGCATCTCTCTCAGGTATTCCCCTTCTGGCTGACCCTGAAGAGACTTTAATGGCCCCAGAGGGAGTCACATCCAGTTCTCCTCCTCTGGAAGGACAGGATCACAGGTGCTGGGTAATGAGAGATCCAGGGAAGAAGGTGAATGAAAAATATGGAGGAATAATCCAAACACTGATTTTAGACTTGTAAAATAAATGTGGTTTATGTTCAGACATCTAGTTAATTACTAGAGTTGCAAACAAAGCAGATTGACTACCCTTGAATGTTCAGTGCTGGACAATTCAAAATCCTATTTCAGAGGAGATTTTTAAAACAAACTTTTTGACACTGTTCATTGAGAATGTTCTTCCTTTATTTTTAGTCTGAAGTCTTTCATGGAGTGTTGAAAGTAATTTCAAAAATGCTTGAAGAAAATGAAAAGTTTAGAGGCAGACTGTTGACTTGCAGTCAGTTTAATACTGAAGGTAGGTAATGAACCAATAACATTACATTAGCAAATACAAATAGGTTCTTAATACATATGCATTGACTTAAGAGCTCCAGATTTGGGGTCTATTAAGTTACTTTTGGGTGATATGCTTTCACAACTCATGGATTTTATTGCATACTTGGTCATTGTTACCTGTGTTTGAACTGCCCTCTGGTTCCGTTGAGAGTCTTGTAGTAAGTGCGGGTAATTGGAAGGGGGTGGTGGCAGTAGCTCTTTACTACACTGTAGAATATGAAAAACATGAACATAAAAGCAAGTGGAGTCTGGACATTTTTCTGACCATGTAAAATATGTAATGAAACTATTGTTCACAGATGCCTGTACTAGTTAAGGGAAATACTTGAAGATGAATAATTTTTTTCACCTGCAGTATAAAATTGGAAATAGTTTGACTTCATGTAAGTCATAAATTAGTTCCCACAAATGTGAATTGTAACCTAATTTAACATAACTAACAAAATTGATCCTCAAGTTGTGGCCTGACCACAGCTATTTCATTAGTGTAAAATGACACAGGAATTAAAGCTGACACACGGAATAGATGCAACTGCAGTTAGAGTTGTAGCTACCACTACAATTTAAGGTACTACAGTATATGCTTACAAACAAAATTGGAATTTCTGGCTTGGCAATTTGATTAGTTTTAGGAAAGAATTTACCAATCCATTAAATATTATCAGTTAAATTAAAAGTAGCATATTCTCTCCGTGTCTGCTTAGCTCACATTAGTATTAATAGAAGTTTTTCTCATGCTGGGAGGACAGGGTATATACTAAAATAGTTGTAAGCCATTGTTAGTGACTTTTGTTAGTAAACCTTTGTATATTTTACCTATATGAATTTTACACATACGTGGTTCCAAAATGCTTCCATAAGACTGTACTCAATATAAAATGCTGCCTTACCATTTATGTGGTAAGACTTGTTGTGTCTGCTTACTTGTTTGCATGAATGGAATGTATACAATCCTACAGTTGTATATTTATTGTATTTGACTCATGCCCACTATCTCTCCCCTTTGCAAACACATGACAGTGGGCATTGAATATGGGAGTTTGACAGAGGTCAGGCAGAGAATCCTTTTTTCAGGCTTTTGCATTCCCTTTCTGTGGGAGGGGGTTTGGCTGGAAGATATTTATTGTTGTTCCACTGGCCATGTCTGTGGCCTCTCCACAATCCTCTTCTGTAGACTTGCTATCGAAGCCAATGTAAAGCAGTGCTCCTCAGCATGTGAAAACTGTGGACCCCATACATAGCTTTTCCTTGGCCCTCCTTGCACCCCTGAATCATTGTGGGGGTTCATTCGCACAGCCCTTATTTGGGCCGAAGGATTTGGCATTTATGCAAGAAAAATAACTTCCCTAGTTTAATTTTTTTTAAAAAGATGTCTTACGTAACCAGGGAGAAGGAGAAATAGAGCATGTGGTAGAGCTTCGGGAGGCAGTCATATGTTAGAGAAAGATCCAAGGCAATTCTCTCAAAGTCTGGCAACAAACCAGAGAGCTTTGTTCTTGTTTGGGATACATTCGCTTGTTAGGATTTAGAGCCTTTTAAAATTATGGCTGCTAGTTTAGTCTTCCATTTGTTAAGGGGGTGGTTCTATGAGCTTTCCCAAGAGGCTTGTGTTTATTTCAGGAATGAATGGACATGGGCTGTTTACTTCTCAACTGTGTTTTCAGTTGCCTGTCTCTTTTATCATCTGGGGTTAGATAACATCATTTATCTTTAGGTTTAATTTGCATCCACTGAAACAAACTTTATGTTATCCTCAGTCCTAATTGCAACTCATTTTTCTTAAGCTTTAATTGTGATTCTCATTAAGCCATATTTAGCTGAAATTCCTTAACCCTAACACCTCCTTTTTAACTAGCAGATTTTGCACAGTATTGCCTTAAGGTGATAAGTCTCCTATTGATCTAACTTTTTCATTAAACAAATAGCAAAAATACATTAAAATATCAACTCTGAATCAACTTCAGTTGTGCTTTACAATTTTTTAAACTAGATTAATACAACTAGCAAATTAATCTTGCATTTTATTATCTCTGTGGATAGTTTTATTGGAAGATGAAAGTCTGTTGCAGTTTTAATGCTACATATTTCTTCAATGGAAAACTAGCAATCAAAATCAGATACAGTACAAATGAAAATGATGTCACTGTGCCTACACATTGTATTCTTCCACAGGCAGTGATGTGAACCAAAGCTCACAGAATGAGGCTTCATGCATGGACAGAGTAAGTAGTCAGTCAAACGCCAAACAAGTTCAAATGGCAAAATAAGTTTTTAGTAAAATCAAAATATATGCATAAAGATATTGTTGAAAGATACAAAAGCATGATATTTTTATAAAATACCGTAGTCATTTAATATAAAGCTCAAATATGGCTTTTAAGGGTCTAAACCATGCTTGGGAAGAGGAGTACGAGCATAAGCCACCGTCAGCAGCAGTGCTTTATACCTCTGAAAGACTGGGAAGCAATTCTTGCTATACCTTTTACTGCCTGGTTCATTTCTGCCAGTGTGTGTGTGAGACAATGGCTGTGATCCATTTTGCTCAAACCCTCTCTGGGACTTCTAGTTTGCTGGCGGTGCTTGCAGCCTCCCAGCTCTTTGATGCTGTTTATAGATGCCCCTGTGCAGGAGCATGGGAAAGGTTTCATTGAGCTTTTTCTTCTTTAGTGCACCAATAAAGAGTTAGCTATAACATGTTTTAATAAATATGGGTCATTGTACTTTTAAAGATCTGCTGAAGCACATATTTGTAAATAGATAACTGAAGTGCAGAGGCCAGAATTGTATACAGTTTGGAATTATTTTGTTTTACATATTTAGGCTCACTAAATTAATATGAGATGTCTCTTCAAGGAGTTACTTGGTATATAAATATGAAAGTTAAACATTCTCAAATGCCATAGTATTCTGAATAACATAAGTGCAGTGTCATATGAAGATGTATGTTTGTTTTAGTCATAATGTTCGGGCCATCAGTTAAATAGATTTAATTCTAAACACAGTGGACTAGACCGTTGGTCTGATCTAGCTCTGTGTAGTGCAGGATCTGATTGGAGGGGGTGCACAATGACTTGATCCATATCATTACACCCTCTAATAATCCATTCTTAATCCCGGCAATGCCCAGAGGTCAGTTTGATTGTGCTGTAACTTTGAGCAGCCTCAGAGTTGTTCTAATTTGCATCTGTCTGTAATAGCTTCAAGGGGCCATTCCACTAGCCAATGATTACAGGAGCACAGCAGCATTCCGACCATGCTATGTTTCCCCAAACACAACCCTTAGTCTGTGGGCTGTGAAAGAGTGAAGTATAGGGACAGCTATGCTGGTTATATAGCACTGAAGGATTTTAATACCTGGGGAGACATCAGCAGGCCACTTAAACCATACTTAAATCTGCTTTGTACCGCTGTAGCATTGCAAATGAGACTTAATGGGGCTAGGGATCAGAACCAATATGTATGTGTTTCAGAGTAGCAGCCATGTTAGTCTGTATTCGCAAAAAGAAAAGGAGTACTTGTGGCACCTTAGAGACTAACCAATTTATTTGAGCATAAGCTTTCGTGATGCATCCGATGAAGTGAGCTGTAGCTCATGAAAGCTTATGCTCAAATAAATTGGTTAGTCTCTAAGGTGCCACAAGTACTCCTTTTCTTTTTGCGAATATGTATGTGATAAGTCTTTTTATTGAACTGTAGCATTTTTAGAATTCTCAAGTGTAAATTAAAGGAATCTGAATAAAACCTTTAGCCTTTGTCATGTACTATATAACTAATCTAACTGTTGCATGTATTTTTATATTCAAAGAAATTGCTTCAGTTTTGTCATCTTTTTTTCTTTAGAATGAGTCCATCTTTGGATGGGTGTAGCAAAGAAGTAAACGAAGATTCAGTTTCAAGTGTTGCATTGAATTAGTGTTCATTTTAGATCTGATCTAACACCCATCTGACATTAATGAAAAGACTGAAAATGATTTCAGTGAGCGGTGGATCAGAGTCTATATAGTTTGTCTGTCTAGCATTTTCGCTTGAGAGCTACATTTTAATATGGGTTCAATTAAACTTTTCAGTTACAGAGTATTGTTTTGTAGAAATCCTTATTAAGCATAATACATCACTTAGTCATTGTTAATTTTTGAAGGCTTTTTAATTAATATTATAGTGTGATGGTTTGCATTCAAAAGAATAGTAATATTTTATGTTAATTATATTATGAATATATATGTTGTATAATCAGCAGCTTGTCAGAATTGTTAACAAACTTGTGTTTAGTAAAATAAAATGTCATACAAGATATCTCTGTCTAAAATGAATGAACCACTTTCATTCTATTGATTTAAATATTTTTTATTTTATTATATTAAAACAACATACAATCACCCTTCTGTTCATTCATCCATTGATACATGAATCTCAGCAATTATTTCAAATAAGAATCCAGGTGAATCCTCTCTGCCTCATCATTCATCATCAGGCACATAATGATAGTTTCATAATCAAAATGTATTGTTTATCTGGGTGCCCTTAATAGTAACATGAGGTGATTTTCTTGTGTTATAGAACCTTAAACTTGGAGTTTTGATTGATTGTTGAAACCTTTTTAAGGAGATCGCAAAAATAATTTTTCTGTGTGTTGACAGGTTTCAGAGTAGCAGCTGTGTTAGTCTGTATCCACAAAAAGAAAAGGAGGACTTGTGGCACCTAAGAGACTGACAAATTTATTTGAGCATAAGCTTTCACGAAAGCTTATGCTCAAATAAATTTGTTAGTCTCTTAGGTGCCACAAGTCCTCCTTTTCTTTTTTCTTTGTGTGTATTTCCTCTCTATAGATAAAACATTTATCTGTCATTCTTAGACCTTTCTTATTCTTATGAAAGAACAAATTTTCATTTCAAAATGTCTCAGCATTTGCAGATATAATGACTAAAATTTCAGCAGCGTTGAGCTTTAATAACATGCTAGTGGTTGTATCATCAAGCAGCAAAACACTTGAGAGGGTTTAAGCTCAGTTTTCCTAATGATAAACTGCAAGTAAATAACTAGGCTATACCTTTTTGATTGATTACTCTTGCATTAAAGTTCTCATTTTGAACAGTGATGTGTTGTAGAATAATATTTTAATGTTACTCAAAATAGTTGACATTTCAGCTTGGGGAAAGAAAAATATTCAGATAAGCACATGATCATTTTTTCAGGAAGAGTAAAAGTTTGTAAGTCCCTTGATATTTGCTTAATACGCAGTGGTGTTGTAGCTGTGTCGATACCAGGATATTAGAGAAACAGGGTAGGTGAGGTAATACCTTTTATTGTACCAACTTCTATTGGTGAGAGAGGCAAGCATCTGAGCTTACACAGAGGTTGAAAGCTTTCCTCTTTCACCAACAGAAGTTGGTCCAGTAAAAGATATTACCTCACCCATCTTGTCTCTCTGTTTGCGTAATAGATATGTAGGGTCAGAATTTTTTTTTTTTTTTATTGTTTATGGGTTGGTCATTCTATTTCTGCAGTCCTGACAATATGAAAAGCTGTCTGAAGCTTCTTTAATGTATATAAATCCCAGATTGTGAGCTCTAGAGTTGGTTATTTCTGAGTAAACTACTACTAACAGGTTTCAGAGTAGCAGCCGTGTTAGTCTGTGTTCGCAAAAAGAAAAGGAGTACTTGTGGCACCTGAGAGACGAACAAATTTATTTGAGCATACGCTTTCGTGAGCTACAGCTCACTTCATCGGATGCGTTCAGTGGCTGCATCCGATGAAATGAGCTAATGTGAAGGAAGAATGCCCATGCTGTTCATGTTCTTTGGATAATAAATATGGACTTCACTCTCCACAGCTGTGCTAAATTGACTTTAAAAGGAAGAAATTACACTACATAACAATGGACCTGATTCTTCACTATTTTGCACTTTGTGTAGTTTGTGTGTATACCTGCCTGAAGTGAGTGTAAATAGCTGCCATTGTTATTTGGTAATATGTTACCCCCATATTGCACTCACTGTGCACATGTGTAAATGACTACACAGGGTGCACGGTTGGGGAGAATAAGACCCAATGAGATAGATTGGGCCTTTTGCTGGTATAGCTGTCAGTGCAGCAACCGGGGGAAGGTAGTTTGAATGTGCCGTATTCAGAGGCTGTGGGGGTGAGCTAGTTTAGCACCCAGTATTATATCCCAGTTTTAGCGTGGCAGTTTCCACAGTATGCATCCGATGAAGTGAGCTGTAGCTCACGAACGCTTATGCTCAAATAAATTGGTTAGTCTCTAAGGTGCCACAAGTACTCCTTTTCTTTTTGCGAATACAGACTAACACGGCTGTTACCCTGAAACCAGTGTGGCTTCTGTGGCTCTTTACAGGGACACTAAATAGCCTGGGTTCAGGTTGGCTATGGCCTCTCCCATCTCTGATCCATCCCTCTCCCTTCTCTGGCATGCCTGTGCCCTGCCTCCACTCCATTCCCAGATCACTCTAGGATGCCCCTTATGCCAGAGTGGTAGGTGGGTGTAGAGTACCCTTGCACTGAGGGTATTCTCTGGGGCACTTTAGACTTGTTCTACAGCCTCTTTGTGTTAGCTTGGCTAGCACAAAGGGATTGCAAGGCAGTGCTGAATAGGGCCCAGTATTGGAATAGTAGTGAAGTCTGGCTTCTGACAATAGTGGCCTGATTTCAAATACACTGATGTAAGCAGGGGTAATTCTACTGAAATCAAAGGAGTTAAACTTCTGAAAAACAAATCTGAAAGAAGAATCAGCTCCAGTATGTAGACCCTATGCAAAGTGCAATCCACACCATGAACATCAACTCAAACACCTAAAGCACAGTGAACAATATTCCAGTTATAGTATTTTGTGTTCTTAATTTGAAGTGCTAAACATAAACTGTAGATGAAATAATGTGTATTGTGCTGAGTAATAACATTCCTATGTGAACCAGACAAGTGGCATCATCAACAGGAAAAAAGAGTTGTCACCCCCAAGAAAAAAATTATTTAAAATTGATTCATTAAAAGGAACAAGGAATAAGCAGTGAAACCTCAGCGCATCAGATCATATGCATCAGAGTTCAGCAATCAAATGACCCTCCCTTGATATCCCTTAACAGTTACCCCAGAAAAGAGAAGCAAATGCCATTTCATCTTGTTTCTGGGTAGGAATAGTATTTTTCAGTTTTCTTTTCAAACTACAAATAAATTACTTTGACTTTTTAATAAGAAATCTAGATGGGTATGTGCTCAATGCAGGGCAATATATGAAATTATGGGTGTGACAGGTTGGATCACAGAAAGCCCCTTGGGACTGCCCACTGATGTACCAAGACTACTGCCCCTGCTTTCCCTGTCAGCTTGAGACTCCAGCACCCTGTCTTGCTGAGCCAGACACGCCAGTCTGCTCCAACTCAGACCCAGGGTCTGAACCATGTGCCCCAAAGCTGCAGACTTAACTGAAAGCAACTTAAGAAGTGTTCCTGTCTTTAACACTCAGATGTCCAACTCCCAATGGGGTCCAAACCCTAAACAAATCAGTTTTACCCTGTATAAAGCTTACACAGAGTAAACTCATAAATTGTTCGCCCTCTATAACGCTGATAGAGAGGTTTGCACAGCTGTTTGCCCTCTTCCCCCCAGGTATTAATATATACTCTGGATTAAATAATAAGTAAAAAGTGTCTTTATTAAATTCAGAAAGTAGGATTTAAGAGGTTCCAAGTAGTAACAGACAGAACAAAGTGAATTACCAAGCAAAATAAAATAAAACATGCAAGTCTAAGTCTAATACAGTAATAAAACTGAATACAGATAAAATCTCAGCCTCAGAGATGTTTCCATAAGTTTCTTTCACAGACTGGATGCCTTCCTAGTCTGGGCACAATCCTTTCCCCGGTACAGCCCTTGTTCCAGCTCAGGTGGTAGCTAGGGGATTTCTCATGACGGCCGCCCCCTTTGTTCTGTTCCACCAACTTATATATCTTTTGCATAAGGCGGGAATCATTTGTCCCCCTCTGGGTTCCCACCCCTCCTTCTCAATGGAAAAACACCAGGTTAAAGACCGATTCCAGTTCAGGTGACATGATCACATGTCACTGTAAGACTTCATTACCACTTGCCAGCACACAGGTATACAGGAAGAGTTACAAGTAAAACAGAGCCACTTACAGTCAATTCAGGGGTTGGTCTGAGCAGGTACCCCTTTGCATTCAATTTACAGTAGTGCAAGTGATTACGATAGTTACAGAGCAATGGATCAGTCTTTTGCATTCCTGAGTGAAGTTAATGGTACATTCAATGATGAGCTGCCAAAATCTTAACAACTGGTTCCCTCCTCACCCCACGAGGCGGTCGTCGCCCCATCCCTGCCCCCTGGGGACTCCTGCCCCATCCAACCCCCCCTGCATTCCTTGATGCCCCCCCAAGACCCCTGCCTCATCCACCCCTGTCCCCTGACTGCCCCCAGAACCGGGCAGAAGGGTGTCATAGGCCACCATAGTGGGTGCCCACCCCGCCTCTAAGAGCCAGAGGCACCTGCCGGGCGGCGAGGTGGGGAGTCCCAGAGGTGCTTACCTGAGGCAGCTCCCAGGAAGCATCTGGCAGGTCCCTCTGGCTCCTCGGGGCAGGGGAACGTAGCTAGGTGGGGGGCAGGGTGAGTGGCTGCTCCCCCACTGATCACATCAAAAGTTTCCCCTGCACGCCTCCCACCCTGGGTTACCTGCTGCAGCGCGGGCGGCCCTCCTCGCATCCCCACCCCCACCCCAGTTCACCTCCGCCTCCCTGGGCCTGAGCAGGAAGCTGCAGCCTGCTTCTCAGCCTGCCCTGCCTTCCTGTGCAAACAGCTGATTCGTGGGAAGCCTGATGGGGGCGGAGAAGCAGGGTGGGGCAGTGCGTTCAGGGGCGGAGGTGGAGCGGAGGTGAGCTGGGGGTGGGGCGGGGAGCTGCCGGTGCGTGTTCTGCACCCACCAAATTTTCCCTTTGGGTGCTCCAGCCCTGGAGCACCCATGGAGTCGGTGCCTAAGGCGCCACTTTTGGCTTGTTAAATTTAGAAGTCCTTTTAGAACCCGTTGTCCCTCGCGGATTCTAAATTTAACAACCGGTTCTAGTGAACCGGTGCAAACCAGCTCCAGCTCACCACTGTGTACATGTCTGTTCTGGCTACTAGGGTCAGTCAGCAGGATTCCTCTGCACCTCCATACATGATTTTACAGCCTGAAACCCAGTCAGGATATTAACACTTAGCCATAGTGATGTTAATTAAATATTAACATTGTTAGCTGTTTTCTGATTATTTCAGCAGAAGCATTGAGCTGTTTTGGGATTTTGAGCAGCCTTTAGGGCTGTGAGCAGAGCTTGCGATGTTAGGCGGAGCTTGACCAGAATAGCAAGGTGATCTTCAGCTACACTGAACATTAATATACAGTGAACCGTGCATTTAGGGAAACCTCCAGTAGGCAACTCCCTGTTTTAACTTTTAAGTATATCCTCAAGGCTTCCGCTACATTTTTATGACCTCTAGTTTAGCAGGCGATAGAGTTTTGTTGCTCCTTTGGGAGGTGGCTTAAAGCTGATTTAGCAGTGTATGTAATTTTTTGTGTATGGGTACAGTAGGTCCTGTAGGTATGAAAGAAAACAGGATCCAACTATTTAAGGGACTTATAAATATATTTGCAATGACATGAGCAAAGTTTGTATTTTGGCTAGTATTGTAATTGCCTAAGTATTTATGTAACTATGATGATAGGATACTGGTTGCACAGTAACCAAGACAACATGGCCTTGATTTGTTGAGCAGAATAGGTTTTGCACCAAACCATAATAGCAAATGAAACTGTTTTTAAATGGAAGCTTATATTCTGGGGAAAAGAGAAAAATCTCTGGAAGAGCATTAAACCTAGTGAGATTTTTCCATAAGTATTCACAAGCAATCACTAATCAGCTGGTGACAGTGCCATGGAGGTTAGAGCTGATGAAGACAATGCATGTATGACAATTTTACTACTGTCATTGTAGGCTGTGAAAATCAATACATGTGTTTACATTTTCTTTTGACAGTGGCAAAAGATAAGGAGACCTCTGAGGAAAAGGGAATTATTATGCCTAGTGCTTCCTGAGGCCTGAGAAATTCTGAGTGCTTTCACCTCCCATTGATTTCAGCACTTCTTAGAACTGGATCCTTCTGCTTCTTCCACAGTGTATGTGGCATGTCAATGAGATGCTCTGTGGTATTGCTCTAAGTGTGTCTGAGTAAGATAAGTGGCTTTGCTCAATTGTGGATGTTGCTAGGTTGATTATGAGCATGGCTGGTTTGTGCATGTTATTGGCGTTCATGATGAGAATAAATTATTTTAATTATGAAAGTGTGGAAATTACTGCACATTTGACATTGTTGTACAGACAAATAATGGAGAGCGATTACAAGAACAGAACTGTTGCTCAAAGGTTCATCAAAGCACTGAGAAATGCTGCTTCTCCTCCAGAATGTTGTCATCTATATTTTAAAGTTAATAATAAATGAACATTTAAAATTGCTTTTATTTCTGCTTTGTGTTGTTCCTTGGTGTCATTATGTGTGTGACAAGAAGTCAGCACGGTTGCTGTAATTTTGCATGCTGGATGAAATGCTCCATAGTTGGGACTACCACTAGATAAGCCTTACTTAAAAACATGTATATTTACTTTTTTACTTTACTTGTTACACTGCATTTAAACTAGTGATATCCCTGAAACTATTACAAGGTAAATCTTCCTGACTATAAAACCAAGTAGGCTGTGGAATAAGTTCCCGAGGAAAATGGTAGAAGCCCCATTACTTGGAAACGGTTACACTAGACTGGACAAAACACTGGGAAATGTGCAGTAGAACAATCTTTCAGCGAAGCTTTTTCCATCTACAACACCTGTGGTCAATGAGATCATTTTAGCAGAAATATTCAACTTTTCTGGAATTATTATTTTGCTTACATACTGAATTACCACTTATTTCAGCTAGAGGGCCAATTTCATCCCTGGCATAAATCTGTTGACTTCAGTGGAATCAGAATAGGGAAGGGACACATTTGGCCTATTCTGCGTCCAGAAGTTAGCCTCCTGAATCCCTTTCAAAATTATTCTGTGTGGATGATTTAGAAGCAAAACTAATAATTCAGCAGAATAGTCTCATTTTCCCCTATGAACTGTCATGTTCTGGCTTGTCTGAAGTTGCTCTACATTTTCAAATACTATCCTTGGCATGCAGAACTGTGGTTCTTCAGCTCTCAAAGTGCTACAGTGGTTTTTCCTTTCTCTCTCAGTAATTCCTGATGCCTGTCCACACACCTCCAAACTCTTCCATTGATCTCTTGTGCTCCCAGATTTCCAATATATATTTGATGGAAATAATGTTGCTACATAAAGTAGTGTGCACAACTGTGAAGAAAATGCATTTGTGCATGAAATATATTTAATGAAAGAGAAAATGTGCTTAAATATTAATATATCATAGACCATGGGGGAAAATGGAGATAGTAATTTTATAAGAAGAAGATTGAGAGTAGAATGATTTATATCTTGGACTCTTAAATTATGTAGAAGTTCAGCTATTTTGTAGCTATCACATACTTGTTGACAAGTTGCAGAAATTAAAAATCTAGTGAAATGCTACATCTGAGACCTAGTTACAAATCTTAGGCCTTACTGTTAACTGGTAATGAAAGCAATAATTCTATTCTGATTTGTTTAGCTGGAAATAGAAAACAATAGACTCTGGGTCTCTTATTAAAGGAATAAAAAGGGGCACATTTTCTGTTGACAGAAGAATTGTCTTGGTGTACCCATGGCATTTCCTGTTGATCATGTTGCTTCTTTCTCTTATTGCCAGTCATTGATCTGCTTTGTGTGGGTAGAAATGTTAGACGTATTTACTCTGTAGTAAAATCTGTAAGTTACTGTTTGCTTTGTTGTTTCAGTTTGCTTTCCCATACACTGCCTTAATGGTGTCTCTCTCTTTGGATCTTGCTGACAGCTTTAAAATGTCAATTTTATACGAATCACCCAGTTTTATAAGTTTATTACTGCTATTTCATATCTCTTTGTGAAGATCAGCGTTGGCGATTTTCAAAGAAACATTTTCAAATGAAAATGAGGCGTTTACACTTGCTAAAATAGCCACAGGGATTTCCTCTGTCTTGTGGAGGAAATTCTGCAATTTCCCTTTATCAGGTTGCCTCACTTTTCAGATGATGGCACTGTGGAATTTCATTAGATGCATTTCCTGTGTATATTCACAACCATACCTGCTTATTTTTAGTGTCAAAGATGTTTTTACACCTGTCAGTCCTGGAGAGCTAAGGCAGAATGAGGGGTTCTGTTCTGTCCCATGTATCCTCAACGTAATTATTTATTTAGTTCCAGTCAGTTACCTATGGTATTACAAGGTATAACTTCATGGAATTTAATAAACAATATTATTGGTAAATGCACAAGAAGGAGTGGAGTACAGTGTGCTGCCCCTTATCTGTGTTGGCCCTGAAGGGGTAATGGAAGTAACAATCAGGAAAAATATTTTAATACTAAAATAAGTCTGAATATATAGAGTCAATATGCTGAGTAAGCAGGTCCCATTTTTGTACCTGCATTCTTCATAGCACAAGCACAGTCTCGATGGGTTTGTGGAGGTGGTGCTGAAGGCACAATTTGAAAGGCATAGATTTGCACAAATGTCACTAATGACATCATTTGAAGGAAGTGGGGCTGCATAGGTGTCACTGAGCACATAATTTGGCTTGCTGGATCTTTACTGGTGTTGATATACAGTGGTGCTGGAACGCTTTATATAGTGGGGGTGCTGAGAGCCATTGAACCAAACTATAAACCCTGTATATGATGGAAACCACTTCAGGCCAGGGGGTTCTGCCATACCCCGAGTTCCAGCACCTATGCTGATATATGTGAAAGAGAGGTTTGACTTTGAGATCACAGGGTGAATTTGCAAGCCTGGAAGTTAGAAAAACATCCGTTTACTTCATAGTACTCTTACCTGGAAATCACTGACACACAGTAAACATGGAAAGCCAGGATGCCATTTTTAAGGAATTGCTTCTCATAGAAGAAGTGCACAAAAGTTGGCACAAAGTGATTACATTGTTTCATAACCATTCACTTGAGTACCTGGAGTGACATAGTCATCTGGCTGGTAGAGGAGCTGTATAATTCCAGTGTGTACTCAGCAGCAGATAATTACACTAAGTATCTTTAATAATATAATGAGATATAAAGTATCTTCATATATGTCTGGAGAAAAATTTCAGTGGGCTTTGGATAAGGCTCAGATATGCAAAATATTCAGGATTTAACATGAATTCAAAATTAAGGAAAAGAAATGGCCAATTAATTTTTTTAAAAGTATAACTTTTATTACTTGGTCAAAAAAGGGGCATAATCTCTCAGCATGAGAGACTTTTTCCTTTTGACCCATGCCTTGTTCATACACACTATTTAAACCATGTTCTGAAGACAAAATTATTAACTTTCTCATGGGCTTGTCAGTGGTACTTGTCATTATAGTATCTGAGTGCTTCACAAACAGTTTATCTTCACAAAATGCCTGTGAGAGGAGGAGGTATTATTATCTTCATTTTACAGATGGGGCGCTGAGGTGCAGAGAGATTAAGGTAAAAAGTATTCACTATTTTGGGTGTCTAATTTGAGACACCGTCGGACCTGATTTTTCAAAATACTTAGAGCATTATATAGCACTTCATGTGTTTGAAGCACAACTCCCACACAGACTTCAGCTGCAGCTGTGAGTTCTCAATACTTCTGCACATCAGTGCCAAAGTCATAAGGAAATGAAGGAAATACAGTTAGTGACCACCTCTGAGATGTTTGATTTAAATGACTTAACTAAATTCACACAGGAACACTGTGGCACAGACAGGAATAGAATCCGATTCTCCAGGGAAGCATTCAAATTGCTTTACTTATTACACTGTCTTTTCTCTTCCTGCAATCTGCCTAATTCACTATGCACCTTCCAACTTCTGCAACAAATGGAGGGGTCTTACAGACCCCAGTCTCCTTCACTACATAACCCTGATTCATCGCCAAAGCAGGTCCATCTTGTGCACTGAATTAGGTGGGCATCCTGTGGAAAAAACCGATACGATCATGTATTTAAAACTGCACAAAGGAGCTGAACTGCACAGACAACCTAACTCTGACATTTCCTAACTGAGGAGTAAGGGTCCACTTAAATTGCTAAGAAATCACACAATTTTTGCAGGTTGGTCACGGCATAAATAGCATATTTCGCAGATGTGTTACACAGCCAAAACATCTGCTATTTAGGCCGTGACCAACACAAAAGAACATGTGATTTCTCCTCAGCGTTATTCAAAATAGGGGTCTGGACCCAAAAGGGGGTTGCAAGCCGATTAGGTCACGTCATTGCCACCCTTACTTCTCCCCTGCTGCTGGTGGGTGGCGCTGCCTTCCGAGCTGGGCGCCTGGGCACCAGCTACCACTCTCCACTCTGCCTCCACAGCTGGCTGGTTGGAGACCAGATTTCACAATCCATGATGCAATTTTCACAGCCATGAATTTGGTAGACCCTGATTTATGAGTGCTTGACTTTGCAACTTTAATAATGTTCTTTTAATTTAGGGTTACATGTGCATAATTTTCTGTTTTGTTTGGTTTTTGTTTTTGTTTTTGTTTTTTTTTTACTAAAAGCAAACTGAGAAAAACAGAAATTCCATCATGTGGCATCTTATTGACTGCCACATGGGCCATCAGCAGGTTTGGAACCTTTAGATACACCACATAGACTTCTGACTCTTGAGTTAATGGAGTAGCTGATAGTAGTAGTAGGTTGTCATCCTCTGTGTGGACCAGAACTAGATGCAAATGGGACATTGCCACTGGGTTGCACAGATATTTGCTAACAGCAGAAGAATAGTGAGACTCAGGAATCTGGATTTCTGGAAAGCAGAGTGCTGTAGTGGGCATCAATCTTCTCTCCTTTCCTCCCAAGCATTCCCTTTTCTGCCCACTTCCCTCCAACCTGGTCCCTGTTCCAATCCTCTCTCTTCACCACACCTGACTCCTCATCCCAGTCCCAGTCTCTTCACCTAGCTGGCCCCAGTCTTCACTCCTTAGACTACTCATCCTAGTCTGCACCTCCTTGCTCAGCAAGTCTTAGTCTCTCCCTTGCATACTGTCTACCTCAACCTCCATCTCCCCACAGCTTTCCAGTCCCAGACTCCTTCCCAATTGCCCAACCAGCCCTCAATTCTTTGTCCTAGTCTCATTGACCAGCCAGTCCCATTTGTCCCCTCCTGGCTTTTCATCCAATTTGTCTCTCTCTGTTGGCCTCCAGTTTGACCCCTCCTGGCCTCTGTTCCCTGACCCTACTGGCTCCCTATCCCAATCTCCTTCTCCAGGCTCCTCACCCAATCTCAGTGTTTGTGCCCCTCTACCCCTTCTCCCCAGCTCCTTGTCCCAATCTCTTAGTCCAGCCAATCCCAGTTCTTCCCCTGCATTCTGGTTCCCCATCAGAGCCCCACTCATCTCCTTTCCCCTGCTTTACTGGTTCCCAGTCTCAGTCTCCTTGCCCAGCCCATCCCAATCTCCCCAAAGCTCTTCATCTGATCTCAGTCTTTCCCCACCTACTGGCTCCCAGTTTCCCTCCATATTTCCTTCCCTGGCTCCCAGTCCAAGTGTCCTTGCCCAGCCAGCCCCAATTTCCCTTTCCCCCTCAGCCGCCAGTCTCAGTCTCCCTGTTCCAATCTACCCGTGCCATCTTCCCAACAGTTCTGGTTCTTGTGTTCTCTGTATTCAAATCAGTCAGCCCTGGGCCCAGTTGAGCACATTGATAGCACAGATGAGACAGGCTCCCTACTCTCAGTTGAGGTGTCTGGACCCAGCAAGCCTTGCAGTACCCCAGAGCTATACTTGCAAGGAAAGTCCTGCTCAGCCCTGAGTTTGAACATGCCCAGCGTGGATGGAATCCTCCAGGAATTTAGCGGCTAAAATCCAAGAAGAGTCAACAGAAAATGTGTGAATTATGATTTTTCAAAAACTTATTTTTGCCATATTTGGGTGATTTTTTTCAGGGACAGCAAAAGGCAGAGTTTGGACATGAAGGTCACCCCCTGCCAAATGTCAAGTCCCTGCTCTAAAGCAACTGTTTGAAGTAAAGGAGGCCAGATTTTTTCATCATAGGCAAAATAATGTATTTTCCCTAGCATGTTTCTCAGAAACCCAAATAAAAATAAAATAGAATACAGTAAAAAAAAAAATATTCAGCCTGAGGCAGACAGCCTGCATGGAAAGTTTCAGCCAAAACAGTTAAAGTTTGGTAAAGTTATAAGCTACTCAAAACAGGCTCTTATAATGGGAAGTGTGGGCACCTTAATGCTAGCTAGTGCTAACAGCCTTGTCTATAATAATTTCTCCCTCAGGGCTTCTTGCACTCAACAGCCATATTTAGCACTTGGAATGAACTCACAGAACTGTAATGAAAGACTTTGTCTTGCCAGTGCCAAGATATCACTTAACAGCATTGTCACAACTGGGCTCCAAAAGGCCTTCTCTACACAAACAGTTCACACCTTTTAGAAGTAAATTTAGTACTTGTAAAAGATGCCAAATTGAGAGCCCTAGAGGCAAAGTTTTATATTTATAATCAATCAGCTAGGGCACCTCCAGTAACAGGGTTAGATTGCCCCATGTTACGCTCTACTCCTAAGCAAAGCGTTTTAGCCCTACCCTACAAAGGCCACTTCTTATCATCTAAATATTATGGTTATGGGTGTAATTGAAATGTAGGTAGATAGAGTTAAGTGTCTGAGCTCAGTCAGTTCTTAGCCTTTGTGCCTGTTAGTACCAAAGAGGTGGTGGTTATGCAATATAGGAACTTGTCCTCTGGAAGCAGAATGAGACCTTCCATCATCTCATTTCACAAAAGGGCAACCAAGAGGCCAGGGGGTAGTTATAACTTTCACTCAGTACCAGCCCTGACTGGAGTTGATCCAAGCACTAAGAAGTGAGAGGCGTTGTATCCCAGCACTAAGTCCATGAGGCAGCCAGTCCCCTTCTTGCTTCTTTAGGGGGCAAAATCCTGCAACCTTCACGCAAGATTTACTAATTGGAGCCAATAGACGTTTCCCCTTATTAAGTCTGGAGTGAGGACTGCAGGATTTAGCCCCGTCTAGGAAAACTTTATTGTTGGTGTACCTTAAATCACAGTTGCACAAACAGCAGTTTCCGGGCTTAGGGACCGCCGCGCAGCATCAGAGCACAAGCCGGAATCGCTGCTCCTGCTTGTACCTGAAAACTCCCCTTTCATTCCCTGAGCAGGCTCCAGGTGGCGCCGGTGAGTAAGCGCTTTCCCGGCTGCCCCATGACTTCAGTGAACTTTTCTCTGCAGCACTTGTGGCCACGCACTGAAACAGCAGGTGGTGCCAGATTCCACATGGAAGCCGCTACCCTCGTATTTGCGTGTGTAGGTGCGCGCGCGCAGCAGGCTGGCGCTGCTCCCAGCACTCCGCTCCCCGCTTCGCCGTCAGTAGCGTTTGGAGCCAGGCGCCGGCAGACCGGAGCGCTGTCCATTCAGCACCACCTTCCTGCGCTAGGAAAAACCCAGTCCTGCACAGCTCGGCCGGATCCTCCCCAATAAAGCTTGCTTTGCAGTAAGTACAGGGAGATTTGTGGCTATGGGGTGTGTGCGTGTGTGTGTGTGTGTGTGGGGGGGTGTTGCTGGTGTGTTTTGTGTGTGTGTTGTACACTACCCCCGGTGTGCCTGTATCGCTTCACAACCACCACCAGACAATGAGAACGGAGCCTGACTTGCATTGTGCCACAATTTGGGGGGTGCCTGTCCCGCTCTGACAGGGGATCAAGCTTGGTGGGGTTATATTGACACTCAGAAACCCATTCTCATATTAATATTTTGTCTTCTTTAAACAAAAGATAGCCTATAGGAGAGCAGCGTCCAGCCTGTAATAGCAGCCCCATCATCGGATTAACCACAGAACAAGGGGAACCAGTTTCAGCAGCATTCTCTTCTGTGCACTTTTTATGTTGTCTGCTAACAAGGATTTTCATAGCTCCAGACACCAAAAGGTTAAAACAATATATGTGATGAAAAAAATACTGGGCCAAGTTTATCCCTGCTAGAAGTCCACAGGCATCAGCAGATTTACAGCAGGGGAGGAATTTGGCCCATGTGCAAGGGCTTTTTGCAACACGGTCTTGATCTGCAACAATATTTGCTGTGTTAGTGGGATTGTGAGAGGTTTTATTTGGACTCACTTTGGGCCTTTCGAGAAGTTTTTATTTGTTTAATGCACGTTAAAGTGAAAGTTGTTCCAGATTTGACATGCTTTGTCTCTAGCAATCCAGTAAAAAATCCCAAGTGAGCAATGAAGAATTCAATAGAGCAGTGTAAAGCAGAATCCTCTTCTCCATCTCCTTTCCCCTTCCCCCCCTCACCCATCTCCATACCCTTGTAACATCAGTCATCTTGAATTGTTTTAGGTCTGGAAAGTGAGGTCCAAGAATGGTGAAGCTGGGGAGTAATTTGAGTGACAAGAACAGCAAACAACCATCCAGTGAAGATGGTTTTCAGACAGTTCCTTTGATCACACCCTTGGAAGTAAATCACCTGCAGTTTCCAGCTCCGGAGAAGGTAACCCCCCACCTCAAACAAACACAAAAAAACCCTCACAGAGAGCAACCAGGTCTCTTCTTTTCACTGCCCTGTTCCATTATTGGTCTCTAATGGGCATTAAAATGCAATCCTTCTACATTATCAATGCAACACAATAAAAAAGGGATTTCTTTGTTGGTGTTTTTTTTTTTTTTTTTAAACACAACAGACTGACACAGGCAAACCAGAAAATGTTTCCTCGTGATTGCAGGTTGGGAAAAGGCTTAATATATTTTTCCTAAAAATGGCATTAAAATTAAATAGGAAAAAGCTTAGAATGCATCTTGACAATAAAAGAGGCATCATGTGAGCAAGTGAGTCTGCATCTGCATTGAGAGTGATGAGATGACTCTTGTGTAATAAACAAAAGTTGAAGGGTATCTAATTTTAATTACGCAAATCAAGATTTGTTTTCTTAACTGTGGCCTTTCAGAGTCCATTTGATTTTAATTCAATTTGATTTATCTGATTAGAACAACTGAAGTCCCCGATAGAAAATGTGGTAATGGGTCATTCCATGTCTTCTTTTTCCCCCCATTGGCTTCTGTGAGGGAGCAGCTTTTTCTCCTAGCCAATCAACACTCACAGAATTTAAGTGCTGAACTAAAATGTTCAAAAATGGGCACCTGTGATTGGATGGTGTTTATGAGCTGGTTTTTTTAAAGGTACTGTATGTACTATGAAGTCATTTTGTCTATTTATCTACAGTGATGGTATATGTCAATAATGTTACAGTGGGAGATAATGTGTGATACCATTCACAATGAGATCAAATGTCCAAGAGATTCCACTGTCACCGCTCCTTATGAAAAAAAAAACAGGCTTACTGCAGTGTGGTGCCTAGATACCACAGCGGTAAATGCCATGTCGATACAAAAGACAGAGGGAAGGATTAAATCTCAAGGGTTCATGATAACAGCAAAATTATATATAGAAAATACATAACAATGTTTGTGCATATATTTCTAATATACACAAATGTTATGTATTTATATATGTGTGTTTATATATATTTTATATACATATAAAGAGATAATTATTTATTTTCTATAAATAAAGAACCAAATATATCTATATATCAGAACCGAATAAATTGACACACGTTGGCGGAAACCAGAACCAGGCCAAAATAGGGATAATGGGCTTGATTCTCCTTCCACTTCTGCCAGTGTCAATGCACCAGTGTCAAGTAAGAGTAACATAACTGAAATCAATAAAGTGATACTGATCTGAACTGGTGTAAATGAGGGGATAAACTGGCTCTTTACCTCTAGTTCTGATAATCTGAAAATTAATAAAAAAATAACTAAAAAAGATTAACATGATTTATCAGGAATGTCTGAGAGGCTCTAGGGGAAATCAAGGATGCATAAGATGCATTATTTTGATGCTACCACAAAGCAGCCAGTGAAGTTTAGGCATTAATTGCCATACAGTGTGGGGTTTAAATCACTCAGGTAGTGGCTACCACCTGTAAAATTAAAAAACAACATTAAAACTGGTGGATTGATAATCAAAACTCTGATGATTACCATATTATAGTTGTCTGTTGGTGAAAACCCATTGTAATGTATTGGTCTAAATGGATTCCCAGGCAATCTTTCTGTTTAAATGAATGTGCCGATACTGTGTATTCGTCTCCATGCACATGTAGTTACTACACTTGTTAGCTGTGGCTCATACCGCTATGTCTTTGGTCCTACCCTTGCCTGAGGGCTGGAGCACCTGCCAAAGGACAAAGGCCCTGATCCAAAGCCCATTGAAATCATTGCTAGTGGCTTCTATGGACCCTGAGACAGCTTTTAGGTGTATTAGGGTATGTCTACACTACGGAATAAGGTCGAATTTATAGAAGTCGGTTTTTTAGAAATCGGTTTTATAAATTCGAGTGTGTGTGTCCCCACAGAAAATGCTCTAAGTGCATTAAGTGCATTAACTCGGCGGAGCGCTTCCACAGTACCGAGGCAAGCGTCGACTTCCGGAGCGTTGCACTGTGGGTAGCTATCCCACAGTTCCCGCAGTCTCCGCTGCCCATTGGAATTCTGGGTTGAGATCCCAATGCCTGATGGGGCTAAAACATTGTCGCGGGTGGTTCTGGGTACATATCGTCAGCCTCCCGTTCCCTCCCTCCCCCCGTGAAAGCAAGGGCAGACAATCATTTCGCGCCTTTTTTCCTGAGTTACCTGTGCAGACGCCATACCACAGCAAGCATGGAGCCCGCTCAGGTAACCGTCACCCTATGTCTCCTGGGTGCTGGCAGACGCGGTACGGCTTTGCTGCACAGTAGCAGTAACCCCTTGCCTTCTGGCAGCAGACGGTGCAATACGACTGGTAGTCGTCCTCATCGTGTCCGAGGTGCTCCTGGCCGCGTCGGCTGGGAGCGCCTGGGCAGACATGGGCGCAGGGACTACATTTGGAGTGACTTGACCAGGTCATTCTCTTTAGTCCTGCAGTCAGTCCTATTGAACCGTCTTATGGTGAGCAGGCAGGCGATACGGACTGCTAGCAGTCGTACTGTACCATCTTCTGCCAGGCAGGCAAGAGATGAGGATTGCTAGCAGTCGTATTGCACCATCTTCTGCCAGGCAGGCAAGAGATGGGGATGGCTAGCAGGCGTACTGTACCATCTTCTGCCGAGCAGCCATGAGATGTGGATGGCATGCAGTCCTTCTGCACCGTCTGCTGCCAGCCAAAGATGTAAAAGATAGATGGAGTGGGTCAAAACAAGAAATAGACCAGATTTGTTTTGTACTCATTTGCCTCCTCCCCTGTCTAGGGGACTCATTCCTCTAGGTCACACTGCAGTCACTCACAGAGAAGGTGCAGCGAGGTAAATCTAGCCATGTATCAATCAGAGGCCAGGCTAACCTCCTTGTTCCAATAACAACGATAACTTAGGTGCACCATTTCTTATTGGAACCCTCCGTGCAGTCCTGCCTGAAATACTCCTTGATGTACAGGCACCCCCTTTGTTGATTTTAGCTCCCTGAAGCCAACCCTGTAAGCCGTGTCGTCAGTCGCCCCTCCCTCCGTCAGAGCAACGGCAGACAATCGTTCCGCGCCTTTTTTCTGTGCGGACGCCATACCACAGCAAGCATGGAGCCCGCTCAGCTCACTTTGGCAATTAGGAGCACATTAACCACCACACGCATTATTCAGCAGTATATGCAGCACCAGAACATGGCAACGCGATACCGGGCGAGGAGGCGACGTCAGCGCGGTCCCGTGAGTGATCAGGACATGGACACAGATTTCTCTGAAAGCATGGGCCCTGACAATGCATGCATCATGGTGCTAATGGGGCAGGTTCATGCTGTGGAACGCCGATTCTGGGCTCGGGAAACAAGCACAGACTGGTGGGACCGCATAGTGTTGCAGGTCTGGGACGATTCCCAGTGGCTACGAAACTTTCGCATGCGTAAGGGCACTTTCATGGAACTTTGTGACTTGCTTTCCCCTGTCCTGAAGCGCATGAATACCAAGATGAGAGCAGCCCTCACAGTTGAGAAGCGAGTGGCGATAGCCCTGTGGAAGCTTGCAACGCCAGACAGCTACCGGTCAGTTGGGAATCAATTTGGAGTGGGCAAATCTACTGTGGGGGCTGCTGTGATGCAAGTAGCCCACGCAATCAAAGATCTGCTGATATCAAGGGTAGTGACCCTGGGAAATGTGCAGGTCATAGTGGATGGCTTTGCTGCAATGGGATTCCCTAACTGTGGTGGGGCTATAGACGGAACCCATATCCCTATCTTGGCACCGGAGCACCAAGCCGCCGAGTACATAAACCGCAAGGGGTACTTTTCGATAGTGCTGCAAGCTCTGGTGGATCACAAGGGACGTTTCACCAACATCAACGTGGGATGGCCGGGAAAGGTGCATGATGCTCGCATCTTCAGGAACTCTGGTCTGTTTCAAAAGCTGCAGGAAGGGACTTTATTCCCAGACCAGAAAATAACTGTTGGGGATGTTGAAATGCCTATATGTATCCTTGGGGACCCAGCCTACCCCTTAATGCCATGGCTCATGAAGCCATACACAGGCAGCCTGGACAGTAGTCAGGAGCTGTTCAACTACAGGCTGAGCAAGTGCAGAATGGTGGTAGAATGTGCATTTGGACGTTTAAAGGCGCGCTGGCGCAGTTTATTGACTCGCTTAGACCTCAGCGAAACCAATATTCCCACTGTTATTACTGCTTGCTGTGTGCTCCACAATATCTGTGAGAGTAAGGGGGAGACGTTTATGGCGGGGTGGGAGGTTGAGGCAAATCGCCTGGCTGCTGGTTACGCGCAGCCAGACACCAGGGCGGTTAGAAGAGCACAGGAGGGCGCGGTACGCATCAGAGAAGCTTTGAAAAACAGTTTCATGACTGGCCAGGCTACAGTGTGAAAGTTCTGTTTGTTTCTCCTTGATGAACCCCCCCGCCCCTTGGTTCACTCTACTTCCCTGTAAGCTAACCACCCTCCCCTCCTCCCTTTAATCATTGCTTGCAGAGCCAATAAAGTCATTGCTGCTTCACAGTCATGCATTCGTTATTCATTCATCACACAAATAGGGGGATGACTACCAAGGTAGCCCAGGAGGGGTGGTGGAGGAGGGAAGGAAAATGCCACACAGCACTTTAAGCACAGCACTTTAAAAGTTTACAACTTTAAAATTTATTGAATGACAGCCTTCTTTTTTTTGGGCAATCCTCTGTGGGGGAATGGCTGGTTGGCCGGAGGCCTCCCCACCGTGTTCTTGGGCGTCTGGGTGTGGAGGCTATGGAACTTGGGGAGGAGGGCGGTTGGTTACAGAGGGGCTGCAGTGGCAGTCTGTGCTCCAGCTGCCTTTGCTGCAGCTCAACCATACACTGGAGCATACTGGTTTGGTCCTGCAGCAGCCTCAGCATTGAATCCTGCCTCCTCTCATCACGCTGCCGCCACATTTGAGCTTCAGCCCTGTCTTCAGCCCGCCACTTACTCTCTTCAGCCCGCCACTTACTCTCTTCAGCCCTCCACCTCTCCTCCCGGTCATTTTGTGCTTTCCTGCACTCTGACATTATTTGCCTCCACGCATTCGTCTGTGCTCTGTCAGTGTGGGAGGACAGCATGAGCTCGGAGAACATTTCATCGCGAGTGCGTTTTTTTTTCTTTCTAAGCTTCACTAGCCTCTGGGAAGGAGAAGATCCTGTGATCATTGAAACACATGCAGCTGGTGGAGAAAAAAAAAGGGAGAGCGGTATTTAAAAAGACACATTTTATAAAACAGTGGCTACACTCTTTCAGGGTAAACCTTGAAAGTTAACATTACATACATAGCACATGTGCTTTCGTTACAAGGTCGCATTTTGCCTCCTCCCACCGCGTGAACGGATTTTGGTTGAATGCCAGCAAACATACACTGCAATGCTTTGTTCTACAGTGATTCCCCAGTACGTGTTGCTGGCCTGGAGTGGTAAAGTGTCCTACCATGAAGGACGAAATAAGGCTGCCCTCCCCAGAAACCTTTTGCAAAGGCAGAACCGCAAATGCCAGGGCAAAGTAATCCTTTCACATGCTTGCTTTTAAACCATGTATAGCATTTTAAAAGGTACACTCACCAGAGGTCCCTTCTCCGCCTGCTGAGTCCAGGAGGCAGCCTTGGGTGGGTTCGGGGGGTACTGGCTCCAGGTCTAGGGTGAGAAACAGTTCCTGGCTGTCGGGAAAACCGGTTTCTCCGCTTGCTTGCTGTGAGCTATCTACAACCTCCTCATCATCATCTTCTTCGTCCCCAAAACCTACTTCTGTATTGCCTCCATCTCCATTGAAGGAGTCAAACAACACGGCTGGGGTAGTGGTGGCTGAACCCCCTAAAATGGCATGCAGCTCATCATAGAAGCGGCATGTTTGGGGCTCTGACCCAGAGCGGCCGTTCGCCTCTCTGGTTTTCTGGTAGGCTTGCCTCAGCTCCTTCAGTTTCACGCGGCACTGCTTCGGGTCCCTGTTATGGCCTCTGTCCTTCATGCCCTGGGAGATTTTCAGAAAGGTTTTGGCATTTCGAAAACTGGAACGGAGTTCTGATAGCACGGATTCCTCTCCCCAAACAGCGATCAGATCCCGTACCTCCCGTTCAGTCCATGCTGGAGCTCTTTTGCGATTCTGGGACTCCATCATGGTCACCTCTGCTGATGAGCTCTGCATGGTCACCTGCAGCTTGCCACGCTGGCCAAACAGGAAATGAGATTCAAAAGTTCGCGGTTCTTTTCCTGTCTACCTGGCCAGTGCATCTGAGTTGAGAGCGCTGTCCAGAGCGGTCAGAATGGAGCACTCTGGGATAGCTCCCGGAGGCCAATACCATCGAATTGTGTCCACAGTACCCCAAATTCGAGCCGGCAACGTCGATTTAAGCGCTAATCCACTTGTCAGGGGTGGAGTAAGGAAATCGATTTTAAGAGCCCTTTAAGTCGAAATAAAGGGCTTCATTGTGTGGACGGGTGCAGGTTTAAATCGATTTAACGCTGCTAAATTCGATCTAAAGTCCTAGTGTAGACCAGGGCTAAGAGCAGGAGTTAGCAGTAACAGAAAATCTGTTATAAAAAAGGAGAAGGTGCTAAAAATCCCCAACAATCCTTGTTACTTTATTATTTATAGGACAAATCCCGAAGGGTGAAAGTCACTCCATGGCAGAGGGCCTTTGTAAGGCCTTATTAATCAGCTGAACCTAAGGTAAAGAGAGTGGGGGTTAAGAGGTAAGGGTGAATTTCACCTTACTTAGTGTTTGCGCAAGCAAAACTCTCACTGACTTCAGTGAGACATTGAGCCTGAGGAAGGACCTTGGGTTGGCCTATATGTATGTTAGAATTTGTTTTGCAATCAGGGAGCAGGAATGTTTTCCATTTTATTTTAAAGGGAATTTTACTGTCTGTCTGTAACAGACACGGTCCTGCCAGCTGTGGATTATGGCTTCTGAGAGTAAGAACAGGAACCAGGCTGGCTTTTGATGACTCTTAAATGACTCAAAACTAGTGTGTGGTGGGGGCTTGTGCAACAACAGACAAAAAGTCACTGCTCTCCTCTTCTTAAGCGTAAATCAGTTGCTGCTTATTTTTAACCACAAGGAGCAGTGTTCTAGATGCCTGCCTTAATATGTTTTCCCATCGGCGCCATTAATCACTGCTCTGTTGCCAGTGTAACAGAGAAGGATATGTTTTGGCATCTTTCCTTTAAGTGAAGTCCTGAAAAATCTCTTTGGTTACTAAGCTCACCTGCTAAAAGCTCTCCTTCCTGAGCTGAGCTAGGGTATTACAGTTATTCTTATGTAGGGCACCACAAGTTGTAAGGCTGGCCCTGAGCTCAGGTCATTGTGCACAGCTTGCAGGAAATTGAGGCTATTTTCAAAGCTGATGAGGGGATTTGGGCACCCAGTCCTGTTCAGACCAAGACTGGAAGCATTAGCCATGCATTAGCCAAAGATAAGTTATTGAGCTCAATACCGGGCTAATTGGATGAAATTCTATGGCCTGTGTGACACAGGAGGTCAGATTTGATGATCTAATAGTCCCTCCTGGCCTACAATCTGTAACTCCATGAATTTCTTACCCTCCCAAATTCAAAGGGTATCATGGTTTTGTGGGACTACATAGGTCAGCTCTGATGCTGGAAGAAACCTTTCTCCTTGGCAGGAGCAGTACATTTTATTTATTGTCTTGCCAATACCAAGGCCTCTCAGCGTGAGAGAATCTCCATTATTAATAATCCTGGGAAGTAGTATTTTAAATTTTCATGATCTGCACTTTGCAGCACCTGAACTGTAATATATTACATGTGCCTTGGCAGTGAAGTGGGAATTACATGAGGGCTGTGTGTCCTTTTCTAAATGAATAATTTAAAGTTTTCACAATGCCAGTTATGTTAAATATTATTACTCATTTCTTTGGGGAAAATGCAGAGCTTAAGCGCAAATATAAAGTGGCAATAAATGATATTACATTTATCCAGGGAAAGAAAAGACTTGAAATTCATATCAGTTCATTTTCAGAATCTCCTACTTCATCCTTCTACAGGAAAATCAGATTTTTAAACGTTTCAATAATAAATGTAATGTTTTTCCTTGTTACATTTCACCTTTACCTTGGTCCTGCTTAAAGCAAATGGTTTTAAATATCCTTTTCTTTCTTTCTTTCTTTCTTTCTTTCTTTCTTTCTTTCTTTCTTTCTTTTTCTTTTTCTTTTTCTTTTTCTTTTTCTTTTTCTTTTTCTTTTTCTTTTTCTTTTTCTTATCAATTGAACATTTGGAATTCCCAACATTCTCTCTGCTGTTTATTTCCCCCCAGGATGTAGGTAATAGTTTTTAAGATGCACACATAGCATCTGATCTGTTGTTCCTCACCTCAATATACCCATAATCTGCCAAAGCCAAAACACTGTTATGCACAAAAGGCTTGATTCTGGACTCATGGCCAACAAAGATAATTTTGCTTTTGACTCCAGGGGGATGAGGATTAGACCCAACATAGCAGGTGCATTTAGATATACACCTCTGTGAGTGTTTTAATAAAAGACCTCATCAGCCAAAATTCTGCTTATATTCATGGATGAATATTACTTACAGGAAATGGAACAGCATGGCATATATGGCTCATGCCTACCTACAGTCTCACCATTTTTAAAGGCCTAATAAAAACCCATTCTGGAGGGTTATTATTGATAGGTCTCACAGAAGAAATGTGTTTTAAGGAGGGATTTGAATGAAGAGTGAGAGGGTGATTGGTATGCATGCACAGTATCCAAACATGTATGCTTCATGAAAAGATGTACAAAGATAAGAGTAGGGAGAAGAGTCATTTAGGAAGGAGATTTTGGCAGAACCTTGGTAGCAGGAAGAGGAGTAGGAGAAGCGGGAGGCAGAGACGTCTGTAGGAACTGTGTGTTGCAGGACAGGAGCAGGTGCAGGAGACATTGCAATGCTTGAACAAGGTGTGAAAGGTGATAGGAAACCAGAAAAAAAAGAGAAGACTCTGAGGTGACCTAACAGAGGTTTCAGATTATTGAATCAATTGAGAAGTGACATTTTTCAGACTGGTCAAGATGTCAAAAATTAGGGGAAAATAATTCAAATATTAGGAAATGAGATGTAAACAGAGAATTTAAGAATCTCTTAAATTAAAGTGCCGAGTTAATGCACTTAGAGCATTTTCTGTGGGGACACACACACTCGAATATATAAAACCGATTTCTAAAAAACCAACTTCTATAAATTCGACTTATTCCGTACTGTAGACATACTCTTATTCCACAACATACCAAAGACTTCCGTGTGCTCAGATGGAGTGTGCCTTGGAGCCATTGCTATCCCATAATGTGCCACTGTCCGAGCTCAGCTCCACTTAGCTTTCCATAGTGGGGGAACCTGAGAGAACATGGGGCGTTTTGAGTAGCAGTGTGGTCAAGTAGGTGGAGCATGGGCCTGAGAGTCATGAGAGCTGGTTTCTCTTCCTGTCTCAACCATTGACTTGCTGATGTGACTCAGCAAACCACTTCCCCTTTTCTGTTTCTGATTCCCAATCTGCACGATAAGGAGAATGATTTATGTGCTGTTATGTAAAGCTCTATGGATGAAGAGCATGACCGGCCTGTTGAGCATTATTATTATACATTGCTGAGTGAAGGTGATTGAAGCAATAGTCTTAGGCTCTGGTCCATCAAAGCACTTAAGGATATGTTTAACTTTGGACATTTGAGTAACCCCATTGACATTAATAGGACTACTTATATGTAGTAAGCACATGCTTAAGTACTTTGCTAGAGTGGGGCCTTAAAGACTGCAAGAGATAGCTAGACTTGTTTCTGGAGAAGAGGGTGGGGTGTGGAAGACAGGATCCAACGAAAGAGAAGTGCTTCCATGTTGGATTAGGCAGCTTTCTCCTCTTCCTAAAATGTCTTACAACCTATTTCCAAACTTCATTTTGGAAGAGGCGTTCACAGGACGATTCTTCCATGGACACGAAGTGAAGCAAACACAGAATACTTTATTTCTGTCCTCTTTATTGCCTTTGCTATAAAAAGCATCGCCCCTGTTTAGATGAAAGGTGGGGCCTGGCCGGGAAATGTAGTAAGGAGTCCGTAAACAAGTTATAGCAGCAGTATCATTTTGCGTAAATATCCCCTGAGTAGGTATTTGTCCAGACTCCACCTAGGGCACAGGGCTTGGAAGGGTCACAAAGCCTATAGTATAACCAGCAGTAAAGCTACACTCTGCAAGATTTTGGTGGGATGAACACAGTGTGTAAAGTTAAGCACATTCGTTAGTCTTTGCGAGATTGGGGCCTAGGTGAACGCACACAAAGGCTGACAAGTGTTAAATGGTACTTATTCAGCAATCACAGAGGCTAAACTGATCCCACTGATTGATAGGCTGAAAATTATTTTTCAGTATGACATTGATGTGCATGTTGCTTTACAAAATGAATAAACATGGATCCTTTGCCCCAAACAGCTTCAGCCCAGATCCTCAAAGGAGCTTAGGTGCCTAACTCCCATTGACTCCCATTGATTTAAATGGGAATTAAGTGCCTAAATACCTTTGAGAATCTGGGCCTTAGTCTAAAATACTGATCTGCAAGCACAGACCCTTGTGACCAGGCGGAGTCCCACTGAAGTCAAGGCCAGAATGACAGGAGGAGGAGATGAGAACATAGGGAGGCATGTGCAAAGGAAAAATGAGAGACAGGATGGTGTGGCTTTATGGGTCATTCGGGAGACTAATGCATGTTGGCAGGGTGCAGTGAAGACATTTATTTCTCTAGCTAAATGAGATTTTGAGTGAATGATTGCTTGTATTATAAATGCACAAAGGGCCATAGTTAAGAAACCTCCTAAAAGAATGGTAACCCAGTGCAGGGCAATGTTCTCTAGGGAAGTTGCCTTCCTCATAACAGATCATTTCCTCTGTAACTTCACCAGAAAGAAGCAAGTAGGGAGCCTGGGAATTTCTTTTGCTTGCATTTTGTATTGAGATTAAATACACTTCGGAGCCCAATTCTCGATTCCCTTATATTGGTGTCAGTTAGGAGTAACGGTTGCAGTCAGTGGAGTCACACTGTTGTAAAATGAGTGAGGGAAGTATGAGGCCCTCTGTATTTTCTCTGTTAAATAACAAATAACCAGTGAGATGTATGGTGCCTCATTTTTAATTCAAACAATGGGATCCTGGTCTTATGAAGGAGCTGCTTCAGGACATTTAAAAATAAATGATCTCTGATCACTGTATTGGTTGTGGAGGTTCCTCTCTGGGGATTTTTTTATTATGTAGTCCCACAGCCATTTGGCAGTAGATTCTTAGAGTCTACTGCCATTTAGAGAGAGAGAGGGTGTGTTCAACTAACAAAAATTATATAAAAAAAATCACAAAGAATTTTGAATATACGAAAAACAATCCATTTCTAAACCAGCAGAATGAAAATGATTTTCCATTTCTTTGTGAAAAATCAGTACCGTGTTTCGACCAGCTGTAGTTTAGACCTGCTCCAAAGACATCACTATAGAGCATCACCTTTCAGAAGTGGTGTGCCGAGTCTTCATTTATTCACTTTAATTTAAGGTTTTGCATGCCAGTAATACATTTTAATGTTTTTTAGAAGGTCTCTCTCTATAAGTCTATATATTATATAACTAAACTATTGTTGTATGTAAACAAGGTTTTCAAAGTGTTTAAGAAGCTCTATTTAAAATTAAATTAAAATACTGATCTTACGCTGCTGGCCCGCTCAGCCTGCTGCCAGCCTGGGGTTCCGTTCACCTAGGCTGGCAGCGGGCTGAGCGGGGCCTGCGGTCGGGACCCCAGCTGGCAAGGGGCCGGCAGTCAGAACCCGAGACCGGCAGCGGGCTGAGTGGGGCCGGCGGTTTGGACCCCAAACCAGCAGTGGGCTGAGTGGCTCAGCCTGCTGCCACTCAGCCCGCTGCCAATCTGGGGTTCCAGCCACCGGCTCCTGGCAGCCAGGGTCCCGGCTGCCAGGCCCGCTCAGCCCGCTGCCAGTCTGGGGTCTGCCCACATACAGTGGGTACCTACCTTCTCCCTGGTTCTAGCCCATTCTCTTCCTCTCTCTCTGCACTGAGCTGAGGGTGGGAGTGCACTGAGCACAGGGCTGGGGGTGAAGAAGCAGGCTGGGGGTTGGGGTGTAGGGTCTGGCCAGGAGCTAGAATGAGGGAGGGGGCTCAGGGTTGGGGCAGGAGGCTTGGGTGTGGAGTGCTTACCTGGGCAGCTCCCATTTGGTGCAAGGGGTGTAGGTGGGAATGTGTGTGGGGTGTGTGTGTTCAGGAGCTCCCGTTTGGTGCTCAGGGTGGGGGTGGAAATGTGGGGGGTGCAAGAGTCAGGGCATGGGGTGGGAGGGCTGGGTATGTGGGGGGGTGCAGGGGTCAGGGCAGAGGGCTGGGAGTGTGTGGGGAGGTGCAGGGGTCAGGGCAGAGGGCTGGGTGTGTGTGAGGGGGGTACAGGGGTCAGGGCAGAGGGCTGGGGTGTGTGTGGAAGGGTCAGGGCAGAGGACCGGGAGCACCCCCACGACCCTAGCCCACACCCCCTTGCCCAGGGCAGCTCACGGCAGGGGGCTGGAGGGGATATGTGCTGATTCCACCCCCCTGCCCCAAGGCCCTGTCCCCACCTCTTCTCCACCTCCTCCCTGGGGCAGCGAGCATGCTGCAGCTCCACTTCTCCCCCTCTCTCGCAAGGGCCATCAGCTGATCAGCAGCAGGGAGGGAGCAGAGGAGGGGCAGGAACCCAGCCGGCTGGGGGAAGAGGCGGGGGAGGGGGGACCTTGCCTGCCCTGCACTAGCAGCCGGCAGGACCAAGCTTCTTCACTCTGCCCCAATGGGGGGCAGGACGGAGAAGAGCGGGCCAGGGCGGGCAGGATTTTGAATGGCTCGCTGTTGCCTGCCGGGTTCCCGGCCTGGGTTTGGCAGCGGGCTGAGCGGGGCTGGCGGCTGGGATCCAGCAGGCCTTTTGTGCTATAGAGAGAGATGCAGAGAGAGCCATATTAGACAGAAGTTGGTAGGGTCTGTGGGAGGATTTCCCTACCACCTGATGGAGCTTGTTCCTATAGCTGGATACTGCTAATCTAACCCCAACTGGGTGATTTTGTACCTGAGTGACTGGGCTGTTGGTGAACAAGGGGTTAACATCAGCTCAATGCTCAGCACCCCTTGCATTGGCTTTATGAATGGCTGTTTAGGAATAGAGTGGGGAGATTACTGTTATAATCGTAGGATCCACACTAAGCATCTGTTTTTTTTCTGCCCAGTCATTTCACCAGTTGCCTAATCAAGATACTTTTGGAGAGCAAATGCTTGGCCTTTGGAATGTACCAGATTGTATGTAATAGAAGAGCAGTCCTAAATGCTTCTGTTACATCTCTATCACACCCCTGCAAATTAATCTGATCAGTGGAGCAATTAGGGCCCCACCCACACAAGCGTTTAACTGCTAGAGCAACCAGCAAAAGGGGCTCAAGTAGTTTCTCTGATAACTGGGGACTGGGATTTTTTTTCTCCCTCCTCCTGAGAAGATTGTTACAAAATACTACAATGGACTGTTCAGGAGGTAGTATGGGCCTGGCTAGATTTATTTTCAATATCACACTTGATTCCTGGTTGTAGCTAGCACAATTAAACCCTTATTATGGAGAGGTCCTAGGTTGAAGTAAAACCAGGAGGGGAGTAAGAAAACCAGGGTGAATTACAAATGTGCAGGAAAAAATATAAATTATACATAGAAACAAGTAAGATTCTTAATATTTTATTTTCTAGCTTTATAGCTCTGCATTGAGGCCTACTGTCAGAGCATAAGGGAAAACCCTCTTACCTATCATTATGGAATTTATCTACATACAAGATCTACGTTGAACAACTGAAAGGAATTTGAAAGAAGTCAAAGGGATTAAATTGGAAACAAATCAGACACTGTGGAAAGAAAATGAACACTGTTGCATTACTTCTGCATTGCTGTCTGCAATTACATGAAAAAATATACACAGCTGGAAACAGCAGCGTAGAGGGGATCTGGGTATTGTGGACGGTTGGTTTAAAAATAGAACAAAAGGTATTTTCTGAGCACTGGTGTGCAGGTGCTTATAGGTAGTACTCTATCATCTACTGTACAGGCTTTACAAAGGATGAAGAGGAAGAGTGGAGAGTTAGGGCCTAGTCTGGTAAGGGTTTGAGCATTCTCAGCTCTGTTCTGGCCAAATCCTGAGATCCTTACTTATTTCTAACTCCACTCTTACTCAGGCAAATTCACACTAACTTCAGTGTGAGTTTTGCCTGAGTGATAACTGAGTAAGGACCACACAGGATTAGACCCTTACTCTACTCTCCACTGCATAGAAGATGCAGTGTCACTTCAAACCTGCCAGGCCAAATTCACCCCTGGTGTTGCTTCACTAATGTTAGCTTCGTGCTGCCAGGACTCAGTTTGGGCTCACTATATTCTAAAAGGCTATTTTAATATAAATGTGTTTGAATCACTTCTTCTGACTCTTTTAAAGGCTATTGCGATTGCTACTGTAACAAATAATATGGAAAGGGATATTATTCAAGGGTTTAAATATTAGCTATTAACTACGTGCTTTGCATTTGAACCCACAGGGTGGTTTCCTCCTCCTCCAAGTTTCACATGCTTTAAGTGCAGAAGGAGAATCCTAGGGACACTTCCTGGTCCAAATCAGGCTTGATATTCTTCACTTTACAATTACTGGCCAACTTTCTTCAACAGATTTTTAGGGGTCACCAAGAAATTCCTATACTTTGAATGCCCGAGTTCCAGAATTTTGTTCCTCACATGTGTCTTTTGCCTTTTTGTGAAAGCCCTCCCTTTAGAAACTTTATGTGCTATTTCCCTTTCCAGTAGTGTTTTAGGTTTTTTTAAAAGGATGGAGATGACATCTTCTCTCAATAGCTGTCAGGTTTCAGAGTATGTCTTTGTCTGATCTTCTACTGGCCAACTCTAGGTATAGTCAAGTGTTCAGTGTGTAACATTTATTTTGGTGGGTTTAGTACAAAAATTATTTATTTATTTATCTAGTTATTCTTCCTAGATTTAGAAATAGGTTCAATAAAGCTCAAAGTTGCAGTGTTATTAATTTGACATTGTCCCTTTAAAAACCTGTAGCTATAGCACCTTGGATTATGTCTCATCATTCTTAAAAGCTAAATAGGAACAGGATTAGTCAGCACTTTATGCAAGAACTTTTCAGGAAAAGGTGGAAAGTGATATTGGTGGCTCAGGGCCTAATTGTGAGTGCTCAGCGCCTCACAGAATTGGGCTCTTAATAAGTTATGCTCTTCCTTTAGAGGGGCTAATGGGCTATGCTGTTGCAAGTTCTGTTGTTTGGGTGGGATATAAAAGTTATGTTTTTGGTCCTGTTGCTATTAAAGAGCAGAAGTGATAACCTCTATGTCCTAGCATAACGTAAGTAATTATATATAGTCCATTGGAACACCTTTTGCAGATTCAATTGGTTGTGGTGTTCTTTACTGTTGTGTAGTTCTACCATTAAATAGCTAATGTTTCATCTCAGAGGTGGCTGCATTTCAATGAGGGATGAAGTTATTTGATCTAATCTAATCTATTTACCTAGTTCTCAAATTGTATTTGAGAATGGCCAGTGAAATGGCATGTAGAAAAGCAATTTATTTAAGATAACAAAAATGTCTGTTTTGCACTTAAAGCTTAAAAGCGTTGACATTTTTCAGGTGATTGTGAAAACAAGAACAGAATATCAGCCTGACCAGAAGAACAAAGGAAAACTCAGGGTGCCAAAAATTGCTGAATTCACAGTCAGTTTCACTGATGGCGTAACAGAAAGATTAAAGGTAAGAAATGGTCATTGCCTGCTACCTTAGGATGTCAGCTTTATATATTGCAGAATAACTGATACAATGCGACAGTGAAAATATTAAAAATTAATGCTGTACTCACCACTGGGGTCAGAGAGAGTTTTGCCTTTATAAGGATTAGGCTTTCCAGTGTTGTTGTAGCATGTTGATCCTAGAATATTAGAGAGACAAGGTGGGTGAGTTAATATCTTTTATTGGATCAGCTTCTCTTGGTGAGAGAGAGAAACTTTTAGCTTATACCGAGCTGTTCTGTGGGTCTAGATTTAGGCTGTTATTTTTGGAAGGAACACAGAAATGGCCTAGAGAAAGAGTTTTCCTGTCATGGGAAAAATTTTGAAATTTCAAACATTTTTTTCCCCTTTTGAATCATGACCAAATGTCAAGATCTCATTTTTTGCAAGCTGACAATCCCAAAATATTTTGGGTTCAGGTCAGTTGAAACATTTTGGTTTTACATTTTCTAAATGTTTTATTTTGATTTTTATCTTTTTAATTAATACTTTAAAAAATTATAACTCGCTTACATTTTGAAACAAATCGCCTTGCACCGCAAAAATTTATTTTCAGTTTCAACACTTTTGAGACTTTTTTCCCAAAATTTGTATAAACAGAAATTTGTCAAAACTGACCCTTTCAGCGAATTGTCATTTTCCATTGAAAAAAATGTCTTGTCAAAAAATGACCAACCAGCTCTACTCACAGCCAAAAAAGAGCCCCGTCTGGTGAGGTACTGAGTGCCCTCAACTTTCCTTGACTGCAGCTGAATTGGGGAGGCTTAGCTCCTCCTAAAATCAGACCCAAAACGTGGCACAAAAAACATTAGAGCTGCTCAGAGAAAAGTGAGGAAATATTTGAATTAAGCAATACACACTATGGAACGCAATCTTAGAAGGTCTGATCCCGTGTCTACTAAGGTCAGTTACAGTTTTGTCATTGACTTAAATGGGAACAGGAGCCAGCCTGAAAGGGAGAAGACTTGTGTCTGGTCCAACAGTCCTTGTCCCTGAAAAGCTAGGACTGGTCTTGTAATAATGAAAGACTTCGTTCAATTCCTTGCTGTAGATTTCTGGATGTTACGTTACATGCACTCTCTGCAGTCCATTATTTTGCCCATTTGCACTTGTTTCGGTAAGACACTGAAACAGGAGTGTCCCAGCAAAGTCTGAAACTAAGAACAATGCAGACTTCAAGTAGTAACACAATTTTGTTACAGCTACCCTCACTACCTCAGGAGACAAATATCACTTTGGACACCTGATATGTCAAAATGTAATACGCAAAAACATGATCCAATACAAATCAGTTCAATTGGTCTTTATTGCAGTTTGAGACTTGACGGTTCAGCTTTCTAGAATGTTCAATTTTTTTAACAGCATTTTTGTAAAACGCTGTTGAATTGTTTAATTTCTGCTTTTAATCAATTCACCAAGTAGCACACCTGGGTAACTCCATTGATTTGATCTGGGACATTTAAATCCGTGACTCATTTTCAAGTGTTCTATGAATAAATGTTAGTGGTCTCATTTTTTTCAGGAGGCATGTTGTGCTTTGATCTCAGTTAGTTACATGGGGCCCTATCATGCTGTTGATTTTTACTGCATTGATATTATCAATGACACAATTGCCCAGAACTTTTCATACCCATTTTTCACCAATGGTGCCGCTGCAGTGGTCCCAGCAACAGTGTAAATGCTAGTGTAAACAGGGCTCAGGAGTTTAAAACCCCGGGTCATAGAAACCACAGCATACATATCCCAGTGTGCATTATGAAAACCAGCAGTAGAACTAGATACTGTACCTGGGAAACAGATTTACAGGGAATAAAATACAGCATCCTGTTTTCAAGATGTGCATTGTGCTAGAGCAGTGGTTCTCAACCTGCGGCCTCTGGGCCTCTTGCAGCCCAATCTGCACAATGCTGTGGCCCATGTGACATCGTCAGGGCCATACAGGTAGTATTGGATGCGGCCCACATAACACATTGTGGGCAACATATGCAGCCCACAATGGTAAATAGGTTGAGAACCATTGTGCTAGAGGCATCTTATAAATGGAATTGTTATCATCACCATAAGTAACTATGTGCTACCATCTATTTAGTGCTCAAACATGTAGTCCTCAATCTGGAAACAGACAATGCAAGATCAGATTTTAATTCCATCCAAGGATCTGGCCCTAATATTTAAAAAGAAACCAAGAACATTTGATCCTTCTGTTTTACGCAGGTTGGAGGCCCATGATTTATTATAATATATGGTTAAAATTTAGTCCGCCTGAGTGTATAAGTTTTGTTTCATCTTCTCCTGTTATGGGGTTTCTTATTTTTCCAATTACTCTGTCCCCCCAGCCTGCTTCTATAGCTCAGATCCTCCTCTTGAATTTTTTGTGCTCTCATCTTTGTATTTCTGGTCCATCTCTTTCCCTCCCCTTGCCATCTACTCTTGACCTCTTCCCCACACATAGCATAAGTAGCCTGGCCAAGAGACAGGCCATGGGGAAGCAGGCTGTGATACCAAAGCCCATGTCAGACGCATCAATGTAAATGTCTAAACTGACTTTCCTTTTGATGCACTGGAGAGTTGCTGTGGACCCACAGCTCTTCCCATGCAACGCAACCATTTCTTTTTAAAGCTATTTCCTTTCCCCTAAATCCATATGATTTTCATTCTGTACTTTTCACTGTCACTTATTAATCACTCAGTGGATAAGACTATAAATATCTACCCACCTGTTTTTCATGAGGCTTCCACGTATTGTATTAGGTTTGTGGTATTATTTCCTAACCAAAATGAGCTGAGATAATAGATTATATTTTATTGCTTTTGTACTGGATTTTTTTCTATTATGCTTCATTTTTAAATGGATGCATATTTTAGGAAAGTTATTAAAAATACCTCCCTCTGGTTATAGGCAGGTCTATTATCTGATACTGATGAAATCATTTTGCATTTGCTTTCTGTAAGAGGAAAGCACAGTAAATGCTTAACTTCTATTATCTCAGTTTTGGCTTCATTTTTAAAACCTTTTTTTTTTAAAATTTTTTTATTTAAAGACCATATAAATGAGATCATCATTTTCTGTTACTAGCTAGTTGCTCTGTACAGCATTCCAGCGAGTGATGCACTAGAAATATCATCCACATGTTCTCATTAATGGGCAAATTAAAATTAGAGTATTTGTATATGTGAACCAGATCCTCAGGTGTAAAACTTGAGCAGAATCTGGCCATATGTATTCTAGGCCAAATGAGTCATCCCATTGATTTCAACAGGATGAATGGGGTGGGGAAGGTGAGCGAGCTGTGGGTCAACAGCTGATGTGTGTGAGTGGGGTGGAGGTGATGAGACAAGAAGGTAACCAGGAGATTGATCTCCTAATGCTCATGTACATGTCATTTTACTGTTGGATTAGGCACTCGGTAAATCAGGCGTCCTCTTTAAAGGATAAGAAATGAGGTGTTTTGCTTCCTGCTTTCCCCCCTAAGGGCAGTATTATCATCAGTTCAGCCAGAAATAAATGTTGTGATAATAAGACAAAGTGAGACTCTGCCATTAATAACCATGAGTGGGAAGAAGCTGCTGGGATTCTGTGTATGATTGTTACCCACCTGCTGCTGCTGCTTCTCCCTCTGCCTGTTAATGTTCCTTATCTAGTGCAGGGGTTCTCACAACACATCTTTTGGTGGCCTCAGAGTGCAGCGACTAACTCTTGCTGGTCGCCGCGCTGACAATTTTTCCTAAAATACTTAACTTTAGGAAAAATAAATAAATATGCACATCTACATGTCCAAGTCATCGTAATTTATTTCTGTAGGGTTTTTTCAGACGCAGTAATAAAAGTAACTTACAGTTGTCTATCTATTCTTTACTGGACCTAATCAGAATAGAAACACAATTAAGGCGTTTTGCATGTTCTTGTCTTTTTGTTGCTGTTTCTTTTGCTTTTTTGGTTCTGCTTTTTTCTTCTTCTAAGACTTGCTGGCTGGTAAGTCTTCGGCTGTGAAAAGTGATATTTGTATGTTTGTTCATATCACTTTTCATACCAGACTTACGCAGCCCCATCAAGCCCCGGGACAAATTTAAGTCCTGAATGGGGAGGTGGGCAGGGAGGCAGCAGGGCCCAAGGATGATGGTGGGGATGGTGAGCCTGGAACCCGAGCCTGCCACCGCATGGACAGAGCCTGAAGCCCCGTGGCCAAAGCCAGCCTCCCCTACCCTGGGAAAGTGGGGAATTCACCAGCTACCTTCACCTCCAGAGTTTTTCTCTATGGAGGGGGCAGGGTCCAACCGCTGCTGGTGGCCCTGGGAGAGGGGCCACTGCTTTGCACCTGCCCTATCACAGCCCAGATGACTGTGGCCGCAAGGAAAGGCCCTGGTGGCCACATGCGGCCACAGTGGTCGCATTTGAGAAACACTGATCGAGTGTGTCAACTCCTTTCTCTGTGTTAAATTCCTCTCCGCCTTTGGTCACTTTGGTACAGGAAAGTTCACAGGGAAAGGAGGAGGTTTTCCGAAGGGTTTCATTTTCTCCAAGCCATGTGGTTACATCACAGAGAACTTTTCCCCTTCTCTGGGGAAGTTTCAGGACCTTATGTACATGAGGAGTCGAATCCTCAGATGCTGTTTATTTTCCCTTACTGGATATCTTTTATTGAAAATGATAATAAATTATTAGACAACCTTCCAACATGAGCCTGCCAAAGTCAGAATCGAAGCTTATATATGTGTATCTTTCATCCATCTAGAACAGTACAGATCTGATCTCTTTAATTATCATAAAGTCTGACAGCAGCAACTGTCCCCGGGCGATGATTCTTATTTCAGTCTTACCTCTTCCTGGAATTTTAGATAGTTTCTGCAACTTGTCACTTCTAATATATGAGATTGTGTTTCTTTATAGCTCAGTACAGTGTGTCCTGAAACTTTGACCAATTAGGCTTATTCTTCAGCTAGATGAGTCATCTCATCCATAGTTTGACAAATGTTTAAATAGCTATGTGTAGACAGGTTACAAGAAAATGATGTTAAAATAGCATTAAGCTAGAGCCGTCTATACACAAAAGGAATTTCTTTCCTTATTTTATCCCTCGCCCCTCCAGAGAAGAAATGACAAAATGTTTCTAAGCCAGTTGGCAGTGGTTTATGTGTCTTATCCCTTCTGGGCTGATATACGTTTCCAGAGTGCCTCTCTAGGAAGTTTTTGAACTTGTTTAGGCTGTTTTCCTCTCACTCTGTGATATTGAGGTATTCCCAGCCCTCCACGAGATCCGACAGGTCCATCAACAAGGGGTGGGGTGAGGTTATAGTGATTACTTTGAAATACATAGCAATTATTTGCCATGCTGTCAGGATTGTGCTTATTACTATCCCTTTTGTTAGGTAACAAAGCCATGGTGCAGTAGATAAGATCTGGTAGTTAAATGCATGATCATAGAGGTGCCTTAAGGCCCTGCCAAGACAGTGTATTCCTTTCTGGAGAGTCAGAATGGATCCAAGCCTAGGTATATCAGGTGAGGCTCACCTCTTCTATAGGCTATGACCTTTCAGATGACAGCTTTTGAGAACAAGCTGGTGATGTGCTAATATTGTACAGAAATTCTGAAGTGGCCATGTTAGCATCTTTCTGCCAAACTCAGGATATGTCAAATGCTTTTCTGATTTCAGAGCACATTATTCTTTGAAGGTTTTTGACTATTTGGAAGGGCATTGTCTCCAAGGGTTACCTTTGCCTTTCTACATTTTCTACCTTCCAGTTAATATAGAAGCCTCTGATCCAGTTACTGTTTGTACACCATCTCCTCTCTCCCTTATTACAAACAAGTAATTTCACTGTGTGACCAGTGTGACTTCAGTAATCACTAAACTCTGTAAAAGCTGTGGAGCACTGACCTTTATAGCTGAGTGGTTTAGTGCATCAGTTGTGGTGATGGACTGTAGATACCATCTATTGCAAGACTTCCATATTTCTTTGCTTTTTATGGATCCTCCTCTTGAGAATGCTAAATTCATTGGTCTCCGGACATTGAAGTAATAAAACCACACTCTTGTATCTAACAGAACAAGACTGAGAGTGGATGGATAGGCGAGAAATTAAGATATTTCAGATGTTGTTTTCTTGTGAGCAATTTATCTAGCTGGAAAATCAGTTGCACGTTTTGATTGTTGCTTCACTAAACAAGATTGGAAACTTCACCCTTTACTATAAGGCAGTGAGATCCATTTTCAGAGTCACTGGCTGTGTAATCCTTTCCTTTTGAGAATGCAATCACAATGCATTTCTTATCACTCCAAATCAAAAAAGGTCCAGAGATTGCTTGGAGGAAGGTATTTCTAATATGCAGGGGGATTAATGATTCAACTCACTTTTCAGCAGGTTCCCAAAGTGCAATGGAACCCATTTAAATATGCCTATTACCTGAATGCACATACCAAAGCAATGAGCTTCCTCTGACCCAAAGTCAAAGAAGCGAAATGAAACCACAGAGCCTATTTCAGAATCATGTTTATTCAGTAAAAAGTAAATTGCAATAAAAGCTTTTCCCTCCAAAGGAGAGAGCCTGGATGCCTCAAGCCAAACCCTGCAAGGCAGACAATGTGATAATCTCTTGCTAATCAGAAGTGTGCATATATTTAATGCCTCTGGCTCAGAATTAAGAATGGCTTTATATTGTGGATTGGTGAAGGGGCAGGGCCAAACATTCTGCTAGTATAAATAGGTGCAGCTCCATTGACATCAAAGGAGTTTCATCTACACACACCAGCAGAACATTTGGCCCCTCCATGTCCAAGAGGTTACTCAGATAGATATTGAACTGCAAGCACGCTCATCCTGCAGGCACTGCATTTCTTAAGGAATGAAAGAGTGTTTGGCTCATTCTCCTATTGTAGTGAATGGGGGAGTTTTGCCATTGACTTTAGTAGAGGCACATTTGGGGCCAGAATCTTTATTTGTATATATCTGTAGTTGAAATCTGCTGAGATGCCACCAAGAGTTCCTTACACTACGTGATGTAAAGAATTTGCTATGTGAATTTTTTGGCTGCCAGAGGCACGTCATCCAAATTACTGCACCTTGATTTGTATGTTGATTTGTAACGTATTGCATCTTGCATTGTGACATGGATAGATCAGCTACACATCCATTCACGCATTTTCAAAAGGGCACATCGCCATGGCATCTGGGATACCAAGCATGGTGCTCTATTGTTCTCCCCTGTGAAATTCTGCTCTGCCATGCTCCCTCATAGGTGTGGCTCTCCCACATTGTCCTTCCCCCCAAGTGTGTCATTCTTTCACCTCCCCTGCCTCTGGGTGCTCTTCTGCAACACTCCCAGTAAAATATTGGCCTGCCATGTTCTCCATGTGCTTCTCCAAAGGATGGGAATGAATGTGCTGTGCTTCTCCATAAGTTGCTGTTCTCCCATGCTTGCCCATGGGTGCTGGTCTCCCACTCTGCCATGTAAGGCACTGCTTTTCCACATTTGCCTGTAGGACTCTGCTCTGTGCTGATATTCCATTCACTAACCTGCAGACAGATGTATCACTTAAAAGAAAATGGCCTGGTGTGGGTCCTTGTACCCATTCACTGTAGATCTGTATTTTTAAATAAAAGGATCCTTTAATTATTAAGTTGCCACAGGGCAGCAGTTACTCATGGGGGAAAAACTTGTGTGCAGGAGCTGTCCAGATTTCCCTACTTCTTTTTAATAATAATAATAATTAACAATGTTACCATAGCAACTGCCACATCACATATCCGATATCTTTGAGATGCAGGATGCTGCTGAAAGATCATATTACATTCACTAATGCAAATGGTGCTTCGGGGAGGGAATGTACTCTAATAAACAGAGATTTTTCTTACTTTAGTGATAATTGTTAATGCAACTGGGTTATTATTTCGGGCTGCACACTGCACAATGTGCTCTAATGTTCTTTATGTTCCAGGAAAGCAAGGGGCAAAATGAAGAGTTACAAGTGGAGGTGAATAGGTAACATGGAGACAAGGGAACAGCCGGAGTGAGTGTGATAGGAGTGAAATGCAAGCTGAACTGAAAACTTGTCGTTACTCTGGGTACATCCAGCTTAGGTAGTGGTGATGTGCTTTCTTGGTTGCTCAGACTGTGTAGAATGTCCTGGGTGTTATTCAGCTTCAGGATGTTTCTCTGATAATCTGAGGTGAAAAACTTGAAAAGTTTAGAAGGTTTCGCTGCTTATCCATGTTCTTTGGGAGTACTCATCTACTACCAAACTTAGCTCCCTGTCTTTGCAGATAAACCTCCTTCCACAACAGGCTCTGTTTCCCTTCTACTCTATCTGACATGGTGTTGTTTTAGGGGAATTGGATGGTTGCCTGTTCGCTGTCTCTGGCATATTGTTTGTGATGAGGTTGCTCCCAACAAACGTGAATCTTCTTCAGAAGGTGACTGGGTGGCCTTTCCCCCTGGGCTCCAGCCTTAGGCTTTCTTCTAGGTTGGCCAGGAGGAATTCTCTTCCACGCCAGCGTGATGGGTTACAGTGCCTCCTTATTGAGGTGGCTGATGCCATCGCTTACGGTTTAGTGGCCTCTGATCCACTTTAAGCTAGTGCAAACTAGCTCTTGTGCAGCTCTGGAACTGTGCAACAAAGCACATATACAAGAAAATAAGAAATGTTGCTGATCTCCTTTTTGCCTGAGACCAGCCATTATTCTTCCCCTCCTTTCCCGCGGGCTGTGAGGGGGACAGAAGAAGAGTGGCATATGTGTCCCAGTTAGGGCTGCCAATTTTCTAATCACACGAAACCGGACATCCTAGTCCCGCCCGTTCCCTGAGGCCCCGCCCCCGCTCACTACGTTCGCCCTCCCTCGGTGGCTCGCTGTCCCCCATCCTTAGAAGTTTGGGGTGCAGGAATGGGCTCCGGGTTTTGGGGGGAGCTCAGGGTTGGGGCTCAGGGTTGGTGTGCAGACTTACTCGGGCAGCTCCTGGTCAGCGGTGCAGCGGGGCTAGGGCAGGCTGCCTGCCTGGCCTTGCCCTGACACTGCGCTGTGCCTTGGAAGCAGCCAGCAGCAGGTCAGGTGCCTAGGCGGGTCGGGGGGGCAGGAGGGTCCGCGTGCTACTCTCGGTCGCATTCACTGCCCCTCTAGCTCAGGGCAGGGGCAATGCGTGGAACCCTATGGCCCCCCCCCCGCCCTCCCGGCCTAGGAGCCTGACCTGCTGGCTGCTTCCGGGGTGTAGCACGGTGCCAGGACAGGTAAGGACTAGCCTGCCTTAGCCCTGCAGCACCACCGACTGGACTTATATCGGCCCGGTCGGTAGTGCTGACTGCAGCCGCCAGGGTCCCTTTTCAGCTGCGTGTTCCTGTCGAAAACCGGACACCTGGTCACCCTAGTCACAGTCATTCTCACACCATGCACAGAGACAGAATGATTTAGCCAATTGTGACAATTCTAAGCTTTGAAGATGAGTTGAATGGGTGTTTGTGACTCACTCTCTAAAAAGTAAATAGCACCACTTTTCATATGCTCAGATATTTTAGCCTTATATAGTACTATCAGTTGGGCAACTTTCCATTTTTCTGCATATGGAAAAGTCTGAGTTCCATATGAACACTTCCAGCTAACACCTAGGTTCCTGTTACAAAAAAGCCAAGTCAGGAACACCCCCATAAAGGTTCTGAGACTAAAATACACAAAATAAATATATTTTGATTTGACTGGATTCTTAGATAGAAAGAATTGGGGGCTGCCTTACAGACAAAAGAAACATAAGTGCTTGTATCAAAAGTAAAAACCCAAACAAACACAGGAGTATACCTCATTTTCATGCCCATATTCTGCACATAAATTCTGTTGTACCAAAGTAATACTTAAATACCTCAGATGTATTTCTTGCTTTCAGTAAACATGAACAAATTAATCAGCTGAGCAGATTTAGCTGAAGGGTTTTTCTTTGTTTGTTATTGGAATTTTCTGCCGTTTCTGTTCAGACAACATGTATGTAAATTGACAACCATTGAGATCAGTGGGACTACTCACATGAGTAAGTGCTATTTGCATGAGTAAGTGTTTGCTGATTTGGTTCCCTGAATCTGTATTCTCTGCAGATACAATGGAAATCTCAATTGACCCTTCACTACAGTGTCACGAATACAGTACAATTCTTGAATGGGTTTATGTTAAAGGCGAGGGTTGCTGAGACTGGATGGGAGCCCACACAGGACACAAATTGTACAACATAACAGCAGCTTCAGTTTAGTTTGAATAATTTCATTAGACGGGATCTCTTTATCTTTAACAACCAAATGTCATATTTCTTTCTGGTGTCTTCTCCTGGTTATGGCCCCTATTTGTAGGGTAATTTTCTTGTCAGCAGTTAGGGTGGAATAAAATATATTTGAGGCTGGCTTATTTTTCTTTTTCCATTATTATAGCAAGCGAGAACTAACGTAATGGAAGGGGCAGAGATGTCTGTTGACCTGAAGCCAAGGCAAAGTTTGTTAACTCTCGCAAAGTGCATTTCAGGTGCGGTATCCACACCTCAGAATGCTCAAAACTGGACGAGGGAAACACTTCACCCTATTTGTTCTGTACAGTTTCATTCTACTTATCATAAAGCAGCACAGGCTGCTGACTGAGCACTGAATAGAACTGAGCTCCCTCCTGTTAACACTTGCAGGCATATTAAACATGTTGGACCAGATGCTCAGTAGGTGTAAATTGATGAAGCTCCTTTGAAGACACCAGCTGATAATTTTTAAAGTAACATTTGTATTTTAAGTTTCAGAGCAGCAGCAGTGTTAGTCTGTATCCGCAAAAAGGACAGGAGTACTTGTGGCACCTTAGTCTCTAACTTGCCACAAGTACTCCTTTTATTTGTATTTTAATACAATAATAACTTACTCAATTTCTCATATAAAAGAAAAGAACTTTAAATTCTCCTATTGCCCAGGGGGCGCATTTGTGGCCCAGCCAATTTGTAGCAAATGCAGGAATGTCTCTACACTCTGTACTAGTGTGAGGTGTCCATATAATAAGCATAGTTTTGTGAGAGAAATGGGTATACTGGACCGTGAATGCTGGTGCTCTATTAGTTTTATTTCCTGACCCACTACGACACATACAGATATGGCAATGCATTTTAGTACCTCAGCCTTCTCAAAGAAAAAAACTATCAATTGATTTTTTTAAACCACCAGGGCGCCCCAGACAAAGGTACTTTAAAATATGCAAGAGTGGCCTTTGATTTCATTTCAAGTGAAAAATCCACTGGCTTGGGGTGGGGGAAGTCATCTCATGCATTTTAATGTAACAGCTCGATTGTTCCAAGGATATTTAAATCTTTAAATCAAGGCCTCTGTTGCTAGGGAGGATGTGCTAAATGTCAGAGCTGCATGCAAAATGGAAATGTAAAAAGTGATGGGAGCACAAATAAACAGGAAAAGAAACTTAGAAGAATATGACTTTGTGGTTCAGCCCAGTGAAGCAATACTGCTTAGGTAATTGCACTGTCCACACATGGCTTCAGCAGGTAAGTTGTGTGAGGTCGCAATTTCTCAACCTGCAAAAAATGGTGCATGAAGCAGTGGAGCAGTCAGATTAAACTAATTTGAAGCATTTAGACACTGCCCCAAATAAGGGCTAGTGCTAGGTGCATTGTTCCCAGGGGCATAGTCGAGCAAGGATCATACCTCAGAGGGTTCACTGAAACTAGGGGAATTTTTTAAAACTGGTTATAGCCTTAGTGTAAACCTGCTTTTAGCTAGTTAAGGATACCTGATCAGAGCACCTTAAACTGAGTCTAAAGAGTGGGGCAGATTCTGTCCTGTGCCAGAGATTCACTCCGTGCAGGACAGAAGGAGGCAGCATCAGGGAGCAGGTACTAGCGCCCAGCTCTGCGATTTGCCATTGGTGGTGGAGTGGATCTCTGCTGCTCCCCGACCAGGCTCTCTACCACTTATATTGTGCTCCTGCTCCTGTAAGGGGGCAGAGGCACCAGGCTTGCATATGGCTCATTTGTGTCAGTAGGGAGTTCCTCTCTGAGTAGGGTCTTCTCTGCTGGCAATTTGTGGACAGAATCCAGCCCCTTGGCATGTCTGAGTTGCACAAAGGATTCAAATCTCAGGAGAGAATCTGCTTTATTGTCTCTAACGATTTTAAAAACCAGTTAGAAAACTTCCCCAGCATTGAAAGGTCCATAGAGCTCCGGCATCCTCTCTCCCTGGGAACAAGAGAACTCTGCACTCTTCTGAGCAAGGCTTGTCATTAAATGTCTGCTCCCAGCAGTGTTGGCCAGCTCCAGAACTGTGATTGTCCCTTTGTGCAGGGTGTGCCAAGTTGCTGTGAGGAGGCTCCTTGTGTTATCTTCCTACCCTGCACACCTCCATGCAGCACAGGGTCAACCCAGTCCCCATGTCTTTTAATCCAGTGAATGCTTCTGTATGGCTTTCCCACTTAGCTATTTAGTTTAGTTTTGCTGAATATCACCAACAGATTTGCAGGTTATGGCCTGGTCTTCAGCATTACGGAGCTCCCAAAAATCCCATTAGGCCAGTGGGAGTTGCAGGTGCTCAGCATCTTAGAAAATCTGGACACCGCCTACTAATATCAAATCATACACACATTGGGCTGAAAGGGACCCGGAGAGGTCCCCTGCACTGAGGCAAGATCTTGTAAACCTAGACCATCCCTGACAGGTGTTTGTCCAACCTGTTCTTAAAAACCTGCCACAACAGGGATCCCACAACCTCCTTTGGAAGCCTATTCCAGTGCTTAAATACCCTTATAGTTAGAAAGTTTTTCCTAATATCCAACCTAAATCCCCTTTCTGCAAATTAAGATGATTACTTCTTGTCCTACCTTCAGTGGACAAGAAGAATAAGTGATCACCATCCTCTTTATAACAGCCCTTTGAAGACTGTTATCAGCATATTCTCCATTCCATTATCCAAGTCATTAATGAAAATATTGAATAGTACCAGTGTCAGGACAGACACCTGTGGAACTCCATTGGATACATCCTCCCAGTTTGACAGTGAGCCATTGATAAAATTTCTCTTTAAATATGATCTTTCACCCAGTTTTACACCCACCTTATACTAATTTCATCTAGACCACATTTCCTTAGTTTGCTTATGAAAATGTTCCGTGGGACTATGTTAAAAGCCTTACTAAAATCAAGATATATCACATTTACTGCTTCCCCCCATCCAGTAGGCCAATATCCCTGTCAAAGAAGGAAATTAGGTTGGTTTGGCATGATTTGTTCTTGACAAATCCATGTTCCTTTTTACTTATGACCCTATGTCCTCTAGGTGCTTACACGCTGATTGTTTAATAGCTTGTTCCAGTATCTTTCCAGATATCAAAGTTAGACTGACTGGTCTATAATTCCTCAGGTCCTCTATGTTCCCCTTTAAAAGGTTTAATGTTTGTTCTTCTCCAGTCTCTATGAAGTGGATCATGGTGTTTTATGGGGAGAACAAAATTAGCATCCAGTAGGGTTATCTCAAAGCCCAAACACCATCTAGGTGCTGTTTAGCTGTGCACATCCGTCTATTTTAGGTACGTATATGGTCTCCTTCACTAGTGTCTGAGCACCTCCAATACCCCTGTGTACTGAGGAAGTACTATTATCCCATTTTACAGATGGGAAGCTAAGTAACTTACAGAGAGGCTAAGTAACTTACTCAAGATCACACAGGCCATCTGTGGCAGAGTCCTAGGCTAGTGCCCTAAGCACTAGCCCATTCTTCCTCTATAAGTGATAGCCTCCATCTTGGCTGACTGGGGATTGAACTAAGGACCACAAGAATTAAATGCATGAGCTGCTACAGTTTGATCTAAAAGGGCAAGACTCCCTTGATGGGGCTGTAACAGACTAAGATCCTCTGTGGATTGGGAACAGAGGGAGACCTGTAAAACATACTAACCAGCAGGTTATGTATTCATCAAACTCTTTCACCTGATCAAATTAATGTTGTTCTCAGAGGAACAGCCGTGTTAGTCTGTATTCGCAAAAAGAAAAGGAGTACTTGTGGCACCTTAGAGACTAACCAATTTATTTGAGCATGAGCTTTCGTGAGCTACAGCTCACTTCATCAGATGTATACTGTGGAAACTGCTGCAGTTTCCACGGTATACATCTGATGAAGTGAGCTGTAGCTCACGAAAGCTCATGCTCAAATAAATTGGTTAGTCTCTAAGGTGCCACAAGTACTCCTTTTCTTTTTAATGTTGTTCTGTTACTATTCCTCAAGTGCTAACTGGGAGGAGCTCCTTTCCGAGTGGGTTTGAAATTGAAAATGGTGATTCTGTTTTATAGACCTGATACTGCAGCCCTTTTTCATGTTAGCAGATCCCAGGTAGCTTTGGGTCCCCAATGAATGAGGGTATATGAGTAGGAGTATGACCTCCATGTCTACAGTAATGAATGCTGCTGACAGCTTCACCATGCATAATCCAACACAATATAAACAGGTAAACCGGAGAGAAGATTAAATTCTTGAGAGCTTCCACTGAGAGATTGAGTTCTGTCAGTCAAAGGGTTGGGAGAGATACATTTTGTTGGTGACTCATCACATTCTCTCTTGCCCCCACTATTGCATTTAAAAGTGCCTTTGGTGAGCTGAGGCTTCTAAAGTCACGTCCCATGTGCAATAAAGGGAATGAAATGTCATGGATGAGACATTGCACAACATGATCAGATGTTATAAGATATCACTAATGAAAGGTCAGCAATGGAAGGAAGTGTCCTTGTACAATAGTCCATTAATTGAATAACCTACTCATATTAGTGATTTAGAACGAAGTCACTTTCACTGTTGCTCAGCACCTTTTTCTGAAGGTCCATTTATAAAACCTGTATGCCATGTGTTAATTGGGAATTTGGATTAGAAAATAAAGTCATTACAGTTGGCATTCCTGAACAATCAGCATCTGAGACTGGAAAACAGAGTTAAATTTAGGAGGAGAACTTCACTGTTTGATCATTAAGAACCATAAATCTGACCTTGGCTGCACTTGTGTAGCTTGCATTGAAATCATCCTGTCCTCTGCAAATCCTGTCCTCTGCAAATCCTGTACCTTAGCAAATCAGCTTTGGCACTTGACACATGGCATAGGATATGTTTCTGTGTGCTTCAGCCATATGGAAGGCCAAGGCTGAAACCGTCTAACAGTGACTGATAAGCTTCTGCACATCAGTGGGATTTGCAGCATCTTGGTGCCATTGCTGAGTTGATAAGATGTCAGAAAGACAATAGTGGACTCATTTTTGTTGGAAGGAAAAAAAATCAGTTATTTCCTGTCTGATGTACCTGCAGTAAGCTATTTCTTTTGGGTAACAGAGGCGGAAAGTTCTAAGGTACTCAATGCAAAACCTTATAATTAAAGTGGAAATTAATTAGCATTCAACATTTCAAGCCTCTCCATAGAAAATGGAATTTTAGAAGTTCCATAAAAAACAGGGTCTTGTAAACTGAGCAACGTATTTTCAGTTCAGGGCTTTTGACTTGGCACAGAAATATGTCAAACAGACCGCAGCTGGCACCATGCACATCTAAAGAGATCTAAGGCTATTAGTGCCTAAACAGGCACTAGAAATTATATTACGTGATGGAGACTAGCTAATGTAATTGAGCCAGCTAGTTATTTTGTACATAATTTAATTATTTGACAAATTGCTTGGAATCATGTTCCAAAACCCATGCTGTGCTCACAGTATTACAAGGCACAGGGCATGGGCAGTTATTGGTGGGAACACATATCTCAGTAGATGGGTGCTTCTTTCTTAAATTACAAAATAAAGAGAAGTATGGCAGCATTAGAGGAAAGCAGAGTGGTGGAGCCAGGAAAGAAGTCACAGAGGACTTGACTGAGATGGAAAATTGGTACAGAGATGGTTGATGCTGCTCCAAGTAGATATACTTGCCATTTTATGGGATAATGTCATGAACATGGTCTCCTCCTCTTTTGTTGGCCCCACCCCATACGACCTATGGAACCTGATTTCTGTGGAGCATTTGCTGAGGGGCTTCCACAGGATCTCAAGGGATATGGAAGAATAATGGAATAAGCATGGCACATTTTCCCATCCTCTTGCATAGCCCTGTGTCCTCTCTGCTCACAGAAACCAAAGAGAAGGTAAAGATAATCAAATCTTATGTTTCATGACATAAGTTGACTGCCATAGGGGTCAAGAAGGCTATTTTCCCCCCAGCACTGAAAATTGGTTAGATTCATTATTGGGGATTTTCCCCTTATTTGAACGAGCTGGAACCAGATCAGCTGGACCAGAGGTCTGATTCTGTATACCGAACTGTATATTCCTAAACAGCACCCAAGCAAATAGGAAGAATCAATTGTGCCCCTTCTTATTGATCTTTTTAGTTGATCCTTTCTTCCTTTCCTTCACAGAGACTTCATGTAAAGCAAGAGTAAAATGCAGCTTTTAAAAAATCCTGATAAATGCAGCCAGATCAGTTTTTGCTTACAGATCAGCTCCGATCATGTGACAAAGAACATGTTGCTGGCCGTGGAGTAGGTGGTTTCTATGTGGTTGGACTAGATGTTGTATTAAAATCTAATTATTGGCTTGGAGAAATTATGGGATGAAGGGAAAAAATTACTCTCTTAAATTTTTCAGTGTTGACTGTAAATCGTTCTAATGAAATCATCCTGAGTTTATAGAGAGATGCCTTCATAGCCAAAAACTTCCTACTGACTAGTAGAAGCTCTGGGGATTGGTAACAATTGATTAAAATTTTTTTGTGTGTGTTTGTGCAGCAAACAAGGTTGTCAATTGACTTCATAGGTTTCCAGGTGGAATGGCATTAATTTGTCCAAAACTCTCATATGGGAAGAGACTTGTTTTTTATTGGCATTATGCTCCTTCTGCTAAAATGATCTTGACAGAAATCCTGGAGATCTAAGTACTGAAAGTTCCCCTATATAGATTCTTTGTTCTTGCACAAAGGGAGACTCTAAAAAAAATTAGCTTTTCACTGCTGGGATTTCATGTGAAATGTCACATTAATTGCCCAGTGCTGAGTAATGTCATATACTCAGTGTCTTGAAGAGTTGAACACTCTGCTTCTGTGGTGGCCTCATTCCCTGGCAAACTGGACGTGAAGAGAGAGATTCAGAGCAGGGTACAGACTAGTAATACTAGGAACTATTCTGTAAGGGATTGCAAGAGGTGTGTGGCCTCCAAGCCCCACTGTTCCCAAATTATTCCCACCACGGCTGCCAGTACCAGGAAAAACTTGCAGAATTTTCCTTCCCACTTATCCACCTCCCAGCGACTCTTCCATGGAGGAATGTTGATCTTTCCTCAGGAACTGAATTCTGGTCTGCTGCATAGCAACATGAAGCTCTATGCACTATGCTGGTGTTAACTCATTTATCTGTGATGCTTCAATGGATGATTAATTCTATAGGTGGCAACTTCTGTTAATGGCCATTGCTCCTTCCTAATCCGACTAATTTCTGGGCTTTCGTAAACACAAGATTCTGAACATTTGGAAAGGTGTAGGGAGTAGGATATCTGTTTGCAAGGTTTAGAAAAAAGCTTTCTTGGTAGGTCTATCAAATGGCAGAACAGGTGTTACTAAAGGCCATACCTTCCTCACACGAGTGGAGATGAGTGAATAGGTTTTTCTGCACATTTTTGTTCAAATTTAACAGTGAATTTGCTTCAACCACATTTAAGCCATGTGATCATGTTTTACTAAAGGAGCATGGGATTTGCCACACAGACCAAACCAGTGTCCATTTAAACCAGAATCCTCTTTTGGTGTCCAGTGCCAGATGCTTCCGAGGAAGGTGGAAGAAGCGCCATAATGGACTATTATATAACAACCTAAATATGGTTAATTACTGGTTTATGCCCTAAAACATGTTATTTTACCAATTATATTTTCTTGATCCTAGTTTATGCCATTGTAGATATTATCCATATCAATGTCTAATCCTTTTGAAATCTTATTAAGTGTACACCAGTGATACCTTGTGGTGTGAGTTCTATAAGTATTTACATGTTGGGTAAAAAGAATTTCCTTTAGTTCTTTAAAAAATGTATCCTTTTCATTTCACTGGACAACCCCTTATATTTTATTATGACAAAGGTTAAATATGAATGCTTAATTTCTCTGTACCATTAGTTATTTTGTATCTCTACTCATGCTGATTGAAAAAAATACTCGCAGAAAGTGCATTTGAAACTCAGATTAATGTGTAGTAAATGAAAGCAAAACTTAAATGTGGAAGCAGGAGCACTGACACTAGATACCTGACTATAAGAGTTGCATGCAGTCGTGTTGTAGCTGTGTTGGTTCCAGGATATTAGAGAGACAAGGTGGAAGAGGTAATATCTGTTACTGGACCAACTTCTGTTGGTGAGAGAGACAAGCTTTCGAGCTTACATAGAGCTCTTCAGGTCATAAGAGGCGCTATGTGTAAGCTCGAAAGCTTGTCTCTCTCACCAACAGAAGTTGGTCCAGTAACAGATATTACCTCCCTCACTTTGTCTCAATGAGAGTTACAGTCATCCATTTGGGAACACCATCAGTGTTACATGACTTATGTGAAAAATCTGTAACTCCAATACAGCTTGGATGTGAAATGGTAGTAGTGAACAGTCTGTGTCCAATCCGTAGAGTAAAAACAACATTCAACAAATATTTGTTGGATCAATTCAAACAGCTCATGCATTTGAGGGAAATCCATATGGTGAGAAAACTAAATTCTTCATTGTGAATAGCTACCCAGCTCTACATGCTAGTAATCTTACCAACTTTCATGAAGTTACTCACTGGAGTAAGGCAAGCAGGATTTGGCCCATACTTGGTATTTCCAGTGAGCGCAAATTTCCTAAGTCTCTAAGACCCTGATCATGCAATGAACTCCATGCAGGTGAACAGCTGTGCTCAGCTGGAGCCCCATTGCCTTCAGTGGGGTTCTGCACCAGCCCAGGGGCCAATCCTCAAGAGACAATTGCAGAATCAGGGCCTATATAAGATGCCAGTATGACTCTCAAACTCCCTCCCCCTTTCAAAAGCAAAGGATAAGTAGCCTGATTTTCAGAGATGCTGAGCACACTCAACTCCCATTGACCTCAGCTGTGGCTGCAGGAGCTTAGCGCCTCTGAAAATCAGGCCAAAAGATGGAAGCATCCACTGAGGAAAAGGCAAGGAATAAACATGTAAGAAATCTTGAAATGTAACTGGTTATTAACAGAATGCCCTGCTGTTTAAATCCAGTAGTATTCTGGGTTTTGCTTTTAAATAAGGTTTTTCTCTGTGACTAAAGAGGGACAAAGGGAATTTTTGATGAAAAATCATAGGCAGCCAGCCGTGGAGACCAGACACAGTACAAAGGATGCTCAGACTCATGGTATGAGAGCCAGGTTACCAGAAACACCACCACAATTAGATATCATCAGTACAGTAAACCCAATGAAAATCTAAAATGGCTTGTTTGTCTTTGGAGGGTTGGGATACTTTAGCTTTTACACAGGATCTTGGGGAAATGAAGCATTTATTTTGTATTTGGGAAGGGAGGAGGGAGAAAGTGAATGTAGACATTGATCCAAAGCTTATTGAAGTTGCTGGGAATCCTTTCATTGATTTCAGTAGCTTTGTATCAGGCCCTTAGTTTTCAGGGGAATTCTGTGTGTTTGTGTGTGTCTGTGTGCGTGCACACGTGTGCATGTGTTTTCTCCTACTTCTATTCCAGTAGAGTGATCTCCTGCCAAGGACCCCTTTTCCAACAGATTTTTGGCGATACACATGTGGGGTGTGTGACATGCCCTGGGGTACAACCTGGTCCGTGGAATTACTGTCCCCTCTTAATTCTCTGACTCCGGGTACCTCTCACATTGCTCTACTAGTGACAAGGAGCCTCTTCAGGCTTTGTTCTCACACAGCCATTAGCATGTGAAGGCATACCCAAAGTTACACGAATACTCTCCCAAGCCACTCATGAACTGAATACAGGGAGACCCCCGGAAATTCCCCCAGCCTTGCATCCCAAAAATGTACATCTTACACTGCTCAAGACCTTCTTGATCAATGCAAGCTCATTAATTAGTTCGCCACTCCGTCAAAGGGTAGCGGACATGTGCCAGCCTCTGTAATCTGAGCAGACCCCGCAAGCACTTTAGACAAACTCACTGGTTGAGATTAAATATCAAAATGAGTTTATTAACTAGCGAAAGATATAGATTTAAATGATTGTAAGTGGGATGCATAAAGGTTAGAGTTGGTTACATAAGAAATAAAAAGTAAACACACATTCTAAATCCTAAACTTTATCAGGCTAAACAAGATTTGAATCAAACAGTTTTTCTCACCCTACTGGACACTGCAGACAGTTTTCAGTTCACAGTTCGTACTAATTAGAAAGCCTTCTAGTTAGGATCATCACTCCCGCCCCACCCCCTGCAATTCGAGACTTTTCTTTGTCTTCTAAATGATCTTGCTTCCAGGTGTCGAGGAGTGGGAGGAGAGAGAGGCCCCATGGTGATGTCACTGTCCCTCATTTATACTTTTCTCCAGGTGCTGGAAAAATCCATGCTGTGTCATGGGATTAGGCAGCCCCCATGGTGTACGTGACTTGCTGACCATCCTTCATTATGAATAGCAAATTTTTGTTTGCATCTTTGTACTACATGAGGTTTGGCATGTAAGGCCTTTGTGTTTACAGTTTTTTTTGTCCTTTCTGAGGGGCTAGTCTGTGGTTGTTTCCCAGCCTCACAGCGTTTAAATAACAAACATGTAGCAAAATCTCATAACTTCATCTGCACTGATGATACATTTCAACAGGACAGTAATGGTCACTGGATTATGACTTTCCCAATGAGACCTCACAGGGCGTACTTTGCACAAGATTTATCATAATTTTGTAAAAGCGGTGACCATAATAGTGTAGCTTGTTACACCGCTGGTCAAAACCTTCTCCCATTAGCCCAATCCTGCTGCCATACATGACAGATTCATGCCTGCGGTGCTTGTAGGTTTTTCAGCTCAGTACATTTTATTTCCCCTAAGTGCATGTTTATATTGCTTTGCGACTGCTGAGGTTCATGGTATTCATTTTTTTTTAAAATGTGGAGGTTTATTAGTTATTGCAGCAATGTGATTCTTTGGTATTTGAATGTTAATGAAACTGTATTTTCTGGAATAACTAGGGAGCTGGATCTTAGCTCAGGCTTGGCAAAATATCTGTGGGGGGATTTTTCTTCTCTTTTTCCTCTAGGTTTTAACACCTTATGTGACATTCATCCCAGATCAATTTTACATTATGTGTCATCATGTGTAATATTGTGTCATGCTGTAATTTTGCAAGTGCATGAAACTGCAGCAGAGAGGAAAGTGGGCTCATTTACACAAGGGAGGGAGAGAAAGGCTAGTACAACTGCCTGGTTCTAGGAGGTTATGAATTGGGTGTTAGCATTTTGCTACTACAGTAGAACATGTCTAAGGAGAGTCTATTGTCATGAGCGGCTCAGTTGGCACAGAGGAGAGGGACTGGTAATGTCAGATTATTAATGATTGCTCATATAGCATGTACATTAACATGGGATTTTGCAGCGTAAGGGACATTCCTATGGCCCCAAAGAGCTCAGATACTGAGATTGGTCTTTCACCCTTAAGAAAAACAAGTAACTTCACCACCATAGCTGGCTCAGTGGGAAAAGATTAGAGAGGGACTTTGCCTCTGCCATCCTCATGGCCAGTTTCCAGTGTTAGTCTCTAGACTTGGGAGATGATGATCGCACAGTTTTGGGATTATCCCCCCATTCCCATTCTCTTCTCAAGTGGCAAATTAGCCCAAATACTAGGACTGGGCTCGAGAGAGCCTGGTTGGTCTGCCGTGTAAAAGAAGGGTATTGTGCTGTAGACGTGGGAGGCAGAGACTGAATGAGCTTTGATGTAGTGAAAGTCCAGTGAATGATATTATATCCCTGATGGGGGAAGGTTGTGGGACTTGAAAAATAGGTCAGAGGATGAGTAACCTCTTGCTATGTAGAAACAGCAGGTTGTATTTTGACAAGTATGGTTTATTCGGTGTATTGATGCACATTTTCAGTGTAACTTTGTGTCCTTCTTTGCTCTTACACGTAACCTGATTCCCCATCAGTCCCCTCCAATCAACCTAGAGTAACAGGCCTGGCAAGAGTCCTGTGCTATACACTGTAAATAGGGCAGAGCAACAGCACCATATAGTTCAACACTTCATTCTCAGGACTTCTAACCAGCATCAAGGGCTGCCCTCCGAACACTCATATTAGCATAGCAACGTATAAGTCTTGCCTTAGTGCTATCTCACCAACGTCCAAGGGAGCTCAGTCACCATCATTATCAAACTACCCACCCTCAATACACTGGCAATTGTGATCGTCAGAAGTGTACGATCTAATAATTTTCTGTATGAAATGAGATGGGGCTGGTGGTAGTGTCTTTTCTGAGGAGCTGTTTTTCTGCCGTGGCTTGCCAGAGCTGGGATTTGGTGATTTTTCAGGACATGCTGTAAGAGTGATGTTTTCCCAAGCCTCTTGCTGGAGTGGTGAGGTTAGTGGAACGTGGTGAAATGGAGAGCTTTAGTGGATGAGTGTTTTTCTCAGGATACACATCTCCTGAGTATTTATTTGGATGTGTTTTTATTTCAAAGTAGTACTTTTACATTGGACCTGCAGAATCTGACAGGCAATTGAAAAAGCCAGTTAAACAGATTAGACCGTAAACTCCGGGCAGAGACCATGCCTGCCTCTGTGTTTGCACAGCACCTAACACAATGGGGCCCTGATCCTGATTGGCTATTATGATGTCAACCTTTTCTGTGCTATGTCTTCCTTTTCCACCCACTTTCTTCTACCTGGGATGTAGCCCAGACCCCCTCCTGTTTAGCAATATGAAAAGGGCAGGGTCGCTGTTTCCTCCAGACTGAGAACCTCTGGGCTACCAGAATATAAATATCAAATAAGAACCCATTGAAATTCTCCAATTCATCATAGAGTAAAAAAGAGCCAACATCTTCATAGCTATGGGTAGTATTTTTCATGTGAATGTGCTGCGTTTCTACCAACCATCCCCAGTGCAGTACTGAATTTCCTACGAGTGATATTTGATTAGGGCTGGCAATAAGTATCTGAATCTCGCCCCTGCCGACACCTTGTGCTTACCTGACCCTCTTTTCAGCACATCGGACCTCAAGGGGAAGGTTAGTTTGAAAGGTTCATTCTGGAGGGGGCTATGGCTTAACTAGATTATGATACCAGAGAAGGTTGCAGAATTCACTGCAATCCTTGTGTTTGAGTCACCAAACAGTCACTCTAGCCTCCATCTCACCCGGCCTCATTATCTCTCTACATTTCATTCTAAAACTCTCTAACAAAGGGCTAATTAATCACTGCAGATGAGAGTATTCTTTCCCTCCCCTCTCTCCCCTTTGATTTGGAATGGACCTTCTGGAGTTAGATTCAGCGGGAGACATGTGACATTAGCTGTACTCTTTCCATTTAACATTCTTACAACATCTACTGACAATGTAGCTTTGTATGTCTTGTCATTGTAGGTGGCATTGCCAGGTTTACTGTAGCAGCATTTAGTATTAGTAATGGTCCAGATGCTGTGTGCTTGAGAATATACCTCACCATGTGGCACATCTTTCTGGAGTATTTACTAGGCCATAAGATCTGTTCCTGATTTGCAAGCAATTCCAACAGCCTGTCTGAGCCCAGGTATGGATTCCTATCATATTGACCCTTAGAGCTACAAGAGAATTAAAGCAAAATAAGTGTGATCCAATAGTCAGCTATTGTTTTTAATTGAACCAGATGGTGCTACAATAGATTCTGAATTGCACAAGTCTGTGCTTTATTGCATAGTCTAGCTACCTTTCCTGACTATTCTGTCTACTTTGCCATGGCAAATAGTTCTGTATTTTCTCTTTCCTTAACATCACTAGGGCTGCTGTGACTAGGTTAAGGGAGCAGCTTCTAGGAATAGATACTATGGCTGTGCATAATTAATGGGGGCCCTAAAATCCAAATTATAATAAGGTATAAAACTTCATCATTGAAATAGATAGATCTGAATATGTCTCTGGGTCTCCCTTTGCCATAGTAGTAAGCAGGAGGGCAGAACAAAGTGAATTACTGCCGTAACCCTTTGTTTCAGCAATTTCGTTACCATAGGGTCCCACACTTGTGTCACAAAATCTGTTCCTCCAGCAGGAGCCTTACAATCCCTCACCAGTGCAGGCAGCCACCCTGCAACCTTGGAAAAGCATTAGGCTCTAATCCAGAAGCTGCTCCTGCCCTTTCCAGCCAGCCATGCAGGAGCGGGGAGAGGCCATAAATGCTCTGCCTCCCAGGGGTTTTAACCGTTAACTTCATTGCACTCCTCACCCCTGTCATCCCACAGAGCAAGAATGTGAACTCTCTGCTCCATAGTAGTGCAGGGGGCTACATATGAGCCCCAGGGCTGATTCTTTTGTAATGCCAATCCAGTCACTATGAGGCAACAGCCTTGACAGAACTGGGTAGTCATAATATCAGCACCACCAAGGCAGATTGCAGTGCTGCAGCCTTGTTTTGCTTTCTGCTGCCCACCCGCTGATAACCCGCTACGATAAGCAAACCTTTGGGGGATTAGTGCTATTGCTGAGCTGGATGTTCACAGTGAAACCTGAAACCACGAGACGTTTCATTAGGGGTTTCATTACAAACTTGAAACTCACATCAGATTCGTCAGAAGATCAGGGATTGGGCATTTCAGGGCCCAATCCAGGTCTCAGAGATTTACCTGATTTAAGACAGCAGGATCAGGTCCTCTGAATGAATGAAGCTGGTAACTCCATTTCAAGAGAACCTGAGTAGTTTGGAGAAAATGGAACTGCACCAGTCAAGCAGGATGGCTCAGGTGGGGTAGCACACTCAGGCATGGGGGAACAGAACACTGAGTTGGGTCCAAAGAGGAGCATTGTGTGTGCTATCCTCAGTGACCTAGCCAGGAGCCAGCAGCCACAAAAGGGGAAGAGAAGCACTGGCCTGATCATCACCACCAGACCCTCAATCTGCCTGAGCACACTCCCTGTGATCATCAGTGTACCTGACATGTAAGCTGGTCCTTTGTCTGGCTCTTAAAGCAAAGGGCTGGGTCACCGTTCTGCAGCTATGTATGGTAGGGGAAGACACCTCTTTCCCTCTCACATGGAAATCTAGCCCAAATTTAACCATGTAACATCAGGCTGAATGTAACTTAGAAGGCATAGAAGTAAAGTGTGTCACAGAGACTTTATTCTTGTTACCCACTCACCTGCCCTTGGTAAATGGAAAAAATAGGATCTTACCAGGGCCAGGAGGCAACCTTGGCTACAGCTGTCAGGCTTCAGAGTAACAGCCGTGTTAGTCTGTCTTTGCAAAAAGAAAAGGAATACTTGTGGCACCTTAGAGACTAACCAATTTATTTGAGCATGAGCTTTCGTGAGCTACAGCTCACTTCATCGGATGCATACCGTGGAAACTGCAGTGGACATTATATACACACAGAGACAGCTGGTTAGACTGATCACAGAATATCAGGGTTGAAAGGGACCTCAGGAGGTCATCTAGTCCAACCCCCTGCTCAAAGCAGGGCCAATCCCCAATTTTTGCCCCAGATCCCTAAATGGCCCCCTCAAGGATTGAACTCACAACCCATATTCCCCCAGTTTGTGACCTCTGATTGACACCAGCGGGCCTGTATGCAGATACTTTCTATTGAACGCCAAGATCAGAGTGTGAGAACACAAAGCCTTTTAGAGCACTAAATCTCCTAGCAAATATCTAGAAATGTGTAAGGGATTAAACGTAGAAAATGCAACATCAAAGGTCTTGGGTCGGGGGGAAAGCATGACAAAATTCCGGGATATTGGATGTAGCACTCATTCAATTACTACACTTAGTTAAGTACAGCACAGGGGAGTGAAGATTGCAGTCCATTAGAACGGTTGTTAATATATGTCATTTAATTGTGAGATTGTTCATATGCCATTTTAACATATGTAGAGTAATATTATCCTTCTTTTGTAGGTCACTATTCTCATAAGTCTGGCTCTTGCGTTCCTTGCCTGCATAGTCTTTCTTGTGGTATACAAAGCCTTTACTTATGATCACAGTTGCCCAGATGGATTTGTTTATAAGGTAAGAGATTCCAGTCAGATAGATTCTATTGTCTTTGACAATTCAATTGACTTCATGGTCAGAGTCTAAGAGAGCATTTACAAGAATGTGTTGAAAAGTAGTCAGTGTTTTGGAAAATGTGAACTTCCATCTGCTTCCATCAGACGCTGTTTTATATTGTAATGGTCAGGATTAGATCTCTGTGAATGCCACAAACAAATGTCCCTAAATAATCCCTCATATTCTGGAATGAATGCAATGCAGCTGAATTTTGGGTTTGCTTCCCACAGACATTCAAGTGATTAAGCTTTTCTGGCATAAATGTTCCCGCAAGGCAAATTTCAATGGTGCATGCACAAGCGTCCACTGATACTGATTTTGAAATTTGCATGTGCAAGTATTTGAGAGGCATGCTTTTGCACCTCATCCAGTTGGGCAACAGAAAGAAAACCATGTGACTTGTTTGACCAGTCACAGCTAACCAACAGAGTTTGAATATCAGATAGTCATTGAGAACTGTTTGCTCAGTCCACAGAGTTAAAAAAGTTTGCAAAACAAGTCACTGTCTAATTATTTACAGCAAATAAATTCATAGAGGTCCTAATTCCTTGGACAAGGGATATTCTATGAACAGGAAAAGGGGCTCAGTTAGTTGATATATTATTTGTTGTAAATTATTCTCTTAGGGTACATAAAATCAGAGAGGAGATGAGTCATGACTTTTGAATTCACAATCAGATCTGAATGTGAATTTCCTCACAGTTCATGCACACTGGATTTAGTGTTCTGCTCTGGTCTTGCCCCTCTTTAATCATGCTAGAATTGGCTGGGGGGACTGGATGGCTCAGGGGCATGCTAATTATAAATGGGGCCCTTCATCTCCTGGTCACCACTATCAATCTGAGCAGGTTGGACCAAAGGTTGTTACCATTTGTTGGCTCTTCTGTGGCCTATACGAAGCAAATTGGTTTTCTCAGTACAGTTGTTCGTGGACAAGCATCCACATTACAGCAGTAGAGATTAGTTGGCAGCCTCAGCACAGAGGAGAAGCACAGAAAGGGGACTGAACTGGCCACCCATCTCTAGGACTGGTCTTCCTGCAGGTCAGAGATAAGGCACAATAGCAGGGTAGCACATAAGAAACTTACATTGCTTCTGCCTGGCCTGTATCTGTTCTACGGATTAATAGAGAACGTAGGTCTGCAGGGCTGTCAATCCAACACTTTGTGAGCTAACCAACATCCTCTTCCAGTACCGCTGCCAGATGCCTGATCTTAGTGCGTTCCAGTGCCGTGCCAGAGCAGCAGGATCCCCATTCTGTAATTTTGGTTCTGTTTCACAGAATGAAACCAGTCTTAATCAGGGCTGCCAATTCCAGCAGGTTCTGACATCCGTTGACCCTGTCTCAGTGCCCCGTGCTATCCAGTGTTTCTGGACATTCCCCAAGCTATTTGTCAATGGAGGAGCACATATGTTTCCATTGGCGCACGCAGCCCAATTGCTATGAACCGGTGAGATGAGTCGGTCATCCACGTGAGAACAAACTGGGAGTTTAAAATAAATGTTAAGTAATGTGACTGTTACTTACTTGTCCTGCTTTTTCCCTCTCTCCAGCATAAGAGATGTATCCCAGCCTCCCTGGATGCCTATTACTCAGCACAGGATTCCAACTCCCGGGGCAGATTCTATACTGTCATAAGCCACTACAGCATGGCTAAGCAAACCAGCTCACGGTCTGTATCGCCCTGGCTTTCTTCAGGATCGGTAAACCATGAAGCCAAGGCTGCCAAGACAGAAGGCCATTAAAGCTACTCAGTGGTGACGGGAGGGGTTGGGAGTGGGGAAACAATACCGTGTCTATGAAGTGTCGCTCTGCCTCAGAGAGGGCGCTGTGCTAACAGCACGACAAGAAGAAATGAAACTCAAGTGCAGGAGTCATCTTAATTGATATTTCTTTTTGTGCATTGTTCTCGTTGATTTGTAACCGGGCCAAGCTCTTGTACAAAGGCATGTTTGATGTTGACTGTAACTTACAATGTAAAAATATTTTTAAAATCATTGCTTAAATATTTGTTAGAAAAATAAATGAAAAAACAAAAAAAGCAAATTCAGAAAACAACCAGAGAGGATGGAATCAAGCAAAGAGAATCTCCCAGAAGCTGAACCTTTGGTAGAAAGTTGTGACCCTAGAGCAGTATGTAATGGAAGACATGCAGGGGTAGGGGGAAGTCTTTTACAAATCACGTCACTGGGAAGTTAAACTTGCCAAAGCAGGGTCCTTCTACTGGCAAATTGAGCTGTACAAAATATGATATCGGCATTAGTTTGTGGCTAGAGAAGTACACACACATGTGTGTGCAGTCTGAGGCCTGAATTAAAAACAGAAAGGTCTAGGGATTTGGAATACACGGTCATGATGTTGGAGATCTTCAGTGGGTTTGTCAGGATTAAGTGTTTTGGACATAGAGCAGGAGAAGGAAGCTGTTGTGTTTAAATCTCTTCAGCACAGGACCATGGGTCAGGCTGTATTCCCAGTTCTGCCACAGATTACCCTGTGTGATCTTGGGCAAGTCACCTGGGGCCTGATCCTTTGACATGCTGAGCACTTGTTTGGAGGGCGAAGAAACAAATAACTTCATTGTAAATCTAGGATGCTTAGCACCTCCCAGCAGAGGGTTAGCACCTTAAAGCATCAAGCCCCCTCTGTGCCTCATTTTCCCCTTGTCCTTATTTCTTGGACACTACTTATGTGGGGATTGTGAGGGTTTGTCTGTTGGTATGTAAAATATTTGGAGAGTTAATGATAGAAAGTACTATCAAAGTTCAAAGTGTTAGTTGACTTATAAACCCGTGAACGTAAAAGCAAACCCCAAGTCAAGTCCAGTCCTGTACAGTGTTCAAACACAGCCCAGTATCTAGCATGTAAATTGATCTGAGCAAGCATGTCTGTTTTGTAAGACTTGAGCAAAAGGAATTCTCTTTTTCAGAGCTGCCACCCAAAGCATAGCAGTGTGACAGAATACTTGGGATCGCATTCAGTTCAAAAGAGTAAGCACCAGGAGTAGGACAAGACACACGTTTGTGTTTAGAGTTTAAGCTTTGCATTTCACCAAGCCTGCTGATCAGATTTGTGGGTATTGTGGGCTAGAAACTGGGAGCCAAACCCGCTGGGCAGAGTTTTGTCCTTCATTATGCACACACAGCTCCTAGGGGTTTGAATGGGACTAACCTGGTGTAAATGGGGGCAGGACTGAGCTGACAGGAGTCATGATAAGCAATTGTATAGTATAGCTAAAACTGTAGTGCCAAACCCCATAGTCTGACCCCCCCGCCCCTCCATATTTCACCTGTAAATTCATTTCTCACTTGAAATGTACAAACCCACCACAGAAAAATCAAAACTCCAACAAACAATTGAACAATTTATAATTTTGTGGTGTGTGTTTTGTCAGTAGGTATCAGAGACTGAAGTATTTTTTGGTGTAATTCTTGAACTTTTCTGACAGGAAAAATAAAGTTAGATGTGTCTGAGAGTCTCAACTGCCCAGAAGGGTTTCTTTTGTCTGTGTCCTGCTGTCATGGTGTGAAGAGGGAGCAGTGGGAATGTTTGTGTGCATGGAACTGCTGGGTGTGGTTGTAGCAGAAATGTCTACTCTGCATTGGTGGAAATGGACATGTCTGGAGGCTTCAGAGGTCATTTGCATTTATTGCTGCTATGGGGGAACCTCACACAGTTTTATTTATTTGTTTGCTTGTTTTTCAGTTGAAAAAAACCCTTCAAAACAAGAGGAGCTTGAATCCTGCTGTCTTTAGAGTGGGTGCAGGTACTGGATCATCTGATTCTCAGTTACATAAGGCCCCCTTTTCACTGCTCTGGCAAAATAAAAGAACAGAAATATCACCTAGGACTGCTGCAGCCTGCGCATGGAGCTGGCATACGGGTTCAATGCCATCCCTGATCCTAGTGTAGGGGGCAAGTCAGGGAGTAAAGGCCGGAGGTGGGGAATAGAAAGGGGGAAGCAAGGAGGGCGTGTGGCCAGAGTGCTATGGCTATTCTCTGCTGAGCCCTGGGAAGCACAGTGTACCTCAGAGCAGCCCTGTGGCTACTCTAATTTACACCAGGGCTGGGTATGCTGCGAACTGCCTCAAGTTCAGGAAAGGACAGCACAAAAGCATAAACAACCTCCATCCCACTCACCCTGGTCCCTCTAATTTCTGCCCCAAACTCGGAAAGGAGGGAACTGAGGATAGGGTACAATTTCCACAGGTTTGAAAGATATTACTGGTTTGACTGGTAATACCCCCATTTTAAGTATGGAGAACATTTCTCAGATTGGTAGAATCTTTCAAGGTAAATTTGTCAGTAGTGTACTTTGGCTACCCTTCCATGGACAACAGTGAGAGTGTTATCTATGTATGTACTGCTGTATTGGGCTCAATAATAATTAGGAATGTTACAAGAGAATGGTACATGAAACCATACATATACACATTACAAAAACTAGAGATTGACTGTACCAAGACCCTGAATCTGGCCACCCCTGAACTTTGGATCTATAGCCAAACTTTGTGGCTTGGTTTCTAGCAAAAACATTTCCTTAAATTCATCCAGGAGCAGCTCTTTGAAATGGAATGACACTGTCTTTAAAGTTGCTGGTTTCTGCAGGCTCATGAAATGCTTTATAATGTTCCAATAAAATCTCTGGATGACTTCCCTTTTTGAAAAGCTCAGGGTTGTGGAATTGAGCCACTGTAGAAGAGGAATCAGTGGTATCATAGTCACCACAGAGAACCTGTGAAAAGCATTATAAAGGATATAGTGCTCTCTTCCAAACTGAGTCACATTGTAATTTGACTGGTATTTCTATTGCATCTCTCATGTTAATTCCTTAGTCCTGTGTTTACTTTGATCAAAATCCCAGGAATCAAAAGATTTGTATTCTTGGGTGGAAGGTATAATTGGATAACTGAGTCAGTGGCGATAAAAAGTTTTTATTTAATAAAGGAAGAACCAAAATTCTATATGGAACAGAACAAAAAAGGGCTCAAGGGAGACACAGGGGACAGTAAAAGATAATGACAGCTAAAAGTTTAATCATTCTGCACATTGCTATTGCCATGGTCTATGTTCAAGCTGCAATATAAATTCCAAGTTCAGCCACTTATTTTAGTCACCGGAATGGGAAGAGACTTGATTGCTATTGTAGGATCTATCCTCTCTTGTTTTAAACAACATTTTAAAAAGCTGCCACTCCTTTACTTTCAGGGGCTGGTTAGAGCAGCTTGCTCAGCCGTGGTCAATGGGCTCTCCCGGTCTCAGCATCACACTGCTCGCTGCCCTTCATAAAGGCCAAAGTTCCAAGCGTACACCCAGTGTCTCTGTAGAAGGGTGCTTTGTTCTGGGGAACACCTCCTTTGAAAGGACTAGGCCTACTTTCTTTCATTATGGTAACCGCCGCTGTTGTATTTACGCACACAGTTATTTACCTGGGGCATATTATCAGCCTCTCTGATGCTGTCAGAGTAACTCTGCAATTACTTTTATCAATAAACCTGCACTAATTGCCTCCTGGCTAAGTCAGCTGCTCAATATACTCCACTTCCTGCTGCTTCTTCTATTTGACTATTACTTTTCTTTGTGTTGGTTTCTACACAAAGCCCTCATCCTCATTTCTGGGCCCTCTCTGCTCCATGTCCCCAGGCACCTTGCTGGCTACTATTGGGGGGAGGGTCAAATCCTCAAACAAAAAGCTTCCTCTGTGTGGGTCTTCAGCCAAGTCTACCAGCTGTTTGCTGACCCCAGCGATCACAGGCTCAATCAGCAGGCAGTAGGCTCAGGTTTAGCATAAGCCCAATTTCCTGTGAAGTGTCTAGTTTTTGGCTAATAGGACTCCTGCTCTCTCCCGGAGAAACAAGAAAGTGGCTGTTTCAGCAGTACTGGGGAAAGCTGTTGGTTACTGTTTTCCAGAGGGAACTTAGAGACAAGTACCTCATTTGATGGCAAAAGGTGTTTGCAGTATCTTGCTTGGAGACCAGAAAAGGTGGAGGAAAATCAAATGTACCTTTAAAAATGAAAATTTTCCAGACCTTTCTTATTCTCATTTGTTTTGTTTTGCACGTCTACCCTTGAAAGCTTTTTCTAGTTTGTAATAGTATCCCAAATGCTAAGTTTAAGGGACCTACACTGAAATTTCCATAGTCACACTTTATATGATTAGAGTTTTTAAAACACCCGAAGTATTATAGTCAAACTGGATTAGACTGCTTATATACTCGATTTTTGTTCTTGCAAAATGGAAAGTCAAAATGACAAGGGAAAAATCCTCTATCTCTCCTTTGGCTTCAGTAATTTTTAAGCACCTTGCACTGTCAGTGATGCTGAATTGTATTCCTTTCAGCTGTATTTCATAACTATGTAATAAAGTCAGAGTTCCTTAGTATTCACTTCACCTGCTGCTGTGGGCAAGTGTCCTTCAAAAAGGCCTTTTATTCCCCCTGCCCCTTGGGCCTTCTGATAGGGAATGTGCAGACAGGTTAAGGTAAAATTATCTTTCTGCTAAAGAAATTGGATGTTACTTTACTCAGGACTCTCACTGATGAGAAATCTGTATGACACTATTTGGGATAATAATCCTTTGCAGGTTCAAGTACAGGAAGGAAGTGAACTCAGTTAATAGCATTATGTCCTACTCACACTCACTGGACAGAGTCTTCAACAGGATGGACAGGATTAGTGTTGAAGAGGCTTTTGTCCTGCAGTAGACTGAGTATTAATAGCAAAATCAAAGGAGATAGAAAAGGCATAACCTATTACAGTAGGTCATGGAGCAGGTCCTCAAGGAATCAGTTCTGAAGCACTTAGAGGAGAGGAAAGTGATCAGGAACAGTCAGCATGGATTCACCAAGGGCAAGTCATGCCTGACCAATCTAATTGCCTTCTATGATGAGATAACTGGCTCTGTGGATGAGGGGAAAGCAGTGGACATGTTGTTCCTTGACTTTAGCAAAGCTTTTGACATGGTCTCCCACACTATTCTTGCCAGCAAGTTAAAGAAGTATGGGCTGGATGAAAGGACTATAAGATGGATAGAAAGCTGGCTAGATTGTCGGGCTCAACAGGTAGTGATCAATGGCTCCATGTCTAGTTGGTAGCCGGTATCAAGCGGAGTGCCCCAAGGGTCAGTCCTGGGGCCGGTTTTGTTCAATATCTTCATTAATGATCTGGAGGATGGTGTGGATTGCAACCTCAGCAAGCTTGCAGATGACACTAAACTGGGAGGAGAGGTAGATATGCTGGAGGGTACGGATGGGATACAGAGGGACCTAGACAAATTGGAGGATTGGGCCAAAAGAAATCTGATGAGGTTCAACAAGGACAAGTGCAGAGTCCTGCACTTAGGATGGAAGAATCCCTGCACCGCTACAGACTAGGGACCGAATGGCTAGGCAGCAGTTCTGCAGAAAAGGACCTAGGGGTTACAGTGGACAAGAAGCTGGATATGAGTTAATGGTGTGCCGTTGTTGCCAAGAAGGCCAATGGCATTTTGGGATGTATAAGTAGGGGCATTGCCAGCAGATCAAGGGACGTGATCGTTCCCCTCTATTCGACATTGGTGAGGCCTCATCTGGAGTACTGTGTCCAGTTTTGGGCCCCACAGTACAAGAAGGATGTGGAAAAATTGGAAAACATCCAGCGGAGGGCAACAAAAATGATTAGGGGACTGGAACGCATGACTTATGAGGAGAGGCTGAGGGAAGTGGGATTGTTTAGTCTGCGGAAGAGAAGAATGAGGGGGGATTTGATAGCTGCTTTCAACTACCTGAAAGGGGGTTCCAAAGAGGATAGATCTAGACTGTTCTCAGTGGTAGCAGATGACAGAACGAGGAGGAATGGTCTCAAGTTGCAGTGGGGGAGGTTTGGTTGGATATTAGGAAAATCTTTTTCACTAGGAGCGTGGTGAAACACTGGAATGAGTTACCTAGGGAGGTGGTGGAATCTCCTTCCTTAGAAGTTTTTAAGGCCAGGCTTGACAAAGCCCTGACTGGGATGATTTAGTTGGGGATTGGTCCTGCTTTGAGCAGGGGGTTGGACTAGATGACCTCCTGAGGTCCCTTGCAACCCTGATATTCTATGATTCAGTCTATCTTTGCCCTGCCAGTTCCTGTTGTTCCACTCCAGAGATGACTGCATTTCAGTGGTAAGTAAAGGGATCCCTTTATGTTGTAATGAAGTGGCTAGGGTGGACCTACACAACTGCCTTCTTCTGATGCAATGAGAACTGCCCAGCTGTGTGAAGGGTGTGTCACAGGATCTAGTCAGTTAACAGAAATTATTCATTAGTGCAAGTGGCTGAGGCCTGTGGATCTGGAGCATGAGAATCCCTGTGCACTGACATTGTGAAAATGCAAGTGGCCATGGTGCGTGTGCTAATGAAAACCCTGAAGATTTAGGTGGCCATTCTTAGACTACTTACAGCATTTTGCTCACCTTATTTTCAATGACTCAAGTGATGAGGCTTCTATTGGGAAATCTATGAACGATGATGAGATTATTACACCTTTCTTGCATGTAGATCATGTAAGGACTGGTCTCCAAGCACAATCTGCCTTGCCCTGGGTGTGAAAAGTCATTGAAAAATAAATTTGATTAGAATCTGAAGCTACCTTCCCAAACGTACAGGGTTCAAAGCGTAGAGTTCACGCTTTCATTTGACATGTGCCTCATTGTGGCACACACTATCCCTGGTACCAAAGCTTGCCTTATCTGAATGGGTGGAGGTAGTGGCTCAGCAAGACAATAAGCTTTTTGGTGCAGGGAGCCCTGTTGTTCTGTGTTTGTACAGCATATAGAACAGTGTGGGTCCTGGTTTGTGACTAGGGCTCCGAGATGTTAACACAATATAACTACATTATAATAGTGAGGATTAACATTGCCTGCCAATGCATGCACTGTGCTGTGGCAATCAGTCTTATCAGCTTGTGCTGCCGTCCTGCCAGACCCCATCAGACACTGGTAAGTACTTCCGTGCAAGACCTCCAAGGAACACCTTGATCCTGAAAGAACTGATGGTTGTTATTCAGTCAGCAGCAATCTTCCCCCAGAGTGAGTTTTCAGCTACTGCTCCAGGATGCTTTATGGGTGTTGTGATGTCTTTTGAGTGACTTATGTAATCAAGATCATAAAGATCTCAAGGCACTTTTCTCAGAAGTATGGGTTTTATCCTGGCTAACTACCAACTCAGGGAATTACATCCTCCTCTCAGTTTCAAATGGAAATGATGTTATACTTCATGTCCTGCCTAAACTATTGCACAATCTTGCCGTGCAGTGGAAAGCGGTTGCTGAGTTTCACCCCAGCGATGGCTGCATTTCAACAGTAGGAAAAGTGAGTTCTGTGTATAGTTTGTATGCCACGTTATTAAGGCACTTTGGGGTCCTTTGGGATGAAAGGCAATTACATAAACATAAGACCATTATCAGTAAATGCAAAGGGTCAAAAATGCCCTATGGAAATGTATTAGAAACAGTTTCTCTTTTGGAAATATAAATATAGCATTCGGCAGGGTTAATGGACCAGCTTGTCATATGAACAAGATCCCTAATCCATTGGGAAGAAAAGGCTATTTTTACAGTCGGGCTTACAAGTACTTGACCTAATTAGTTCCCCATTCAAGGTTACCACTCCCAGGGTTTGAATTAGGTCACGTCACATCAGGGCAGTGACCCAACACTTTATTTGTATCTGCCATCTTGTTCTCCAGAACCTGAGCGTTCATTTAAAAGGAAAAGTAAGTCTCTAGCTGGCATGATTTCCAAGGAAACTTGGAAAAGTAAAGCAAGTGTAACCAATGCAGAGATATCTGTCGGCATCTGCAAAGCACCAGAAACAATAGCGCTGACATGGGAACTGCTCTGGCAGTTGGGGTCATCTCAATGGGGTCAACTCAGATGCCTCATGATGATATTTTAAATAGCAACTTTATTAACTGTTTCATTGTTGGTCAAAGGATGTTAGAAATGAGAGGAAGTGTCACAGATCTGCATAATCTACTATGAATTGCATCTCGTTTTGGAACTAGAAGTGTATTTTTTTTTCTCAGTCTGACTCATGGAGCCCAAGGGGAGGCACAGAGTGTGAAGAGCATCTGAGCCTCACCAAGGGGGAGCTAATCTCACAAAGCCAAGTGGCATGCCGAAGACTTTCAACTAGCACCACCACCTTAGAGCATCTGGGGTCAGGTTGGCTCCGGTTGTGGATGTGGGGCTAAATGGCTTCTGTAGTAGCTGCTGCTCTTGCCTCTGCTGAAGGTTGTCTGCAGATTCAGGCAGACATTGCTGCATCCGTGACACTTAGGTCTAGTTTTAAGCTTTTCTTGTCAACCATGATGGCTGGAAACTTTTGTTGTTGTTATTGTTTTAAATGAAAGCTGAAGTTATGTCAGCACATGACTCTGGAAGCCGGGGCTCTGTTCTGACTATGCTTTAATCCAGCCCTGTCTAAGGGGATATGTGGACCATGCTGAGAGAGAACCACACCTGAGTAGCCCAACAGAATATGCCTGATCACATGTTCACCATCCACCCGCTCTGCTGTGAGTGGCATTTCGTTTTGCCATCTCAAGTGGGTGGAACTTGGCTTGTGGGTGGAGCATGAGAGTACCATCCATTCCTTCTCCCACATTTAAATCCCTGGCCACTGCAGTCAGTGTTGGTTAGCTGTGTTTTACCTCAGGTTGGTAGTGACTTGGAAAGTATTTTGTTTTTTGTCGACAAAAATCTTCATGCAAATCCTTTAGAAGACATTTTGCTGTCAGTGTAAATTCGGTTTCATAATCCGTGGAGAGTTAAGATATACCAATACATGAAAACCATGATAGCATTGGTTTATACTACTTATGCTTGTCATATGCCATTGTTTAAGCGTATGGCAATAGTAGGCCACATCCTTAGCTGGGGTAATTGTCATAGCTCAGTGGAGCTACATTAGCTTATGCCAGCTGAAGCTCTGGCCCAGTGATGATGCTTTGTACCCATACAATGCCTGTCATCCTAGGTTCTTATAACTGTGAATAGATATTATTCCCATTTACAGATGGGTAAACTGAGGCTCAGCACAGGCCAGATTTTGATCCCTTTGCTCTCACAATACAAATAATAAGGGATATTATCAGTAGTAGCTCCTAAGAGTGCCAGTGATGGACCAAGCCCACATCGGGCTCGGTGTGGTACAAACACAGAACAAAAAGATGGTCCCTGGTCCAAAAGATTTATAGTCTCAATAACTAATGCCACAAGTAGCCCGTTTGAAGTGAGTCAATGTACTTGTAAAGCAACATGCTACTCACTGTGATCAAGAGTATCACAATCTGGTGCACAGCAAGCAGTAGAACTAGGAATAACACTCAGGTCTCCCAGATCCCAGTACTGTTATATCTACATCAAAGATCATTCTTCATGATCATAATGTTTCAACTGACAGTGAGTTGATAAAGTAGCACAGTAGAAATCATATAACAGAGCTCAACCAATAAACGAGTAAGCTAGATTGTGAAGTATATAATTCATTCTTATTCTTCAAAAACTGCAAATCTAATTTAAACACCACCCCACACACCCCTAGATTAACAAAGAGCTTGTTTAAAAATGTGTGGTCTAACCTTTAAAAAGAGACGCCACTTTCTTCTCTTCAGACTAAATAAAGAAAGGGGGAAAATATCTATATTCTGTTTTTTATGCTGCACCATTGTTTTGTGGATTTTTCCCCCCTGCCAAATTCAGTCTCTGTGGCCCAGTGGCGATGGTCTATAATATTAAGAGGGATATATATTTTTTATTCTTCTGTTTCCATTAACATTTTGGATTATTTGTGTTCCAAGGAGAAGGTTGTTGACTTTCATTTGGAGCAATATTAATAATTTGACAGACCGACAGAGCAGGGGAAGAGGGCAAAGTGGGGAGGGAGAGAGAAATAAAGCATTCAGGTCTTTGTAACAGCTGATATTAGTACGTATCAGGGGCTGCTTCTGTAAGAAATGTATTGAGTCCCATGAAAAATGCAGAAGGATTGGGAGCCCTGAGTATTCCATCAGTTAGTCAGACACAAATAAATTAAGGGTGGCCTACTTTCCTTGGATCAAGTGTGAAAGGGCATTTGGCCAGTCTGTTACTGATCCATTTGTCACACCCACGCGCACGCGTGCGTGTACAAGTGCAAAATTGGAAGGAGACATCTGAAGAGAACACCCACCCCCATTATTATATTAAAGGATATTGGGCCATCTGCAGAGTGCTATAACCAAGTCTCTGAAATGGATTTCCTGTTACTAGGGAGTCTTACAGCTATTTTGATGGTATTGATTTTAAAGCAGCAGGCATTATAATGTTTCATTCCCTGGGGCCCCATATCTGGTATTACCATATGTAACAATAATACCTAGAGGCCCCAGCTGAGATCATGGTGGGCCCCACTATGCTAGGGCTATACAAACACATTGTAAGAGAGGTCCTGCCCCAAAGAGCTGACAGTTGAAATAGACAAGACAGCTGTATGAGGGGAAACAGAGGCACAAGAAGGGGACGTGATTACCCAAGGTCACACACCAGGGCAGTGGCAGAGTCAGGAATAGAAGCCAGCTTTCCGCAGTTGTTTTTTACAGCCCTATCCACTAGAAAACACTGCCTCTCTAAAGTATGACTGTTTTAACAAGAAATAGGTATCTATGATCTATTTAACTGGCCGATTACCTTGGTACCCGAACACTTATTCCTGTATGTTTTGTCATGGAATGGCTGCAGAGAATATGTGCCTGAATCTTTAGTGGCACTTAGTGTGGTTTACATGGGGTTAGGAATCCATGGGCCTGTTTCTCTTCTCACACCATTTCTACAATGGAGTAACACCAGTGATCTCAGTAGTTACTATGCTGGTATGAGTAACATCAGCATCGGGCCCATGAGTTATAAGGCTTCCTTTGCCAACTGATTTGCTGTGGGGCTTTGGGCAAATGAAAGAGCCTCTCTGTGTTTCCATCCTCCCAGCTGTAAAACAGGTCTCACAACACCCCTCTGCCTTACGGGGACGGGGGAAGGGGTAGAGAAGATTCATTTATTTGCAGACTTAAAGAGCTTTGAAGATGAAAAGTACTCAGTATTGTTTTTATTATTATTCTCTTCCACAGGCGGGAATACCCCCAGCTGAGCCATGGTGCTGAACGTGCAGATGCCCTGTCAATTCATGTTTTGAACCATCATGGGAGGCTGGACTTTGTGCTGGCAAATCTGTTTCAAAGTGCAGCTCCCCCTGGTGCTAATGATGCATGACGATGCTGGAGTTGTCCCTTTGTTGATGTACAAGTTCTTTGCCATGCACATAGGAACCGGCCAGAAGGAGGCAGAATGGCAGGAGTAGAAAGGGCTTAATTATCTCCCAGTTTGCTGTAAGAGGATGTGGGGGGGGGGGGGAATTCTATGCTGTGCCTCTAAGCCCAGAACTCACAAAATCAGAAGGGAGGCTATGGCCATTTTAAGTCACCTTTGTGCCCTTCCGATCCAGGATTATTCAAGGGGCTGCAGAGCCTCCTCAGGTAGTTTAGACAGCCTTGGAGGCTGCCTGTAATTTCTAAAGCATTTTGTGCTACAGCCCAGCCCTGATGTGCCCTCCCAGGGCTTGGGAAGGAGGTCCTTGGACAACAGCCATACGGCTGTCCCTGGAGTGCATGCGCAGGGGAATCCTCCCCCATCTGGAACCACAGCTTTTTAGGGCCCCTTGGCACCTCTCCAGCCTTTTTACCCAGTGTAAAAGGGCCAGAGCCGGGGTGAGAATCTCACCCCTGGCATTTGGGTGCTCAGAATGTTTTCCATTAATAACACGGATTATTCAGAAAACGCTGAATCCTGGAAAGCAGCCCCAATAGCCAGGTAGGATGTCAAGGTTCTCCATGGGACTGGAAGGAAGACTCCTGCTCCTCGACCTTCTCCCTGTCTGGCCAGAGCAGCTCCGTGCACCTGCAGTGTCTCCTGTGGAAGACATAGGACTTGGTTGAAATGAATAATAAGGGGTTTCCTTCACTGAGGCTGCTGGACACAGACAGATCCTGTGGTTCTCTAGTCCCCAGACTGACAGCCTGGGCTGCTTAATGTTCCTATACAGGGTCTTCCTAAATCCTGGATTGAACCAGACAGTCATGGAAGGGATCGGTGCCTGCAACCCCCTGCTCTGCTCAAGGTAGTGGCTGGTGGAGTAATGTAGAATGCTAGGGTGATTGACTGAGCATCCTCTCCAAATCCATCCCCTTACCTTTTTGCATATGGGGAAACCGTACCTGTTTCTCTCAGTCTGGGGACCTCCTTACCTGGGGCCAGTGGGCAGAATTTATCGCAGTAAGTTATTTGCTTTAGTCCTTTGCATGGTTGGGGATCCAATATTCTGCCTTCTCCTCCTTAAAACATCTTGGACTTGACTGCGATGTCACTGCACAGTAAGTCAGAAGTAAGCTCCGTTGAAGTCAATGGAGCATAAACACAATGTAACTAAGATCAGAATCAGGCCTTTATGATAACTGAACTGATGTATCAGTTCGGAAGGTAGATGACATTCTGAAACACTTTACTTTGCTACTTATTCCCACTCTCCCCACCCAATATTCCACCTGATTAGAATACACAGAGCTTAATTACCTGTAACAATTTCTTTGTTTATTAAAGTAAATAAATAAAAGGGGCTAGAGGAGATGGAGTAGCCTGCTAATTGATTTTGAGTTGCTGGGAATTGTTTTTGGCAAGCCACTGTCTGACCATGCATTTCAACCAGCAAGACTGTACAGCACCATGTACTTCGGGGTCGCAGCCAGTCCTCAACACCAGGACATCACTCAGCAGTGCAGTAATTAACAGCAAGATGTATCCCCCCCACTCTCGACAATAATGAGGGAGAATCTAAATACAGCTATGTGGGCTTTTTTTTTTCTTTTTCTTCTGACAAATAAAAATTCTGTCGTGAGACTTAAAACCAAACGGGGCTAAGGAGAGAGGCCTGGTGTGGTGGCTTGCCCCAGGACTGCATCCAGGAACTTCTGAGTTCTAATTCTGGTTATGATACTCAATCCCCATGTTACTGTTAACTTCTCTGCCTCAGTTTCCTTATGTGAAGTATCAAGATAACTAGTCTCATCTACCTCACAGGATTTGTAAGGAGGGTTAATAAATATATAAAGCATTATGAAGATCAATAAAACACCAGAAAATGTAGTGTAGTGAGCCTGGTAGCACATCACTAGATGCCATCTTATGGTGGAATGAAATAATTGGGACATAGGTCATTTTAGGAGGGGCAGGGACCAGATTATTGCCTGGCCAGCAGTGTGCACAATGTGACACACATTTGTATAGGAAAGTCCTATAGAATATAAGAAAAAAAAAACCCTTTTCTACAGGTGTTTTGGACCATCCTATAAAAGGTAACCAAAAATTGTATCTCCTCATATAGAGTTCTCTAGGGTAGCTCAAAAATGTATAGACAGAAGAGATTTTTTTTTATTTATTTGAGTAGGTTTGTATTGTAACTTTCATAAAAGCTAATTGTTTTGTTCCCTGTTCAGTTCTATAGGGCGTTTTCATAGGGGGAAGTGACAGAGGGTAGGGTATGTAAGCAGCAGGATGGTGGCAGCAACCTGTGAGCTATACAGCTATACTTGGCAAGACACTGGGGCTGAGGTGAAGGGGCTTCTGTTTTGTGACCAAAGAAGGAGCACAGGCCGCATAGCAGAGGATGTAGGCCCACAAGGCAGATGGGAGGCTGACAGACAACAGGGAAACCTATGACTCCAGAGGCAGATCCAAATTCATGCCTAAGGCCCCCACCCTTCCCCAGAGAGAGGGGTGGACTTGAAGTGGCACCCTTAAGGACAATGGCAGCTTTGTACTTTCCTATTGGACATCCCATCTACGGGCTTAATGAGGAATTATTCTGTATGTTCAATAACTACTCACTCAACCTTTTTTCCTCTGGTAGTATTACCCTTTGTTTCCTAGCCCTAGTAAAGATTGCCCCTTTACTAGTAGCTGTTTATTGGGATCTCACCAAGGGCTGGAGCCCAATGTTTGGAGGATCTGCTAAACCTGCCTTCTGCCTTGTGGTACATATATCATGGTAACAGTCCTCTGAAAAGAAACAATATACCATGAACTCACAGTGAAGCGAGGGGTTGTCTGTGTGTGTGTCTGTGTGAGAGAGAGCAAGAGGTTCTGAGGATCACCTCCACATGATCTGGCTGAGCTAACAGAATGGTCTCCTCCCCTCCACGCCATGCTCTAATTTCTAAGGTTCTATGACAAGGACAATATGTAACCCACACACCTCCTGGGTGTGGTGTTCTGTCCCACCCAGTGGCACCGAGACCACTTAGAGAGAGATTAATGAGTCTGTTCAACAGCATTAGCTAAAGGCCACACGGCTTTTAGCTCATGAAGTAGAGGCTCATGCACTAAGTTGCAGAGGCGCCAGGTTCGATCCCACCCACCAGTGACTGGGGTCTGTGGGCATTACAAATAGGAAGTGCTAAGACTCTGGAGTCCTATGTTGCCTAAGTCAGTAATCCACAGTTCTCCCCGCCCCCCAAAACCCCCCTGGGCCATTAGGGAAACCTGTGTAAACAACCCTGCCAGCCCTCTGGAAGACTTTGGGTAATATGATTGACTACCCCTACCCAAGTGTATTTAAATCTGCCTGCCTTCTTCTGCATACAATAAAACGACTGCAAAGATAGCTCCTTGAGACAAAGAGGGTGAATTTGGGTAGTTGGTGAAGAAGGAGGGGAGAGAGAGAGAGAGAGGAAGCAATTGAAAAACAAGCAGAATCTGTCTACTGAGTATTCCAGTTCAAGAAAACAAATCATCTCTTTACTGTGCCTACTTAGAAACAATTACACACAAACCTTTGCTGCTACAAAGCCGGAAATGCTGCTGTTATCGCTAAACCCTGGGTGGTTAACGCTGTATTGAGTCTGGAAGTGTGTGTGGTAGTCCCAAGTCAGGAATAAATACACTGAATGTTATAGTTCTACAATGCAAACGAATAACCTGATACACTGGGTGCAGGCCTATCTGGCTGCTATTTGTATTTTACGGTGCTATTTTTGTTCCACTTTCAGTGCCTTGAGGTGCCAACTTTCAGATTTGAGAACTTAAATCAGGGTGCCCAAGTCCACGTTTGGGTTCCTAAATGACACTTCTGTAGGGCTAGATCTGCCCCTGTATTAAGGCAGCTGTGCACTGCTTCACCAGCACTAAGATGCCCCAGAGCTAGCTCCCCAGCCTCTGGAAGCTCTCCCCAGCCCAGAATCATTGCAGTGGCTCCTATGTGAGTGCAGGGGGTGTGGCTGGTGTTCCCCCACTCGCCATTATGGCTGTGTCCCTGTTACCCTTGGGGATACTGACAAAAGCATAAGTCAGAGCAGCCTGACAGAGGTTCTTTGGCTACATGAGTCCTGTGGCTTGAATCCCTAGAGAGTAAGGAGCTCCTAGTGACACCTGTTGGTGCACAGGGAGAAGAGCAGCACAGAGCTGCTTGAGAACTTAGATGGACAGGGGCCCGTAGGGAAGGGAGCTGTCTGTTGCCATCTGTTATTGGGCAAGTGGAAATGGCTGAACGGGCCAGGCCTCATTTGCATATCTGTGATGTGTCAGTTTGGGGAATTCTGGTGAAAATTCAGTTACGTTTTAAGTTTGGGAGCAGTAAAACATTATCATCCCTGCTGGGTAATGAAAGGATAAAAGAACTTCACCCTGACACGCCCCGGGTGAAAGGTCACTCTGAGCAAAACTGCAGTTTGGCGCAGATGGGTAGAGAAGCCTGGGCAAAGCTAGAAAGAGGTAAAAAGTGGTGATTGTTGGTTGCAGGAAGAGTTTCTCTATAGCCAAGAATGTTGCTAAGAGGCAGATATGCTATTAATTTCTCTTTGACTCAGGGGAGCATGGCAGTAGATGGAGTGAAGTGATATACGACAAAGAGAGAGAGTTTCAAGCTGAGTAAGGGTGCTGAGGTGGTTTGGGCTGAAGCAGCAGCAGCTTCAGGGACTTTGAGGGATTCTGGTGAAGGCCTCCCTTACCAACAGGACCAGCAATGAAATCACTTGAGCTGGGTCAGGTGATAAGAGCTCCTGGAGCAAGCTAAGCAGCACTTCCCTTAGGGGCTAAGGATGGACCTGCCTGAAGTTTGGACTCCGTCAACTCTGGACAACAAACTGTGAGTGGGGAGTAGGGGTGGAAGAAGTGGCTAATGTGAGAATGCATTGCTTCAGTAGCCCCTCACAGAGAGGGGTGGAAGTGAAGATTATTGACAAGACACCCTGAGGGGTCGGAGGGAGTCTTCTCTAATAGATATAGTTGGTTTATTAATTGCTGGCTTTTCCAAGTTTATTCTGTGCCTTCTCCCTTCCTCCCCACCCCCAGACATTATTTGTTTTGGACTCAGTGCTTGTGAGGGGGAAGTACTACCTATCCAGTGTGTGTAGGAGAGGTTTCTGGATGGGGCACAAGCTGGTGGTGTTTTCAGAAGGAACCCCTAGATAATTGAACCTGGCACTTTTTGCTGCTGACAACAGGTGGCAGAGGGGTTATACATTCATTATCTTTCACAAATGGGTTTGCTGTTTGAGCTCCCTAACCTAGTATGAATTCATGAATCAAAAAATATGAATTAGTGATGGGAAGAAACTCGTGTGTGATAGCTCAAGTGTGATTGGCGAAGGTGATGTCTTAAGATGGTTTCAGTTAACCGGCATTCCCTGGCAATGCCTGTTATCTGATTATCAAACCTGCAAGTGTGAACAAAGTCTTTCCTCAGAACCCATCTAAATTTTGCAAAGTTCCTTGATTGGAAAATAACATTGATATTTAACTGGAAAATTTTTGATTGCTTAATATCAGTTGCACCTTTCCTTCTACTGTATAAAATGTAATGAATAAGGAAAGTTTCTGCAGGACTTAGGAATGCATTCAAAACAAGTCAATTTACTGTCTGGTGTGCATTTAAAGCCAGAAGGAAAAGCAAAATCTTCAATTATGTTACTATTGTATCAGGGCTGCCCTTTTATGTTGGATTTATCTGCTGTGGGTATTACTGTTGTTTTCTGCAGTGAGTGTCTATCCATAATAACTTGTATAGGGACTAAACGAAAACAGCCTCATTACTCGCAGAGAGAGCCTTTTGCAGCATATAATCGAGTGGAAGGATTGGGAAAGTTTGATCTTGTTGTTAAAGGGCTAGATGGGGATTCATAATTCTTTGTGTATGTAACATATTTTGTGTCAGGGATATACATGTTGTGTGAAGAAAAGTTATCACAGTAATTTCGGTGACACAGTCTGATGCCCCATGCTTTACTGTGGTCTGATGAAGAAAAAATATCTGGGATGAAAAGGGAAATGTAAATGAAAGGTGACCCTCTGAGGGAGCATTGCTCATTTCCAGGGGGCTGCAGGACATATGCAGCAATGTGCCAATATGATCTCCATGAACCTAGTCAGCTGCAATGGATGTGGGGAGAGGGGCATGTGCAGAGTCTTTCTCTGTGTCATTTTTACTGCAGCGTCTATAGCGTATTGCCTGGAGGGTGCTAGTGCGTGATATAAAGTTTCAGTTTGAATTCTCGTCTCTGGACTGTTTGAAAACCATTAGATTTAGCTTCCACTAGAAAGAAGAGCATTGTAATTGAGATGAAATAGTCCTTTTTTCTGTTCACAGCATGTGTTCATTTGCCCAGGCAGAAACCATTTCCGCTCTGCTTTCTACTTGTTTCTAAGGTCTGTTCTTTATTTTCTTTTTCTGTATTGGTGTTTTGTAATAACACAAGTAACTCAAGGCAAATAACCTGTTTCAAAAGCAAATAGACACTCCAGCCAGTGGCGGATTCCTTCAAAGATACGGAAATGAGGAAGCAAAAGCCTGGACTCTGTGGGGAAAACAAAGCCCTTCCACCTCTGGGGAAGATGATCCTGAGAGGTGCTAAGCACCCTCACCTGGAAGGGGAGCATGCCCGTCTGCTTGCATAGGACCAGATGGAGCTATGCCAATTATACCAGCTGAGGATCTGGCCTATAATGTGCTCTGTGCCAAGACCTCACTCAGTGCTGGACCTACGACCAAGCCTAAAGTTTATTTGATTATGACACGTAGGCTGCATTCTAAGTTCCACGCAGGTTACCATTTATTAACCATCGAATCAAACAGGATTTCTCTAGGTCCTTTTCCATACGTTTGCACTGGCCCACCTAGCTGGCTCGAGGCCCTAGAGTCCCAACTCTACTACCACCTTAGGATAAAAAGGGAGGGGATGGAGATAGAGGTTATGCTCTCATTGGGGGAGCTCTCCTCCAAAGAAGCCATCTCTCTCTTGGGTTCTATGTTTCTGGGCATACCACCTGCAGGAGGAGGAGTTACAAAACCCATCTTCCTAATAAAAGGGCCATTTCTTTTTATTTGACCACTTAGAATTTCACCCCCAGTTTAAATCCAGTTTTGGTTGGAAAGAGACTCAGTGACGTTCACTAAAGCTTTTGTGGCAACTATAAAGACAATGTATTGTTAACAAACCTCCACGTTCACTGCTCAGGTTGTATGCTCCTGTGAGATAACAGGAGATGTATAGGCATTATTAGATTAATTATCAGTTGACTGGATCTGTACTATAAAAAGCACCAGCTACTATATAACCTAGAATGGCTGTGAGCATCTGCTGATAAATGGCTCTATTCAGAAATAAGAGGATGTTAGTGTCTGATCCCCTTAATGCAGGGCATACCAAGGCTATCAAATTTCTTCAAAAGTAATCCTACCTTGAGACTGCTGTAATGGAAAATTAGGACTGGTGAGGCATAGAGAAGGGAATGGGGCTCTGGTGTCCAATGCTCTGAGACAACACCCATAACACAGGTGATCAGCTGGTATTGTGTTCTCGTTTTTGCAATTTAAATTTGGTCTGGCAATTTCTAGGAGGGTTGAAAGACAAGCCATTCAGATCAGCTGTTTGCTGTCTCATGTTCCATGTGGAATTAGCACAAAGTTTCCTGAGATGAACAGATACAGCTACGGTGTTTCTCTACAACTAGTTTGGGAAGGATGTTCATTTCACACTCAGTATAATCCCATTTACAGGCCTGCTCAAATTGATTTACCTTCATGCGCAAGGCTGCAAGGAGAACTTGGGCAGGGTTTAGCCCTGCACCAATGGCACCTTTGTGATACAGAAAAAAATCTTCCTGGTTTTAAAGCTCGTAATCTCTCAGCCCTACTGGGTCTGGAAATGGGTGGCCAGATTTTCAAAAGAGGTCAGCATCCGCTAATGGGGCCAGGTTCTAAATGGGAGCTGAGCTCTTTTGAAAAATCAAGCCCAGTAGCTTTATCCCAAGAATGTTCTCAGCTTCCCTGTGGAACACACAGTGTTCTCTTCTAACCCTGGAAGGGCCCCAAATCATGGTCTTTTGTCAGGGGGTGAAGTCCTGGTCCCACTGAACTCTGTGACAAATCTCCTATTGACTTCAGTGTGGCCACCATTTCACTCATGATGTCTTTAGAATAGAGGGTTTTTAAAAAAATCTTTGTTAGATGTCTCAGTGGCTCCTTCTGAGCCCTGTGTGACTGTGCTTGTGGTAACTAAGAAACCTGGCTTTACAGATGCAGGGATAAAAATAAATAGTACCAAGAATATTTTTAACTCTCTAAAACATTTTTCAAATTTGTTTTTCTGTAACATAGGTAGCATATCCAAGATACATGATGGAGTAAGGTGGTATAAAGGTATTATCAGCCTGAGTTTTGAATAACTCCCTTCTCACCAGTACTGAGAAATACACGTATTCCCAATTCATGGCGATAAACATTTGTACCATCTTGCATTCCATACCTATTTGTCTCTCCCACCACATCTATAGCGATCTACATCACACAGGCGTAATAGGCCATGCATCAGTGGAGGATCTGGCCCTATATGTTTTAATAATTCACATCACTATGTTTTGTTTTGTTTTTTACCTTGACACTGCATTCTTATAGTTACCTGCAGGTTTTCCAAATTACGATGTAAATGCTGAACAGTTGCTTCACTAGACTGTAGTAAGAGCTATTATTTGAATGCTACTCTATTGTATTTCTTTCTTCAAGAGAACGGGAACTGTTTATGCCAGTTATAACTCTTTCTAATGGTCTTGTCCATTTTCAGCAATATTCGCACTCCGGCAGTTGAGCAAACAGAAAATTATCTAATTTAGTGAAGCATAGAATAAAAGTAACTGTATTTCTAGTGTCCATTCATATATTTTCTGCTACCAGTATCTATATTTTGTCCACATATCAATGAGAGATACCGGAATGGACATTTTTATCCCATGCCAATTATACTAATGTTTAAGTTTAAATCTGTGATGCTCTAAAGATTAGAGTGGATCTTGTTTATTTAAAGGAGCATTGATGAGGCCTGCAAAATGATCTTGTTTCCCCGATCTTGTATCTGTTTGCTAAGTTCATGTGACTTTTGAGTCCAGCATCCCAAGTTTCATTCCTGAGGGAAAATAATCCCAGTTCAAGTAGCCAAGCGTTCATGAACAGTCCTACAATAACGAAACTGTGTGTAGCTTAGCTTTCACAAGCACTGCTGTAATAACTGAGAGATGGAAGAAACCTTTGGGTAAGAAGCTTTCATTTTCAGTCTGAAGCTTCCTAAAGATCAGTATGAACTGTGGGGGGAAAAATAGGATTTTAAAATTGTGGAAGCTACTTTGACAGTATCCTTTTCACATCACTTTTTCCAAGTTCAGAAAAGTTTAACACTTCCACCCAGAAATGAGTGAAAGATTGTTTTAGTTGTTGCCTTTGTTCTTAGTTGTTGTGCCACATGACTGATAAGACTTAATGTCTTCCAGCTGTTAATCAAAATGATATACAGGATATTAAAGATCATTTGTGCGGCTGTTAACTACAGGAGGCTCCAAATGCACTTGGACTGCTGTCTTTTCCAATTAGACTCAAGAGAAACTATATGCATACAGTATTTCTATCCCAGCATAGCCAACTGATTCAGTGGGTCACAAGGGATATGGAGGAAGGAAGCCCATTCCATTGAGCTCTGTGCTGGGACTCTGGTGCAGCAGAGAACTAGAAAAGGCAGCCGTGCTGTATCTGTTACCCTCTTCCCTGTCAATTCTTGCCAAAGAAAGCAAGGGGCTTCCTGCCCAAGACTGGCTCTGCCTTTGAGGCTGACAAAGAGGTTGGCTTCATAGAATCTCAGGATTGGAAGGGACCTCAGGAGGTCATCTAGTCCAACCCCCTGCTCAAAGCAGGACCAATCCCCAAGTTTTGCTCCATATCCCTAAATGGCCCCCTGAAGGATTGAACTCACAATCCTGGGTTTAGCAGGCCAATGCTCAAACCACTGAGCTATCCCTCCCCCCAAGTGGCCTTGTCTCTGGAGGTGCTATTGTAGCCCATCCATACTTCATGGACTCACGCCACGGAAAAGCTATGGGGGTGCTGCAACACACGCTGCAGTAAAATGGCCACCGGAGTTGAAACTTAAAGGAGAGAAGAGGAAGTGTACCACAACTCACATCTAATCCTCCAAATCGCTCACGTGAAGTTGAAAGGTTTGTCGCATACATACAAGGGACAAAATATATCCATGACATACAGCTATGGAGAGACACATTCAGAACCCACCCCAGGAAATGAAAACATTATTATATGATGGTAGTAGCTAGAGACCCTGACTCAGTGATGCTGGAACAATTTATATAGTGGGGGTGCTGAGAGCCTTTGAACCAAACTGTAAACCCTGTGCAGCAGTGGTTTTCCACCATACATCCCCAACACCCACAGTTCCAGTACCTCAGATCATATACTTATAGCACTAACCCCCCCCCCCGGCCACACACACACACAGCGACTGACCCAAAGGGCTTACAGTCTTAATAGACAAAGGAAGTCCTATTAGAACCATTTTAAGATGGGGAGCTGAGACACAGAGAGGTTAAGTGACTTGTGCAAAGTTATGTAGAAAGTCTATAGCAAAGTCATGAACTGAACCCCAATCTCTTCAGTTCCAGACTAGTGCCTTAGCCACAAGACCATCCTACTCCTCCATGCTACAGTCAAACACCAGCACTGCACGTGCTATATCCTGTACTCAATATGACACAGCTGTGTGGAAGCTCAATAAGGATGATAAGTAAAGCTCTCAAAAACCAGGAAGTGCCCAAGATAAGATCACGCACAGCCCCAACTTTGCCCTCTACTTACTGCCTATGCAGAACAATACAACCTTTGATTGCATTCTATTCCCCCCTCACTATCTCATTCAGTGTGCAGGCTAGATGGTGCACAGTAAATGAGGTAGCTGGTCAATATTTAGGGCTTGTCTACACAGGGATACTTAGGAAAGTTAATCTGAATTAACTAAAGATGTGAATTTAAAGTGGATTACTTAAACTTCATTAAATCCCTGTGTGGACACTCATTCAGAATTAAAATGGCCTTACTTTGGCTGAGTTTAATTCACTTTGATTGATTTGAATTAATTCACCTTTAATTAATTTGGATTAATTTTCCTGAGTGTCCATGTGTAGATAAAACCCTTATTTTTATCCTCACTATTCCCTGCACATCTCCTAACTTATGCAGGGACCCATTTGTGTAGTTACTATTCAGAATAAAAACGGATTGGGTTGGGGAGTCTGGACCACATGCAGGCATGCACTGACATTGGACACCTAATTTGCATGCACAGTTATTGGACTTGTAGTTATAAATCAGGTATTTGTTCACATCTAATGGTCTGCTAAATATGGATTTGGATGTGTGCTGCAGTAATTGCACTAGCAAGAGAGATGTGCATTTTTTAGCATGGCATTGGCCTTCTGGTCTTTGAAAACCAGACATTAGTAACCATTCCAGAAAGTGGGATTATCATAAATGGGCAAAATGGGAAAATTATTATTCCCATGAGACCTACATATTTGCTTTTCCTGATGTCTTCTGGTTCAAATCTAGAACATTAATATTGCATAACCATAAAGGTGAACAAAAAGAATTACCCCCTCCCTCTGCCCATTCATAATAATTTTACCATTTAAATAGTTCCCAAATAGTCTTGGATGAATACACTTTTAAGTGATTGGTATGGGGGCTAGTATAATGAACACTATAATAAGAGAACAAAAATAAGAAAGCATGTGTACATGCATTTCATGGCAGTGCATCTCGGGATTAGAACTAGGGACTGAAAACCCAAGAATCCTGATTCTGTTTCAATCTCTGCCACTGATTTGCAGTGTGATCATTACCAAACCACTCAAACGGCCTGTGCCTTTGTTTCCCCACTTGTAACCTGAGTATAGTGATAACGTATACATGGCTTAATAGAGCTGGTCCCTTCCTTAGATTTTTCTCTGGGAACAGATTTAGCCTAAATAATTGTGAATGGTAATGACTGTTACTCTCTTGGGACAGCACTAACAAATTCCACTTCACAAGGACATGTTTGGATAGTGCCATGTTGTTTAATTGGTGTTTAGCCACTTGTTAAATAAAGGAACAAGGTACAGATTCTTACACTTATTTCACATCGTTTTAGCATGCCTGTCGTGCAACATCTAAGCATTGTACAATAAACAACACACAAAAGGTTAAAAATAAGTCAAAGTAGCCCACCCACCCTGAAAAGCTGAGTGACAGATCTCGAGGCTGATTTTTAAAGGAATAAGAAATTAAGATGAAATGTGGGATTATTTTTATTCCTATATCAAATATTATGTCATTTACTCCGGTTAGTCTTTCTTTCTATTTAAATAAAAAGATCATTTTAAAAAAACGTTGTAGTCTTTTGGCCCTGATTCAACAAAGCACTTAACCATGTGCTTATGTCATTCTGGAGTCCATTTAACACGTGCTTAACTGCTTTGCAGAATCAGTCCCCTAATTCAGATGATCAGCTCTGAAATAAGTGGTTCTCCTAACTTAATAAGGGTTCTTTGGGGATTAGTTAAGTATAGCTTGTAAAATGCTTTGAGATCCTCACAGGGAAGGTGATACTGATTCACAAAATGTAATTACTCAGAGGCATGCGGGGGATGGTTTCTAGCTGCGTGAGAGCAGAGGAGGAGGGGTAAATCAGATCAGAAAAATAGCTACCCTGGTGAAGCTCACTGGAAGGAAATGGGAGCCGGGATAGAGCTCCAGACCTGAAGCAAACCACTTGGTCGTGCTGTGTTGAGCCTCACCTAGCATGATAAAATACAGGACATCGCCATGCAATCAGGAAAGCTGTGTGGGTCCAGAAGTGAAGCAGAGATCTGGGAAGCAGCAGAATGTTTCTGAGCAACCGTGTCAGCGGATTGTGGAGAAAGCATTGCTGCCTCTGTCAGCCGTGGATGACGCAAAGGGGAGCCCAGGGAACGGTCCAGGAAGGGCCTGCTTGTTTGGTGACTGGGAAGAAAGTTGAACAGGGTGCACAGATAAGCTGCCCCAAGGAACGCCCCTGCAGAAGTCTGTCTTTACTCCATATTTCCTACCTGCAGCCATGGGCAGTCTGAAATGCAAGCAAAAGCAACAGAGTAACAAAGTTATTTATGTTATTAACTGAGACAAATAAAAAACAGAGGTGACAGAGATCCATAAGTATGTAAAGAATGTAGACACTGATATTTGTGCTTGTTTGTATTATGACAGCACCTAGAGGCCCCAGCCAGGATTGGGGTCCCTCTGGTCTAGGTGTTGTGCAAACACACAGTAATAGAGATTCCCTGGCCCAAAGTGCTTAGTCTAAACGCCCAAGACAAAGATGGGGAGGGAAACTGAGACGGTTTAAGTAACTTGCCCAATGTTGCACAGCAGGACAAAGGCAGAACTAGGAATACAACTCAAGTTTCCTGACTATCAGGCCTAATAATTAAATAACAAAGCTTCTAACACAGCTGTAACAAAAGTGGAGAGGATTAGTTCACATTTAGGGTGCCTCATCTCTCCATCAGTCAGGCAGCACAACTCACTGCTTAGAACACTTGAGTGTCCCTGAAAAATTGTTACCACTGAGGAAATGGTTGATTGTTGCATTATCCTTGAAATGGTTGATTTCATCTATGTAGAAACAGTTTTTCTGGCAGAGCCATTTTGCTGTGTCCATAGATGGCACACTCTACAGCCATGCACTCTGGGAGCAGCTATCCAGCATTGTTGTAATGAACAGGGGCTTTTGGAAAGATTCTAAATTTGAGACACTCCGTTCTGGGATGAACTTAGGAGGAATGAATACTGTCTGAACCAGAGCAGCTGCCATGTTTGTGGCTTCTGGCCTACAATATAGGAGAGCACAGCAAGACTTGAGATGAACATCTCAGAAAGACTTGAGCGGAAGACTTAATTGCAGCCAACCAATGGTTATAAAATAGCTGGACAGTAGCTGTAGGGACGGAAAGTATTGTACAAGCATTGTAAGCTCAGAGCATTCTAAGCTATGGTTTGTTGTGGTGCCTTTTCATCTAGTGTGGACACGGCCTTTGAACAATATCCTCCCTTAGTGAAATATAATTCATTCTAACCCTCTTCCTGCCCATGACAATTTCTCTGTGTTAGAAAAAAACAGATGATCTTTTCCCTCAGTTCAGTTGTTGCAATCTGTCCAGCCCATCAGAGCCAAGCACCAGGATTGTACTTGCAAAGACACTAAGCATCAAAGTTAACAGGGGAGCTTGCTATTTCAAAATGAAAGTGTAAACCATTCCCCTGAAATTTTCAGAATGCTGAACTAGGAGCATAGGGGTTTATTTCATGGTCACTTTGATTGTTTTCTTTAGAACACCCAATCCTGTGAGGTGCTGAGTTCACTCTGCTAGGAACTGAGGGTCTTAAACTTCCAATGAAGCTGGTAGGAGCAGAGGAGATGCTAAAACACACATAATGGGGTCCCATAGTACTAATTTTGACATTATAAAGAATTCTTATAGAGGAATAGCCTTACAAGGTAATTGACAGATCGTAGGGCCCCTTGCATGTTAAAACCTCAAGTACCTGATAGACTTAAGGGCTGTAAATTCATCCACGTCTAACATAAAGCTGGTGCATTAAAATAAGAACTGAGAATAGCAAATGGGTTTACAGTCTCTCACATAATACCTCTGTGCAATCTTTTTTCCCTACCTTCTGAAATCTTATTAACCTTCTAGAGCTTTTTCTTTTTTTGATTGTTTGGTTCCTACCAAGTCCAAATAAGTCTAAGATGTATGATGTCCCAGGAAACCCCTTGGAAGTATTTCATATATGCTCTTTAAAATACTTGCATAGAATAACTGCACAGGACAGGAAGAAGCATCTGCTGGCTTTCTCTGATTTTGATCACTAGAAAACTTAAATTTATGCTAAGTTCACTTTGCATGAAAATATTGAAAGAAAAGAGAGAAATTCTCCCATCCTTTGTCCTGCCTATTTAGATTGGGTTGGGGACCATCTCTTACTATGTGTATCTACAGTGCCCAGCCCAACAGAGCTCTGATCTCCGTTGGGCCTTCTTGGCATTATTTTAATAATAATAATTTCAGTTAAATTGAAATAAAAAGTAGCTTGTTGAAATTGTAAAGGAGTCCAGCTTTGCATTGCAACACATAGCCATAGTTCCACCTGAGGGACTCTGATGGTCTCATGGTACCCTATGCAGATAAGTGATGTGGCATTCCTAGCTGCTCAATGGCTGAGGTAGGTGCCATACCAGTGCACAGGCACCCTGTAGCAACACTATAGTCAACTTCCTCGAGCCCTAGAGGAGAACTGCCCTGATCTACCCATAGCAACGTGTCCGAGCGCAAACAGGAAAGCAGGGCATGAGTCCATATGCCACCAGGTTCCCATTGTGGCCTGACTCACTATATATTTTGCCTCCCGCCATGCAAGTAGGGATTGCCCCTCATTTATCCTTTTCCCCAAGCTAGTTCCCCAATCTTCTTCTGCCACCCCACTTTAGTTTGTATTGTCTCTTGCTGATATTTTCCCCTTGACCCTTCCTACCAACCACACTGTAAGAATGCAAAATCATTCCAAGCTTTTACAGTTTGTGCACCATTGCTGCACAAGGTCACTGAGATGGCACAAGCTGCCTGCAGCTGTTATGGGAACATTCTGCAACAACGTATTACAGAAATGTCAAGCCAAAAGGAGATTTATCGTGAATGTTTTAAAGTGGGCTAAAGGACTTTTCTTAGGCAGTGTCTCTGGCAGCCATGGATCCAAGTCATGAAGTTCAGATCCTGACCTGTACCCAAATTACAACTTTCCCCAGAGTTTTTTGGATGGTCTGGTTCTTTGAAAAGGTCCAGAGGCTTTGCTTGTTTTCCAGCAAGTAAGGAGTTAAGTCCCTGCTAGGTCCTCTCTCAAAGACAGTAAAAAAGCCAGGGCTGATTATGGAATATCAAATGAGGCTTTAGCAGAAAATACAGGAATTCTATTAAAATTGGTGGTGGTGGTGGCTGTTGGTTAATTTATTTATTTTATATATATTATAGTAGCCCTTAGAAATTCCATTTAAGCTCTTTTGTGTTAGGTGGTGCTGTACAAACACACAAGCCAATAAGCTTACAGTCTAAACAAAGGAGACAGACAAAGGGCAGAGAAAAGGAGATCTTATCCCCATTTTGCAAATGGTGAACTCAAGCACAAAGAAGTTAAGTGATTTGTTCCAAGTCATGCAGGAACTTTTCAATAGAGCCAAGAATTGAAGCCAGATCTCCTGAATCTTAATCCAGAACCTTAAGCAAAAGGACATCTTGTCCTTCTCTGATTTCATCCCATTGTCCCCCCCACTCATTGCTGAGATAGGTACAGGTTATGAAATTCTTACCTAATCTGGCCTCCCCTGTATTTCAAACGGGATTCAGCTCCAGTGCACCAAGATCTCTACTTGGGACTAATTATGAAGTCATTACCATGCCTCCATCATAATTATAGGTCAGATCATCTGGGCAAACATTCCCATTGATGTCAATGGCAGTTTCACCAGAGTGAGGTCAGAAGGACCTGACCATACATTTTTGTTATCAGTAATTCATAAATGACGTATTGTTGTTTGTGCCATGGAAATATTTTTCTGTTATTCCTCAGAATCACTTTATCCTCCCACAACCAGAACTTCTGCTGCATGAGTGGTCTTTGCATGTGTACACTTAAATCTGGAGGTGTGATGAATAGCTGGGAGGGCAACTGGATCATGGAGGAAATTGGTTTTCTTTCCTGACATCTTTATTTTCTTTTAAGATGCTCAGGCAATCTTGATGCATTCAGTGAAGACATCTATTTGCATGAAATGCTACAGCATGCACCTGTCTCCTGGAATGTGAGAGTGTGCACATGTCATTCGGATTTGCTCTGTCTCTCCATTAATGGACATTGTCATCCATGCAGGGATGAACTATACATTTTTCCTATTACAGCATGCTAGAGATTCAGGGCCAGATCTTCAGCTGGTATCAGTTGATGTAGCTTTGTCAGAGTCAATGGAGCTACTCTGATTTACACCATCTAAGGGTCTAGTCCTATATTTGGAACTGAATTTCCAAGAATGAGCAAAAAAATAGTGGCCATTTGGCTGTAGAGTGGCAATGCTAACTTAAAAATAAAAATCCAAGCAAAAATGTTGGCTGTCTTGGTATTTAAGTTCCAGCTATGGCATTACATACAGGACCTGGATGTAACCAGATGGAATGAGCAATGCACGTTTAATCTGATGAATAACCTAACATTTCCTTTTCCTTCTGCAGAGTGAAAATCATTAAGACTTTTATATTTATTTTCAAATGAACATCTCTTAGCCTTTTCTAATGCTCCCATCACTTATTTTAGTATCCAAAAGCCAATATAAATAATCCCTTCTGCAGAGTATCTTCGTAAGACTCCATTCATTTTAAGAAACGAAGAGAATAAACCTAGTTATTGTCTGAATAATCACTGGTTTCTTGATGGAGACAAGCACATTCCCATATGATGATTTTCCTCGCTCTGTGGTGATTAGATTATGATGAAAAGTGACATTAAGTGATGAACTTGGTATGGCTTTAAAAAAGTGGCTATTCAATGATTTTATTTTTGTGTGTTGGTGGAATGCATTAGCCCCATATGAAGGATGCTGAAGAACACTTGAAAATCTAAGTGCTGTGAGAGATGAAGGAGTCATGCACACACCCTCAGACATGCATGTCATCTTTGTACCCTGTCCCTACTTTTTGGAATTCATTAGAAACCTGGAACTAAAGGCAAGTGGTGAATGAAGGCTCCATTTTGAGTGACACTGTGGTGAATTTACAGTGAATTTGGAATAATTCATAGGTTCAGATCAAGTGGATAATAGATAAGACTGAACTGATTTCGCATAGTACTTATTGTCAACTACATGTGAGGCCAGATTAAAACTTCAGATTAAGCCACAGCTGGGGAGGAGTTCACAGTACAAATTACACTCTAGATCTGAATTTTGCAAATGTCTCATTTCTTTAACCAAAACTCTAGAGCTGATCATCCCCAAATATTGGGGTGTTAGATGTTTCTACTCTCAGCCAGAAACCAGGACAAACGTGACCATTTTGACTGAGTTACTCTTTGCTTATTTGGGTTCATTTAAAGTTCAAAATGAAACTCTCAGGATAAAAACTCTGCATGGATCAAAGCCAAAAAAAAAAAAAAAAAGGCCTTCCCAGGAGTGAGGCCTTCTGAATGAAACCCACTACATCCAAGGAGTTCAAATAAATGTTTGAAAACAGCCAGACCCTCAAACCCAACTTCCCTTGAACATTGCGGGTGTTCAAACCCTGATCCATCATGACCAGAACACTGAATCCAAACCCTTTTGATGACCCCTGAACTTTTAGAAGAACTCAGTTTCTGATTTGAGCTTTACAGCCTAGTTCACTCTATGTAATGGAACCCTGAATTAGGGGAAGTACAGACTCAGAACCAGACTCTGTGCCGCAGACCCATCTCCTGGAATAGTGCGATTCTATTTAATCTCCCCGCATCCTTCTTCTTCATGCACATGCTACAGTCTTGAGATCATCAGTCATGCACTGGTTGCTACCATAATCCTGAAGCTCTCCCCTTCTTTTTGCTCTTTTAAGCACACAAGTAGGGAGACAGCAAAAGAGAGAACCAGTCCCTGGAGAAGAGAGCTGTTATTGGGGACCATTATTCCCATCCCTTTACAATGGGTTCACTGGCTGTGTGCACTGTGCTTTTGGAGCTGGATGTTTAATCAGTTCCTGTATCATGCTTTCAGAACTTTAACGCCCTTCCCTCTGGAATTGCTGTCTGATCTGGTGGGGGCTGCCAACCAAAAAGCGCTGCGGTGAATGTAGCAGGTGCTCTGTATGGACCACAGATCCACAAGCAGCCCACATGAGCCACTGGATGAACCATATTGACTCCTCCCCTTGCAATCCTCTGTCTCAGGTGTGGGTAGTCAAGAAATCTTGATGTAATGAACCAGGAAACAACGATTGTGGCCTCCAGCAGATCTCTGCATCCATTTCCATCTAGTCTGCAACTAACTATTCCATCAAAGAACCAGGCCAGCTTTTCAGACACGTCCTTATCTATTCATGTAATTATTCTATTTCCCAGCTCTAACCGTTTGGAACAGAAATGGGGTTCAGGGCCAAGCTACATGTTTGATTAGCCAGGAAAGAGCCTGTTAGAGAGCGAAATGCTCTGTCACGGTAGCTTAGCACAGCAGGCTAAAGAGAAACTGGGGGGGGTTCGTAACTGGCAAAGGCCTTCATGCTTCTTCCTGCTGCACGGTGCTGGGGGGGAGGAGAAATATAGTGTAAAATGCCAAAGGCAGGGCAGACAATGCTCCCTCTTCCAAGCTGCTGCCGCTGAATCCTCTGTGTCCTTTGAGCTGTACAATAAAAATCCGAGCCTGTCAGTGCTACCAGAAACAAAGGCAAAGTCCTGTTGGAGCAGCTGTTACCAAGAGCTTTCACATGTTGTCATGGACTCACAAATTGTGCCCACTCTTGGCCCTGTGCAGTCCCTGGGGGGAACCCCCTTCAGCATGACAGCCCTTTTCGGGGGTCCACTCTCGAGGGTTAAGCCCCTCCACCTCCTGGAACCACACCTCTGAGCCTTAGCACTCCTGTCTCTTGCTGTGGACCCCCTCAGGGAGTCCACTCGCTCTGGACCCGCAGGGCCCCCACTCCCAGAGGGAATAATGCAACTCTGTTCTCTAGACTGGAGCGACTCTCAGCCAGCGTAAAACAGGAGGGTTTATTGAGCGTCTGAACACAGCATAGGAAACTCTCAGGGCCCTCCGGCCTGGCCTCCCTCAGCACAGCACATCCAAGTGTCCCCTGCATCCAGGTGGCCCTGCCTGCTCTCTCTCTCCAGTCCCGAGCCCCACTGCTTCCCAGCTCGGCATCTGATATCACCTCCCACAAGTCCTGCCTCTGTCCATTGTCTTCTATCCAGGTAAACAGGGTCACCTGGGCCTCCTCTTCTCTTCCGTCCTCTGGCCCCTTCTGGCTGGAACAGGCTGGTCAGGTCACTGGGGTCCTCTCTTCACAGCCCATTGTCCTCCCACTGGCCTGAACTGGCTGTGACTCCTGAGCTGGGCCTCCTGGTCACCAGGTCACCAGTCGCTGCGGTCTCCATTCTCCAGGCCATTGGCTGGAGCCCCAAGTTCCGTCGCCGGTCCTCTGTAAGAATCTCCCTCTCCCATCACCTTTTTAAACCAGTAACATCCAGGGAAACTGAGTCCCACCCCTTCTGCATACAAACCATTTGGAAAAACCCAAGAAAACCCCCAACTTCGTCACACATGTATATTCCCATTACCAAAAATTTCATTTGAAACCAGCTGAAGTTGTTCAAGGGTGATGTTCCCACAGTGCAAATCCTCCCAAGCAAGGACATGCCAAGTTAAGGGCTGCCTCTTAACCCTACTCTGATGCACACTCAACACATTTCCTTAGTCAGTGGCAGACTGTGGGCCTCTCCAAGGCATGTCCTTTTGTGTCCAGTGGAGAAGGAAACACACTGCACACAACACCTTCATCTCCCTCAGACTATAGCGCAAAACCTTAACTGAGAGATCAGCAGCATTAGAAGATATTTCGCACATATAGGTTATGTATGTGATGTGTTATGAGACTGCAGGGGAAGCCTGGGATCTCCTTTATTAAGGAGGCACAAAATGCATTTGCTGGTGCTCTTCCCCTGGCTTGTCCTGATCTGTCCTAAGCAGCTGTGATAGGGTGACTCCTGGCCACACGAATGGATGGTACCACTAAGCATCACTTTGTGATGAGCGCAAGGTTTCACCCACAGTTAGTGGATAGTGTGGTAAGAAAGATACTCTGACAGATTCCCTTTTCTAATAAGCTGTCCCATTGTCTCTTCTAGTATAGCCCTGTTGCTTAACTCCCACTTATCCAATTGCTTAATGAGTCAATCAGACTTGGTGTCATCTGAGTCATTTCAATCAGGATCCTTGTGTGTATAAAATGTGAGCTTTGGAATGCAATGACATCTTAGCAGAATGCAATGCTGTAGCTGGGGGAGATAAGCCTGTGTGACCAGTACTGGGGGGAACCTTTCAGAAAGGGACAATTCAGGCATGTCAGGGCATGTGGGCATCCAAGGGAGTGAATGCAGGCAAACAAGGTGAAACTGATTCTTTTAAATGAGGGAAGAAATCAAAGGGAACAAGACATGAAATAGATTTTTGATAAGGCAAGTAATTAAATTCTTGGCTGCTGATTGACATGTTTTAGAGAAATGCTGTTCCTTGCTCTTCTCTGCTCCTTCCCCCGGCAGGTGGTTGGTGGGGGAGCCAGGCAGTCCGCATCAAGACTTTGAGGTATAAGAGGTGGAGAGAGACGGAGACCAGGATCCTTTTGGGAAAGTCTCCTTGTTCACTGTGACCCCCAGCGAATCCCCATTTGTTGATTGGGTTTTGCTCTTTAGAACACTAATGCACAGGACCTGCAGCTCATCATCAAATATTAAAGTACCCTGTTCTTTCAGACTTCTTGGGTCGTTCAGGTTTTTCCTGGATTCCCTGCCATGTCCCAGCTCACTGCTCCCTGTTTTCTGCTGGTAGTTCACTGACTGCAGCATTGCAGTCTGCTCAGCTGCAGGGGTCTTTGACTAGTAACTGATTACATTTAGCTCCCTTGCTGTTACACCACCTGTGCTCTCCAGCCTATCAACTAGAAGCTCATACGTAACTCCCTGTCTACAGGGAACTGCCTCTATTTCATGCCCAAACCTCCCACCACAGCTAACCTGTAATTTGCTCAGCCTGTAAAAGCTCCCTGTAACATGCTTTGCTCTGTGCTCTTTTGAGACCTCAAAGGCCCCCCTCCCACATTTTCTGCTTCCTCCACTCAGTCAGCAAGACCCTGTTCTCACTCTTCAGCCCTCAGCACAGGATCAATTTCATCTGCTGTGTCCAGGAACATCCCTCTCCTCAGGGCTATTCATAGGGATAAAGGAAATGTGCTAATCAGCATCTGTGGATCCCTTGACCAGTAAATATGTTGCCCTTTGAGTTTTTAAAGCCAGAGGTGTCAGATCCCCTGGAGAGGACAGTCTAGCAGCCATGGCCTTTAGATATGAAAAACAGCCAGAAGAAAATGCATATTAGCAGTGTAGGAAACATGGAAGTCTGGCCAGGTTAATTTTTTTACCATAAGTAATTTTTTCCCTACCTTACTTAATGTTTCTGATGTCAGAAACCTACAGTAATAAAAACTGAATCAATAGCGCCTGTGCGGGAGGAATTTGAGTTGTAAATTGCAGCTATTCCTTGTAATGAAGGACCGCTGGGAAGCATGCTACAGTGCAGCATGGAATGTGCTATCTCTGTCGTCTGCTATAGCATAGAATGTACTATCCCTACAACTTTCATTGCCCCATGGAATATACTACCTTGAAATGTATTATAGCATGAAGTATATGAACCTTGTAGCATGTGTTGCCATATTGCATTTGCTATTCCTGTAACTTGTATTAACACATTTGAATGTACCATTCCTGCAACAAGATAGATATGATATGAAATAGCTACCCCAATATGTTCTAGCATGGGATATATGAACCCTGTATTGTGTTACAGAGCATACATACTTCCTGTCTGATGCTATTTTTTTCTTAACCTCTACTGTGATTTGAAAGCATAGGAGACTCAGAATGGAACACATGCTGCCCATCTATGAATGCTGCATATTAGATGTAGATGGGTGTTGATACCTGACTTGATACTATCAAAATACACTATGGGTAATGAGGTATCCCACTTAGTATAGTATTCCAAAGAGCTACAGCTTGGGTGTACTGTTGTGATGCAAAAAGCATGGCTGCATGGGGTTTGAAAAAGTCTGATCTCATTAGCATTCATCACACATGGCCAGAGCATGAAGGAGAAGCGATAAGAGGAAAAGAGGCTTGTTGTGCTCCCACAAAGAACAGTTACTTTTAATAAACAATAATAATAGAAACCCATTTCCATTTGCAGGTTAGGGGAACAAGAAGCAGGTTGTAGATTACAAGCTTGTTCTAACTGATTGGGGAATTAACTCTCGCTTAAGAAAAGGGAAAAATAGGGCCTTTGCTTTTCATGTCCCAATCCCCTTTCTCCAGCTTACAGGGCTCATGTCTTTAATTTTAATTCTGCAATCCCCAGACACTTTCTCCTTCCTTTTTAAATGTAGGTCTTTTTATGCCTGCTTTCAGCTTTGCGTGCGTTCTTGCCCTATCTATTCCCTAGACTCTCCCTTTTGCAGACTTCTCAGTGTTGTTAGCTTTCCTCCCGGCTTCCCTTCCTGCAGAGACTCCCGCAAGCCCTGGGTTGCAATTCAGGAAATCATCGCTATTCAGCAAAACAGTTAAGCACACGCTTAACTTTAAATAAGTGTGTAACTCCCACTGACTTCAAAGTAAACCTTTTGCTTCCCTGACTAGGAATGAATTTAAGCATTTGATTAAGTGCTTGCCTGAATGGGTGCCCTTGTGCATTGCAATAATGGGCCAGACCAGTTTCAGCCATTCTACTGGTGATATTGGTGTTCTCTCCTTTTTAAGACAGATGTGATATAAATAATCAGTCCTTCAGTAAATGAAGCTAAAAGTGGCAAAGCTTTAACAATCTCCTGCTAGGCTCAACAGTCCAGTGAGGCACAACATGAGCTATTCGGAGATTATAGTAAACAGAGAGACTGGTAACAACTTTACTGAGCAGACGGGGCTAATACAGCACTGGACTCCGAAGACCTGGGCTCTATTCCCAGCTCTGCTACTAGCCTGCTAGGACACCTTGGGCAAGTCTCTTCATCATTCTGCTCCACAGTTTCCCCATCTGTAAAATGGGGATAATGATACTGACCTTGCTGTGAGATGTTCTGGTGAAAAGCTCTAGATAAAAGTTGGTGTTAATAGTGACACTTTCCAGGGATCTCTAGTTGGCTGCTAGAGTATGGGAAATAGCTGAAATACAGAACTGAACTAAGTTTCCAGTTCTGTACTTATAGAGTTCTATATAGAACTCCTGCAAACAATGATTTTTACCCCGCTATGTCTATTAATCATAAACGGTGTACTCAGCAAGGAGCACATTAGCAAGAATAGAAGGAACCAGTGCTGAGTGACCAGAAGTTCCTAGAACTTGTTTTAAGCCTTAGATTATTCCAAAAATTTGTCAAATGTTTATGGATGTCTTCAAGTTTTCCCAGTTTATGCCTGAATCCAGGAAATTACTTAAGTATGTGTGTAATTTTAAGCACCTGAGTAATTCCACTGAAGTTAGTTGGGCTACTTAGTTATACATTTTCTAAATACTGGAGATAAGCTAGAGCTGCAGTAGTAATACATGCGAGTATATTCTGCTCTCTCTCTGTGTGTGTGTGTGTGTGTGTGTGTAAATTCTCTGGTCAAAGCTGCATACTATGTAAGGCGGGGTTCTCAAACTGGGGGTTGGGACCCTTTAGGGGGTTGCGAGTTTATTACATGGGGGGTCATGAGCTGTCAGTCTCCACCCCAACCCTCCTTTGCCTCCAGCATTTATAATTGTGTTAAATATATAAAAAGTGTTTTAATTTATAAGGTGGGGGTGGGGAGAGCACTTAGAGGCTTGCTTTGTAAAAGGGGTCACCGGTACAAAAGTTTGAGGACCACTGCTATAAGGACAAGAAAATATGAAGTTCTGCAGTCTTCACCAAGAAGTAGATTTCTGTGACTTGTGCATTCAAAATATATACTTGAAATTCATGTATTATTTCATCAGGGGCCTGCAGCTTGCCCTGTGGCAGTGCAAGATAATGACAGTGGAGGATCAGGAGAGATTTGTTTAGTCTTTTTTGGAGGAATTTGTGTTAGAGACTTAGAGTTGGGAGGTCAAAGGAAAACCAGCCAACCAAAAAATACAATGAACAAGTTACTTCAAGTAATTATCTGTAGAGCTAGGAACTCAAAATCTGAGAACGCCTGTGAGTTTACGTTGAGCACTTAATGATGGGATTTAGTACCAACTCTAGAGATCATGACACATAGCCGTTGGGAATATGATTAGGCTCAACAGCTACTGTATCTGAGATGCTGAAATTGATATTCTCCACCTATTCAGAGTTATTATCTAGATGCCATTTCATATCATGCCTCTGACCAGAGTTGAAAGAATAATAGGAAAAAATGCTGTTTAAAATGAATAAACTCTATTTCTGATCAGACTGTTGACTTTTATCTAAATTCCTGTTTATCTCATAAAAGCTGTAGGCTTGGGTCTTAGGAACCTCATGAAAATTAAATACAGAAGGCTTTGGAAGACTCTTACCAATTATTTAAATCTCACAAGCCTTTGCCTTGTAGGGCCATTGTTATCCACATTTTACGGATAGAAAGACTGAGGCACAATAAAGTTGATTATATATTTAAAAGCATACATGCTGGAACTGAGTATACGAAGTGTTGGGGTTCCCCCGAGACCTCTTCCACTCGGCTAAGTGCCTAACCCAGATGCATAATTCTGTGCTGTGCATATCTTGATGTGTACATGTGCAAATCTGCAGAACAAATGTGCACCTCAGACATGTAGCGAATGACACTGAGGGGTGCATACTTTTTTGCATGTACTTTAATAGTGACTTGCCCCAAGTTCACAGAGGAAGTTGATGGCAGATAAGGGAATAGACCCGGACTCCCTGGTCTAATCCACCATTGCACTGCACCTGGTGCAGATTAAATTACAATGGTGCAGATTAAATAATTTGAAGGCATTTTACACCCACCTTGAATTCATTCACGCTGGAGTAAATGATGTAAGAAACAAAATGTTGATGCACGGTGAGCTTATATTGTCCTACATTCAAGCCAAGGACTTTTCTTGTCATGTTAGTTGTCATGGACCATTTGGTCAATGAGATGTATGACTGTCAGTGTGTAACTGGGCACAGACTCACTGGTGGCGCCTCCTGCTGGTTGTCCTTGGGAATTAGCGTTCCAGCCTCTGGAGCGCCCTCTTCAGGCCGGTGTCTCGCCTTGCTGCTGGCTCCTGTGTCCCTCCCGGGACCCCGATGCCCCTTTCACTGTGTGCTGCCTCCTGGCAGTACACTGCAGTTCTGGGTCTCCCCCTCCCAGGGGAACCCCCCACCCACTATCCCTACCTCGCCTCAGTCATAGGCTCCTGCCAGTCACCAGCTAGCCCCTGCGCCCTGGGGCAGACTGCAGTATGAGCCACTCATCACAGGCAAGGTTGGGTTTGGACCTGCTGCCTCTACCTGCCCGTGGATGCCCCTACAACCCCTGTACCTAATAGGCCTTCCAGGCCTGCAGCTTTCCTAGGCCAGAGCTTCCCGGCTCCCTTGGCCTTTCCCCAGCCCTGCTCCAAACTAGGTCCTCTGTTCTGGTCTCTGCAGCCAGGTCCCTCCCTCTCAGAGCTAGAGAGAGAGTGCTTTTCTGCTCCTGGCTTCCCTGGCTTTTATAAGGCCCGTTGGGTCTGTTTGGGGCATGGCCCCCAGCTGAGGCGGCTGCTTCCCCAATCAGTCCCGCTGCCTTTCTTCTGCAGCAGCCCTCTCTCAGGGCTGTTTTAAACCCCTCTGGGCCCCAGCGGGTGTCCACCCCACTACACAGTGGAAAGACTTGGTAAGTAGCTGCTAGTTAACGCCACTATCTCTAAGATGCTAGTAAAATGTATATTAGGCTTTAGAGCAGGTGGATCGTCTCAGGGGAAAATGCAGGCTTTTTTAGTTGTCTTGGGAATGGAAGCTTTTTCATTGAACCAGGAGGAATAACTGTGGGTGAACACGAAGATGGTGCTGCACATTTAGCCTAGGATTCCATAGAGGCAAGAATATCTAATATTTAATGGCCTGGCATTGCCCTTTACAACAACAGAAAAAGGAGGTTTTGCAGAGTTCTCAACAGGCAAAACAGAATAAATACTTTAAAGTGCCTGACTCAGCGTCGGAAAGGGGAGATAAAGCGTCAGGTATTAGCTCTGTCATGTTGTAAAGCTCAGTATTCTACTCTAGGACTAGGTCAGAATCAGGGCCAATCTTACTTGTGTTGGGAGAAATCTGCCAGGGTAAAACTGTTGTATGTGAGATCAGAATCTGGCCTATTGTATTGAAGTAGAGTCTGATAAGCTCCTGCTAGCGGCAAATGGGAAGCAGAAGGGAAGGAAGAAGAGAGAGAACTTTGTGAGTGATGACAGCTGAATGGGTGAATAGAACCATATATTATGAATCAATGTGGTGGTAACTTTTTTTTTAATCGGACCTTCCACTTGAAGATCTCAAAGTACTTTGCCAACACTAATTAATTAATTCATCCTCATAACACTCCTTCGAGGAGGACTTTTATCTCCAGTTTCCAAATGGGTAAACTGAAGTACAGAACGTTGAAATGAATTTTTCATTATCACACACTAAATCTGTGGTAGTTAAAGATAGAATCCAGATCTCTCAGTCTTGTGTTTCAACCACAGGATCATCTGTCCTCTATAGTACGTAGGGTATCTTGTAATCCATATATCCCTAGTTTTATTTCATTTGTCATTAACCAGATTTGTTTTGAGTTCAGTCCCAAGGCATTTGTGGTGCACCTTTTTGAGTACTTTCAAGTGTTCTGATTTATCATGAAACCACCCTTGCTTGAAAACGAGCTTCTCCTAAGAAGGCACAGAACATTTTCTTTTAAAATACATTTTCTTTAGGAAAAAAATGGGAAGGAATCAAAGGTAGCAAGCGAGCAGGGCACTTAATTTGTTCCTGCAAAAACAAGATTTTATGGAAAATCAGAGTCACCAAGAAATGGTACTTTTTTGGACCTTCATTGATCTTATGATTTTCAGTTAAACTTATGGAAAAGAAGGTAAAGAAGCAATTTAGTCATGATCTATAAGTGCCTATATAGGGAGAAGATTTGATGCTAGAGGCATAATATGGCTGAAAGTTTAATTCAGCAAAGATATAATTAGAAATAAGATACTTTTTTTTTTTTTAACAGCAAGGATAATTTACCATTGAAACAAGTTACCAAGGGATGTGATAAATTCTCCATTATTTGGAGCCTTTAAATCCAGATTATGTTCTGTAAAACAAACAAACCCCTCACTCTCTTTGTAGTCTTTCTCATTTTACTCTTAGATTGTAAACTCTTTGGAGCCATCTTTTTGTTATTTGTTCATACAGTGTCTAGCACGATGGAACCCTGATCCATGAATGGCCGCTCCAGGCATTGCCACAATACAAATAAACAACAATAATACTATTCAACCACAAATAGCTGGGATCGATACACGAACCAGGGGGTGAAATTCTATGGCCTGTTCTATGCAGGAAGTCAAATTAGATTATTTTAACGGTCCCTCCAAACCCTAAAATCTATGCCTTCATAAATCTGTGTTTTTAATTTGGCTATTATAATGGCTGACCTATGGGTGTGCTGGAAGACCGGAAACAAATAAGCCTAAAAGACTTGTTGAATTCTTCTTTGTTTGATTTTTTTGGAGAATGGATTGGTACAGTACTAATGAGATTGGGGAAACCGCAGTGTACATAGAAGGTTGAAGGTTTCAGGTTCCCTCTCTATTTGTGTGCTAGCCCTGTCAGGCTTAAGACACCTCAGCATTATCTATGTAGATGGTTGAGTGGGACATTAGAATTTAGGAAATGAGCTTCTGCCATAATCTCTTCTCTGCCAGGAGATTCTGAGGTGTGAAAAGGTCTGCTCTACAACTTAGACAGCCCCCTCAGAGAGGTTATGGAGGAGGCCAGTTGAAAGATGAAGGTGTGTAGTATCTTCACCTAAACTTCAGAGCATTCTTTTTGTATTTACTCCATTTTGACAGACTCAGAGCAGTGGGGAGAGCATATTGACACAAGTCAGGATCCAGAAATCAAGGTAACATGACAACAGTTTTCAAGTCAACAGTGTTGCAGTGTTTTACGCTCTTTCTCTCAATACCCTTGTGAGCACTGACTGATAGTCTATCCCAGTACCTATCCATGCAATGGTAGAGAATATCCTCTTTGAATTCATCATTGCTGTGCATTAAGAAAGTGTTGGCTTTATCCCTTTGTGACCCAGTTTGGAGTCCAACCTGAGGTTATAAATAAAATGAATTTGGTAGAGTTCAGTCAGCAAGGGACTCTAGCTTGATTGTGAATCTATCATGCTCCATTAGGGCCGGTGGGCACTCTGAGAACTAGACGAAGGTTTGAATCCAGTTTGTACAGAAACTGAATTACCCTTCATCTCCTTAAAAGAAAATGGCTTCACCATGTCAAAAACACTGTCTTTGATTGAAGGATGCCACTTTCTAGAACTACCAATCCCTGACCTCCCCCAAACACAAATATTTACTTCAGGGAAATTAAAAAGAAAAGGACAGGCTGAGTATTTTAATCAAGATCTAAACATCTTAGATCACTCTCTGTTCAGAGCTGTTTAAAAGGAAGATTGAATTCCCAAACAGTAGACAACCACACCAAATCAGTGAGTAATTGGGAGCTATAAATCTCCTCAAGGACTTTTTTCCCTTCCTAATTCTGATGTTAGTTGCATTCTACTCTCTCCTCATTACCAGTTCTGGCATCTATGTATAGTAGTGATGTAAACATCAATATATTAATGTCAAAGAAGCATACAAAGTGAAATTGAATGTCAGCAAGTATAAAGGAAATGCAACAATAGCTTTCCCATTGAATCCTCTGCAGATTCCAGATAATGGATAGACTTTCAGCTCATAATCAGGAACCCATTTTCACCTGAAATTTGAACGATTTCTCTCTTAAATGGTGATTATTTTCTGATCCCATTACCAGGTTCAGTCTTGACACACTAGTACAATTTCTTTATCTCTCCTTTAAAATGTGACTGTATTATACAATGTAAATGAGAACAGACACATTTTCCACTGGTGGCTCTTTATGTGTGTGATTTATTAAAAGTCCAAGTAGTAATTCAGAGGACAGGAAAATGCTGCTGAAAGTGAAACACATTTGTATTGTACAAGAGCTCCAAACCGATATCCAATAGCATTCCTTGGGCACACACAACAATGTAGCATATATTAACTGTTAATTATTAATATGTAACAGAAGCAGCTATAACTCTATCAACAGTTATACAGTTCCAAGAGGTGCTGAACTTGACACTGACCGCCATCTTTTTCTGACAAAAATGCACCTATAACTTTGAAGACAGCCAGTTAACGAGCTGAAACAATAAAGCTCGCGGAGAGCTTTCCATTCTGAATTGCTTAAGGCCACCAAACCATTAGAGGCTTAAGTCTCACTCTCTCTGACTCTGATGTGGAACGGTGTTGTTTCAAGTAATGAGTGCTGACCACAGCCAGCTCAGTGATGGGACATCAGCCCTTCAAATGCCGTTCGTGGATCAATGAGAAGATGTCTCCGCAATGGAACTAAGAACAAAACAAGGCTACAGTTTGAGTCTTCAAAGACGTGTTTATTGGGAGCAAAAGTAAAGGCTGAATGGGTTTGACTTTGGAACATCGTGAAGTCATTTTGTAAAAAAAAAAAATAAGGAATCCTGATGGTCGACTCAGCCAGTCAGTTAGAAAAGGCTGCTGGCAAGCACGTTCTCTGTGTCTTATATTCAACTTTGTGTTGTTTTTAGGGAAAGGTGGCACCAGCTTCTCCAGTAAAGAATTGGGGTGGCAGCATCAACCAGCGTCTGCAAGATCAGTTGTGTCAATGGGAAGATCAGTTCATGACGCTCCAGCTCCGGAATGGAATGGAAAGCTGCGCTGGAGTTGATGGCAGTTACACAACATGGTTTCCTATCTCCATGGGAGTTTGGCCAGGTTGTGTTCTGTAACCATTGTTAAATATTGGCATTGATTGGTTGATGGATAAGCTTAAGGAGGTAGCTGTTGGTGGCATTGAACTGAACACCATGCTGTTTTGAAGTCTCTAATACACTGATGGCATTGTCATGTTGGCTCAGTTTGGTGGATCGTGAAGCTGATGGCCAATCTGGCTGGGCAAGAACAGCATGCATTGGTTTGGTTATTCATCAGAATAAAACTAACCCCCTGGCCATTACCATCAAGCAGCCTCCAGTTCCAGAGTACAACCAGCTCAATATTAACCCATGCAGATGGGACGCTGAACAGGTGCAACTGTCAAATATCTGGGCATCGTCATAGACAATGCTGGAGCATGCTTGAAAGAGATGGATGCTTTTATAGCAGCAGCAGCTGCTGACATGTTTCATGCCTTTCAGTGGCCTCTGTGGAGACTTTGTGACGTCAAGCATGCTACATAGCTGCAGTTCTATAGAATCACATTTTTATTAACTCTGTTACAGGGAAGTGAAACATGGACGCTGAGGAAGGCTGAAGAACCTTGGATCAATGTTTGTTTCTGGTTCTTGTTTAATTTGTCAGCTGCTCCATATCCAGTGAGGGACAAGATCAGAAATAAGGATTTTGGAAGCTGAACCCAGTGACCGCCTCCATCAGCACAGTTTGTTTTGGCAACTTTCTTGGTTGGACATATTAGAATGGAAGGTCAGTGAACTCCGAAGCGTGCATCAAGGAATACTGCCATGTGACTGGCAGTCACATGGGCACCAAAAGCTTAGGTGGTGTGATAAGATTGCTAGTGATTGGACTATAAACTGGACCATAAGCCAGACCATTTTAAGGACCTAGCCAGAGATTCATTCAGGTGGTACTTAATCCTTTTGGAATTTGCCATGATGATGATGATGAGGGGAGTTATGCACCCAACTCCAATTGAAAGTCAGTGCATCAGTAGGTCATGATTCATTCATGTCCATCAAAATCCATATTTTGAATGCCCGATATATTTAGATCTGGGGCTTTGGTTACCCATATTCTAGGGAGTAGGGGCCATTTCACAAAATTTGGATGTAGGTTCAGATTATAACCATCTTGAAAGATCAGGGATATTCAGGTCTGGAGTTTAGCTCAGGCCCACCCATAAATCCTCTGCACGTTTTCTGGTCATAGAAAGAGAGTTGACAGGCTGAAAGCAGGTGTGGAACACGTATGGTTTAGGATTGTGGTAATTGAAAGGTTCACTGCCGATTGCCAGCTCCTTGACAAACCTGAGCTGTTTAAAACCATATGAAATTCAGGATCCCCTTGTCAGCTGTGGAAAGCTTTAATGTTTTGTAGCATGTAGAATTTCTTTCTCAGTTCAAAACGTTCCTTAATTTCTCCACCTGATACAATTTCCCTTGTTTATAGAAATCTTTTTTTTTTCTAGCACCTTTTAGATATAATTCAACGCTACTGATTTGGTTTCTCATTTGCCATCATACTAAAGCTACCCAAATATTTAGGATTAAAAAAATTACTGTACAAATGCTTCATAATTGACTTTGGGGAACAATTTTGCATTGGTGGGGAGATGAACCGAGTGATCTCAGACATTTTCCCATCTTTTATTTTTATGATCCTTTGCCACTGACTTTCTGGTTAGCCTTGGGTAAGTGACTTAACCTCCCCATGTCTCAGTTTACCTACCACTGAAATGGATATAATAGTTCAGTAGGATGTTGGGAGACTTAATTAAATACTGCAAAATGGTGAGATCTTTGGATTAAAGGTACTATAGAAAGGCCAGTTATGACGATAAAAACAAAATCCCTCAATAAAGCTGTTTCCACTGAATTCTTATTAGACACCTGCTAAAAGGTTTGACTATCTTTATTGTATGTTTGCAACCCTGCAATCATCTTTGACCAGGGGTGGCCAGCCAGTGGCTCCAGAGCTGCATGCGGCTCTTCAGAGGTTAACATGCGGCTCCTTGCATAGGTGCTGACTCCGGGGCTGGAGCTACAGGGGCTAACTTTCCAATATGCCAGTGTGCTCACTGCTCAACCCTTGGCTCTGGCCCAGGTCCTGACCCCACTCCACCCCTTCCCCCAAAGCTCCTGCTCTTCCCCAGAGCCTGCTGTGCCCTCGCTCCTCCCCGTCCCCCCCCCCCCCCGAGCCTCCTGCACACTGTGAAACAGCTGATTGTGGGGGGTGGGAGGCATGGGGAGGGAGAGGGAGGCGCTGATCGGTGGGGCTGCCGGCAGGTGGGAGACACTGGGAGCAGGAGCAGGGGGAGCTGATGTGAGGCTGCTGAGGTATTACTGTGGCTCATACAATGTACATTGCTAAATTCTGGCTCCTTCTCAGGGTCAGGTTGGCCACCCTTGTCTTTGACGCGGATCATCTGTTAGTACTGCTTTCAGCAAAAGTGCAGCTAAAACAATGTTAGCTGGGAATAAGCCCTTGTTTAATGGCATGTTCTAACAGCAATGACTCACTTAGCTGGAGAACTCTAGCACAAGATAATTGACCTTGACAACACAATCATGCACCCTCGCCTTTGGTTTGGGCCACATAACTAAAATCATGGTCAGTTATAGAGCCTGCAAGAGTGAGCATAAAGGCTTAATTAAAGAGTAGCAAGAAGTGGACACATAAGGAAGATCTTTGAAATTAAAGTCTAATAGATTGAGTCCAGTTGCAGTGAAATAAACCAAGCTCTTAATTACATAGAGTTGGAATAACGGTCTCCATTGGACTGACAGAGAGCCATTACTTTCTAGCGCCTGAGAGCTCCAGGGCAGCAAGCATAGAGCAGCTCTTTAAATAAATAAAGTAAACAAATTAAATCTGATTAGGTTTTCCTTACATTACAAAAATGTGCATTTGCTTAGTACAGGAGATCTGTTTTAGCAGCTACATAGTTCCCTTGTCAGGGTGAGCTCCAATATATGGGTTACCAATTCACGATTTGGGGACAGCTTATGGCCCTTACATTGTTCTCTCTTTTTTCTGTGCCATGTGATCAGTACAGCAATGCATCTCTCTCTCTATGGGCAGGAGAGAAGGCTTTGTGGTTAAACCAGTGGACTGAGAATCAGGAGATCTGGGTTATACTGATTTCATTTTATTCCTGCCAGGTTCAACAAAATTCCTATGTGATTTTCGGCAAGCCACTTAACTAGGTCTCCGTTTACCTATCTGTAAAATGGGCATAATACCTATTTACCTCAAAGGAGGGTAGCAAAACTTCACTCTTTTTAATGGTAGTTTTGAGATCTTCATTAGGAAGGTGCTATAGAAATGCAGAGCAATATGACAATTCCACAAGGGGTTGGTTTGGTTGACTCTGTTACAGAAGATAAAAATTAATAACATGCAACACACTCATGCACCAAATGGCCTATGGATACAGCATTGGATGCTTCCAGTACATGAAAGTGATGTGAGGCACGAAAGGAATTTATGGATCCAGGCCTTCTTGCACTATTCAAGGGGGAGAGAGAGAGATGCTTAGAGATTATTTTCTGTATTCAGTGTGACACAGAGAGAAATATTCAACCCAAATAATTACAGTCAAGAAATGCAAGTCCAATGTAAAGGCAGCACATATGCATGGCAGTTTCATGGAACCATTTTGATGACAATGTGTTCTGGGAATAACAATACCCAATTATTTCAACAAACACCTTTTTCAAGGAGAGTGATTTTAATTTTTTCCCTGCATCTACAAACTGTGGCTGATGAATGATAAATGTAAAGCCAGTGACAAAGGGTTCTGTATTATATTCTACTATACTTCTTCACCCATGCAGCAAGTCTTAAGATATTCCTTACAACTGAATTCAGATAATCTCCGATCCAGAAAGCCATACTTTTTACAGAAAAACGTGGAGTGTGGTAGGGGAAAGGACACTCATTGTCACATGGCTACCAGGAGCAATGTTGCAAGGACTCATGCAGGATATTAACTGTTTCACTGCAAAGTACCTTCCAGTCTAGGCTCTCAAAACATTTTACAAATGTTAGTAAGAACATTGAAATTCTTACTCAGTTTTTACTTTGCAGGAGTAATTACCAAGGGTCGGATGCTGCCACCATTACTCTTACTGAGTAGTAGGTTACTGTCATTGAAATCGATCCGGGGCTACTTACAGCATAAGGTGCTACATAATATGAGTAAGAGTGACAGATATTAGCTATGAGTAAGAATTTCAGGATTGCCCCATTTTTGCATGAAGACGGTGGAGACTGGTTCAGAGTGCTTGAGAAATGGGAATTGTGTGAATTACCGGTATTTTTGCCTGGCTGGAAACAGTGTTTAATTGTAACTATCCAGGCAAAAATACAGGCCATTTACCAGACAGGTCTCTTCTGCTCCTAGAAGGATAGTTGTGGCGGCTACCACCCCTAGCATAAAAAGCAGGCCAAACCCTCTAAATCCCAGCCAACACCAGAAAATCTCTCTGAAATCTCTCACTGTTCTGGATGATCTGATGTAGCTTAGTGTGGGTATTATGGCAAATAACTGGGGTCAGACCCTATTATGCCACCTTCTGGAAGCTTTCACAGTGCAATATGGATGGCATATGTTCAGAAAACTCATCCTTGAGTGACATGGTACCAGTGGAGTTGAAATTTGTTGCAGAACAGCAGTTGGGCATTGACACATAAACATCAGAAAAATGGGAGAATGCCAAAGCAGTGCTAATGAGAGCACATGTCCTCCCTATAAACTTCCTCTTCCTCTTATGGACATTCTTTTGTTACGGAGAAAAACGACAAGAAATAAAGGGTTGCTGAAGGTCACTTTCTTTGTTTACATGGACTAGTACTCTGTTTAAAATGTATGAAAGCTGTATAAAATGAGAGACATGTGTTTGGCCAATTTCCATGGAAGAGTATAAATTGCCTACCTGTGTGTGACACATCACCTTCACCAAATGCACTTTTGTGAACCAGAGGACAGACAATAAAAGCCAGACTCCTAGTGATATTTCTGCACTACAGGAGATGTTACTAGCTACTGGGAATTTTTTTCCTGCTATATTAATACAAGACATAGTTATGAACCAGACAAGTCGGCTGGTGGCTCTTTATACCAGGCTTGACTGTCAATGCCACTAGCTCCTTCCCCGGGTTTTCCTATGTCCTTAGTTCTCTCTGGACTTTTTCCAAGGGGCATCTAGAGCTTGATCTCCAAAGTGCTCAGTGCCTTCAATCTGTGTTGACTTTACTGGGAGTTGAAGTCACTTGGCATTTCATATGACTGGGTTCCTACTTGCGCACACCCCTTTTCTGAAATTAACATATCATGTTTCTCTCTTTAAAAAAAGCCTATGTTTAGACTAACAAGATTTATGTAAACATTGATAGAAAGCAGCAGGAAGTCATGCTCCATCCCAGAGGGGTACCAAATGCTGATAGGGTAGTCTACTCTCCTTTTACATATTAATTTTTGTTCACCTCTCCATTATTTTATTTTATTTATTTATTACTATATTCTGATCCCTAATTCTGTAGCAGAGAAACCTTCTGCCCTGCTGTGTGGAGAATCTATTTTATCCAACGTTGTAGTGAGCATCCTGCGATGCACAAAGTGGACAAGGTCATTACTTTTATGTTCACCAGTTTGTCTTAAACAAATATTAGCGAGCACTGCTCCCCTGGGTAACATTACAGCAAGCAGCAATTTTCCAGCAAGCTTAAGAGTAGATTGCTCCTGCAGCATGGCTGCGCACTGAGGCACTACTGTATTTTATATGATGTAGGTGGTACATTTACTGCATTCAAAAGGGAGGGGAAAGAAATATCCTACTGGCATAATACATGCATAAGACTGTATTAACCTGATAAAGCCTGTATCTCATCTGAACACCGTGCTTGTGTGTGTGTGCGGGGGGGGGGGGGGGAGTCAGGGAGCTTCCTTTTTTCCTATATCCTTTTATGGACATCCATGAACCCCCCTTTTCATCCCTTATCTCATTTCTTGAAGCCCTTTGTTGTTGCTAGCATCGTTCTGTGAATTCCTCCATTGGGACTCCCTATGGAGCTGATGAAATTTTGCTCCCAGGAGGGTTTGCTGTTGAGAGATGCAAGGCACAATTCCCTTCCAGCTCCTGCTGTACGAACTGAGACTGGAATTCAATCCTTAGCTCCTACATGGACAATGCAGAGTCCTAACACTAGGCCACAAAAGGGGGAAGCCCATTAGTGCTATGGTTCCCATATCCTCCCACCCACTGCCAGGGAAACAAAATCATGCTAAAGTAGGAGACTGCATGGATTGGGGAAAACTTATATGAGATGTTTTCTCTCTGCATAGTTGTTTTTTTCTGTACAATATCATCCAAGCCCACTGTTCTCATGGAAGAAAGCCAGCGAGCAGAGGGGCTGGATGGGTAGGATGCATTCTAAGCAACATATTCCCCCTCCTCCACAGACTGAACTGTACATAAAATTGAGAATTAGTTAATGTAACTTGAAATAGTCAAAATGGGAATCTTGGGGCATTCAGAGAACTTTCCCTGTGCTGTGCTGATTGGCTGTTTCCTCCAACCTTCTCCCTCAATCTCCTCACCTCAGTTCACTCCATTCCTGCCTTTTTAGCCCTCTTCTCCCTTCCCTTTTCCTTTCACCCCCTTTCCTTTAGTGTCCCCTCTCCCTTTACTTTCTTCCCATTTAGCTGATCTCCCTCCTAGTTAAATAACCCTAAAAATGAGCAAACAAAAACTAACATACTCTCTGCCACCCTCGCATAGTTCACTCTGCTCTGTCTAGTCTAAGAAGACTGTAAGCTCTTTGGGGCAGGGATTGTCGGTGACTCTGTCTCTCTACAGTGCCTAGCACAATGGGGCCCCTATGCTTGGATGGTGCTTAGTCAATACTGTAATAAACATGATTAATAATCCTTCCTAAAACGTGATGCCCAGACCACAATCCCACATCCATCAGCTGTTGCTTGGTAACTGGAATGCTGAGGTGAGGTATGTAAGGTTGGGGCTAGGGTTTATGGAGGATCCTTAGCCTCTAATCATTTCCCTGGCCACACCTGTTGTCCCTCCTCATGCCTGCATGGGGACTTTGGGGTGGAGGTCAGAAAGCAGCCTATACTCATTACTTCTTTGTGGTTTTGGATGATCTTGTTTTATGTGCACTCTTGATTATGTAGTAATGGTTAAAATAGCCATATAACACTGTTTTGTAGCTGTTTACACGCATAGACTGCAGCTAGGATTTCCCTTACTGCTTAGAGATGACAGACTGATCAATTGGAAGCTGGAGTTTGGCTGCTGCAGAGATACACATTTCACATTAATGAAAGGATCCTCAGGGAAATAACAGGATATTTAGCAAGACAATTAGTATGAGAGGAAAATGAGCAGAAGTAACGATCCAGGAAAGGAAACAAATGACATTGTTATAAGAGATCTATCTTGCTATCACATGGATGGCCCCAATCACTGAGGTATCTGATCTCTGGTTGGGGTAAACTTCCACTGTCTAAGATACTTGCATGTCCCCCATTACTGTCATATCTGATACCTCACCATCTTTTAACAAATTTATCCTTACAACACCCTTGTGAGACAGGGAGGTGCTGTATCCCTGTGTGTGGATAAGAAACTGAAGCAAGGAGAGGCTAAGTGACTTGCCCAAGGTCACACAGTATGTCTGTGTTAGAGCTAGGAATTGAACATGGGTCTCTGGCTAGTGCCCTGCTCATTGGCTCTCTTTCCTCTTCAAAAAGCTAAAGATTAAGGGAAAAGATGGGTGTAAGAAGAAGGAGCTTGTGAGGGAGGGATCTGCTCTTTTATGGGATTTGGAGTGTGATGCAGTCAGACAGCAATGATCCGTCAGCTGCTTTTTATTCCCAGACTGCACTCCTTGTAGTCTCACTCTCAGGAGAAATGAATGTGTATCAAGGATGCAGGGTCGGCCACTAGTTCAAGTGGGATGTCTTAATACTAGTTTCTAATCAGCTCTGACTGTATGGATGATGATTGCTTGTTTTCAAAGCTTGCAAATCACAAGGAAATAGACCCCCAGCATTTCAGATTTATCATTCGCAAAAGAAAACCTACAGAGTGACCAGATGTTCAGTCATGAGTTAACTAATGAGTTTAGGTAAAATTTACAGGGAGCTTTGAAATTGGATGGTGCTAAATAAATGCAGTGTCTTACTGCTGTTCAGACTGCTACCTGTGCACACTGTCAGACAGCAGTGACGTGCGCAGATTATTGTTCAATACTGATTTTAGTAAGCCTGGGGCTGTGTGTATTGTGGGGAGTGGCTGAGCATGTATGGTAGGGTCTGAGTATTGCTTAATACTGGATCAGACCAGTTTGAGACTAGTCTGAGATCAAATGTGAGATGTGCATTCACACATGAGCATTCACAACTCATCTGGACCAGAGATTGCAATTTATTTTCATGTAAGAGTCACAACTGAAAAAGTGGGTGCGGGGGGAACTCTAGGGGCATTTGTAACCACAGATCCTCAACTGTGCACACATATCACCTTGTCCGCCATTGGCATGCACCAAGGGAAAAGCTGATACAAATGGGCTACTAGGCCCAAAAGCTCAATCTTGGCAAAGAGATTTTATATAAAAGGGCTTCAGCAATAGGGAGTCAGTCCAGTTTAAGATTCTGGGGTGAAGGATCTCGTATGATACACTCCCAGGCCAGCCTATGTTGATGCATAAGCATATAAAACCCGGGTATCATTCAAAAGTAAGATTAGTGTTTCAAAGCTAGTATGTCTGACATGCTGAAATGCTTCTCCCCCTGCCCTGCCCCCTCACACCCATACCTGCTCGTGGACTGACAAACCTGAGACTCAATTCCGCCCGATTTGTCTGCCCTGACCAAGGAGTCTGATCTTCACACAATTCTACCTATTGCTGAATAAATAATGCCCAGGCAGCCAGGCATTTTTCATGCTAAGGTTTTTAAAGGCCACTGTAGTGGTGCATGTAAATTCAATTTTCATTTTCTCTGCCCACTAAACAGCCAAATAATTATTAACATCTGACTCATAGTATGGTGAGCTGCTGCACCAGCCACAGAATATGCTGCTGCTTAGACACCCCCGCCCCCCCCCCCCCCGATAAAGGCAAAAAGGGATAAAGCTGGGAAGTAGTGAGGTGATCTCACTTTTTTTTTTTTTTAATTGGTGTGGCTCAGCACACATACGAGTGCATGAAGCAGAGCAAAGTGAACAGCTTGCAGGGTTGATATTCCTCTGGAAACACTCTAATCCCTTCCAGAGAAGCAAAGCTGGGGTCTTTACTTGTACGTATTGACTAATCTGGATGTCAGAGGCTCAGAAGGGTCTAGGGGCAGCTTTGTCAGGCATATGAGTGAAGGGCTCTGAGGGAAGAAGCGAGAATCTGTGCTGTGAAACAGGAGCTCAACAAACAAGGATAGAAAGCAAATCCTGGAAGATGGGGCCAAAGGTGTGAATGTTAAACCCTTCAGGTTAACTCCTTGTGTCTTGGAGCCACTCTAGCAAGCTCTTTATGGCGAGGCAGCACTGAAGCACAGAGTAGTGTTCAAAAAATATGGGGAACTTCTTTGCACTAGCAGGGTCGTGGGAGAGAGGATGGTATTGGGGGCGTTGAGAATAGATGGCTGGTTAGTTTCTTCCATCTCTACTAGCAATCATTCATGAGAGCTCATTAGGAATAAGTGAAGAAGAGGCTGAGTACACCAGGCTAAGCAACCTTTCCCTTTGGAAATGGGACATAATCCCCACCATCCTGTGGCATGAGATTCACCAGACAATTATGGTTCTCTCTTCTATGAACTGTACCAGTCACAGAGTCTGCTCCACACGTCCATTAGACCTAGCAAGCAAGGAGTGCGACTCTCCCAGAGACTGTCACTGTATACGGAAAATGCAAATTACCTTAAATACCTTGCACTCCTTACTCCTAGTGAACTAAATGGGAGTTTTGATTGAGATGTCAGGAATTGGAACAATATAATTGAATGGTCAACAGTTACCATCTATGTGATAAGGACTTTACCCTGTGACATAATGTATTAATATTAAACAGAACTGGTTTTTAAGCAAGTTAGGAAAACAATGGCAGGAACAAAATCCATGCGCAATTACATCTGCAAACTAGGTAATTGAATGCACAAATAAACACCATTAGCCCCTGGCAGGTACAGTTTCCTGATTTGTGTCCAAAAGATCAGTAATTATGTGTGTGAACAGGGGCCTTGATCCAGCAAAAAAACCCCAAGTGCATGATTCCCACTGTAGTACTTTTCAAGGTAAGCACAGGCTTAGATGCTTTGCTGCATTGGAACCAAGGTTTTCAAACACAGGCCTAACTTGATGAAATTTGAAGCCTAAAATCTGCTTTAAAATCGTGAATTAAAGAGCTTTCTGTCTTTCTACTCCCCTGCTTGTTGGGCCTTTCATGTGAAATGAATGCATGAACTGACCCGAGAGGTCAACAGAGGTGACATTCTCTTTTGGCATAGTGCTGTGGGTATTGTCAAGGAAAGACTCAGGGTTGTCCATTTGCACAGAGAATCAAAGAATATTTATTCAATACTAGGAAGAGGAGGGGGTCCATAAAGATTGAGATCGCTGAAGGGATGACTGGAAAGGGGAGCCGCTGCTCAGCTGTCTTTGTTATGCTTGGCTTGGGGATTTGGGAATCAGCAGGTCATCTCATTTACTAGCAATCTGAGCATGGTATAATCTGCTTTTATGCACAGTTATTAAAAGGAGTAAAATGAATCCACCCATGTAAGTCTAATTTAGCATTTATTCTTAAAGGAGCAGCCCAAGTTTAAAGATTCTGGCTAAAGCTTTGTGTATATATAGAAGTCTCATGTAAATTCAACTGTCCAACTGAAAAAGATCACAGCTAGTTGTGCTGAATGCAAATGCTTTTAAAGGACTCAGAGCCATACTCAAGATAAATTATGGAAACGAATTGCTTGCCTTTCCAGATCAATGCAAGGGAATCCCTGGGTGAACAGTGCATAGATCACTTAAAGAACATCTAGCCCTAAATTCAATAGGATTTTGCTGAAAGATACGCTGGCTAATGTGAAGTGTTATTAGTAATTTTGGCATCAAGGAATGAGTAATTTGCGCACATTCCATGGACTTCCATTGCCCCTTTCATCTGACACTTTAATTTATGGGCCTGTATAACTGTAATGTGCATTTAGATGAATTTAAAAAAAATCTGGGGTAAGGATGGAAAGGGGAAAATGCCGTCTATTGATCTTGACAACTCCATCAATAGCATCTTTTAATTGACAATGAAAATGATGAAACAACAGACACCCAGGACCCCCCTCAATGTTCTGAAGCATCTTGCCATGTGTGAGGTTTTGTGTTGCTCTTTTGGCACTGGGGTATCCACATCTATGACTCACTGGAGAATTGCTTTAGTTGTTCATCTCCAGCAGGAGATTTTGTTATTAGTGACTAGTTCAGAACAGTCAATATCATGCAACTCTAATGGTCTCTTTATTGCAGGAACTTCTAACCAGCATCACAGATCATACCTGGGATGAATATGTACAGATTCCATAGGTGGTTTAGTAACCCACTGTCCTACCTTCCACCTCTGCTGAGACCTGGTTCCATGTCCCAGCTTAGTGCACAAATGAAATACTCTGAGAGAATGCTCTGAGACTAGTCTCATGAGGGCCATGTGTGGTCCTATCTGAATTCAGCACAGTTGTCAATCTGTGCAGTTAAGAGGCTGGGAACTGGGATAGAAAGGCTGTTTAAAAAAATATCATGATAAGGCTTTGCATTTTTATTGGTACTTTTCATATTTAGATCTCAAAGTGCTTCACTCAAGGGAGGTAAATCTCATTATTCCTATAGTACAAAGGAGAAAACTGAAGCCTGGTGAGATTAGTGACTTGCTCAAGGTCATACATTGATTCAATGCTAGTGACAGGAATAGAACCCATGTCTGACTCCCCGGTCTATGGTCTAACCACTAAACCACACTACCGCAGTTTGCAGGTAAGGTCTGAACAGGCTGGTAACGCAGTTGAGGCAGTCCTGGGCAAGGTGCACTCCAGGTCAATTCATAGTCACCATTCAGTTAGGGGGCAGCATTGTCATGCTCTTCCTAAACGAGGGCTCAGTCCTGCACCTGCTGAAGTCAGTGGGGCAGGATCATACCTTCAATCCTGTCAGGTTCTCCTTACTCCGAACGTGGAACTTCTCTGTGTATGAAGAAGGTGAGAAACACAAACCATTCTGTTAGTGTCTAGTATATGAATCATTACAAGCATACTGAAAATGTAGGCATTTTTCTTTAGAAAAACCCTTTTTTCCCTTACCATAATACCATGCAAGCCCCGCTTTCCCTCCCACTAATGCCTGTGGGACCTCAGCACTCAGGAAAATCAGACCAGATATGCTGTCTACATGTTGTACTGAAGAAGAATTGAAAAAAGAAACAAAGTGTAGGTGCTGATACAGTCGATGTTTTACTGTTTTCTTGGGAACAGAATGACATCCCCCCACTCCTCCTCACCATCTCCACCCCTCTCCTGGCAAGAAAAGCATGAGTCCTCTCTTCTGCTTTGTTTTGACCAGTGACAGCTTCAAATAGCTGCATCCTGTTGCTAGGTTACCAGTCTGTGTTCTGCAAATTGCACATACCTTTTGTTAACCTCACATTAAATTGCAGATCACATATCGTGCTATTTTTAGTTGAGTGGGGGGGGAGGGAAATGAGGAATGATGTATATTCCCGTTCAAATGCTAACATACCTCTGGTCATTTGTGCTTGTGAGTGGTGTTCCCTACTTAAATAGGTAACGGGTATGCGGTACATTAATGAAATATCTGACTGGCTAATGAACATCATCAGATGACACCTTTGTGCTGTTTAGGGTCCTTGATATTTGTCTTCAGTTCAAGTTAGTAGCCAGAAAGGGCTGGAAACAGGTTTTTGTTATGCACTGATCCATCAGGAAGCCCATAAAGACAACTGTGGCATAAAGCTGGGCATTTACACATCCACAAAATGCTCACCCATTATTTGGATTCTGATTCTCTCTCTCTCCGAGACTGTGTGTGTGTGTGTGTGTGTGAGAGAGAGAGAAATGGCTGCAGAATAAATTAATTTTTTTATAGCAGAGGCTGAATTTAATTATCAAGTCGCTTTAAAATCTTCCACAGTCAGTAGCACAGGGCAGCGCAGTGATGCTGTTGTAAGCAGTAGTTTTTGGGACTGTTGCTGTGGAATACTGTAGCAAATGTAACACACATCAGTTAATTAATAGGAATGGCTATAATGCCTACCACTTATATATTACATTTAATAATGTTTTAAGTCAGAATCTGTATGATTGTGCCTCGGTTTCCCCATCTGAGACAAATAGGCAAACATATGACTTGCTCAAAGCCACACCCTGAGTCCGTGGACTAGATCCCATGGTCAAAATCAATGACAAAACTCCCATTGTCTTAAACAGACAGGATATCACCCCATATCTCCCAGCTTCCTGTCCTGTGCTCTGCCCATTGGACCATGTTGCTGCCGGGAAGTTCAGGGATAGACTGTTGGAGAAACTAATTTATTCTAGAGCTTTCCTCTTCCCCTTTCTGCCCCCTGGCATGTGTCTTCTCTCTTTCATATTTTTTAAAAAACAGCTGCAAAGCAGTGTACAGTAATGTGGGTTGTGCTACAACAATGGGCTATTATAGAAAGTCTTCTGATCAACTCTTTAAAAATGAGAAAACAGCGTTATTTTTAAAAGCCACCCTACCTTTCTTTTGTCCACATTTTTTGCCCATAGGTAACTGTGGTCTCCATTCTGGAGGTGCAAACGAGGCCACGCAGCATCAAATTATCTCATTGTGACTTCAAATCAGATAGATAGCTGCTTACGCGACATCAAGAAGTGGGTAAAAAAAGGGGGCTGGCGAAGGCCCATTAAAGCTCAAACCTAGAAGACCAACTCAAACTCCCAGTAAAGTCAGTGGGAGTTTTTCTATTGGCTTCAGAGGAAGCTGGATTCACCCTTAAGCATAGCCAATTATATGCGAAATAAATGTCTGACATAAAACTGAGGGACAAGCCTAAACAAGATCTCCTGGCCTCATTCCTCTGTTCGTATGAGCATGAAACAACTACCCCAGCTTTAGAACTGTCCCTTCCACCTGGCGTCAGCAGGAGACTTAATATTGGCAGGAGCACTATGGGGTTCAATCCACCGCAAAGGGACTACTACTATTTTCTCAGCAGCGGTTTCAAGGGAAATAAAGATGGAAGCACCTAAGGAATTAGCATTATGAAAGCTATCTGAACTAATGAGAAGAGGAGGGAATGAACTAAGGAAAAGGACTGCACTGACTCTGTGCTGCATTCAGAGAAATGGTGCTTTTTATTGGCTCGCTCTCCTTTGGAAATTCAAAGGTCTTTTTTTATATAGGAGATAAGTTACTATCTGATTGACGAACAAAACACTTACCTACCGTACCAAATTGTTTTTCCTCTTTGCTTTCTTGTTTTCAGTTGAAGAGATGCTCAAATCTATAATGTGTTTTCCACCCCCCAATACAAAATAATTAGAGACGAGTTAGAAACAAAAACAACCCACAGTAGGAGAGTTATAGACTGTGCTGTAGAGCCCTGGTGGAATAAAAAAAACTTCTCTAGTTCTCCCAAGATCAAAGTAGCAACCCTTGAAATTTAATGGTTGGGAACTTCTGAGAAAGGAGGTTGTTAAACCAGTCCTGACTTCTATGTCTGTTTTATTAGCCAGGAGACAGTGACATTTTTTTGAACTAGATACAAACTTTGTTTCCACTAAGGTTGTGCATGATGGTTTCTGAACATGTTCCCCAAGGCTAAAGGTCTGTACTGAGCCTACTAGTGCACTTAAAACGGCACATGCCTCCACAATTACGGGCCCAGGTTTCTCTTCTGTACTGCTTAGGTCCACTGGCTTCTATTGTATCACATCCAGCTAAATTTGCACACATTGCAGTCTAGTTAACTAGTCAGTTCCACACATTTTCCTAACCCTGTTCTTTTGAGATTTCGTACAGGCCAATATTCATTGTTAGCTACTGCAGCTGCCTTCTCAACCCTCGTTATTCATGTTTGCTTTTCATGCAGATTCAGTTGAGGTTCCAGCCAAATTCAGAACTGGGGTAGGCAGGTGTAAATCCATTGGGTCCTTTTACTGCAGGGCTGGCATCATGTCTGACACACCCGTTTTGTGGATTTCCCCCCCACCCCCATTGTTCAGAACACCGTCTTGGGATCTGGAGAACACAAATCTCTTCGTGCTGATCTTGTCCCTCTTTGCATGGCAAATAAACCTCTTCTGTTTGGTTTTCCTGCTAGCACTGGAAAAGGCCACCTTGTGTTTATTCCTCTGTGCATTAACATTGGGTGAGTGGAGATGATTGGAATCCCAGTACTTTTGCGGGAGAAGGATTTGAATAAATGTCTCCAATCTGAACTACTCTGGATTTTAGAGACTCAGTGAAATTAGAGATGAAATAGACCTATTGGCCACTGAGTTCCTCTCCCTGAAAATGGTGAAACACTCCTTATTTTACATTTATTCACTAGTCCTTTGTCTAGTCCTATTCTGAATGTGCCAAACAATGGGGAGTCTACCACTTCCCTAGGGAGAGTATTCCATCAAAACAAAAAACAGCCTCCCCACCCCTCTTTTTTTTTTTTTTTTTTTTGGCCAGACCTATTTAGAGTCCTACATTTTTGGGAGGGCTGCAAGAGGGGAGTGTATTCAGAGAAATGGGACCCAAATCTGAATGAATTCTGGTAGTAAGTTCACAAAACCAAAACCCAACTGATAAGGCGTCTTCCCCCCATTCTCCCCAATTCCATGGGTGACTTTACTCCATTAGCTGGAACCTGCACGTCTCTTTGGAGCTGGCCACATGCTAACAAAATGCCAGGCACTGCTTCATCTTTGTATTCTGTCCCTGTGGTTTGGAGCTCACTGCAGAAGAGGGTGTTACAGGCAAGTTCTGCTGCACACATTGTGATACAGCAACACCAGAATGGAAACATTTCTCGGTAATAGATGGATTTTTAAAATAAATAGTGGGATATTTTAAAAGTGGGTTTTTCAAATGTGGAAACCGTTATCCTTTAGATCATTACAATATACCAGCAGATCACATTTGATCTTTAAATGGGTTGATAGTTTCCTTGTAAATTCAGCTAGCAGCACCCATTCTAGGCCAAACACCTTTTGAAGGACACTAACAAATAGTCTTAGATTTAGGGCTTGATTTGCCTTTTGGCCCCTTTGCGCAGAGGAGCTGGAAACCATTCAGATCTGGCCAGCTGATAACTTCCCTGGCACAGGGGGAAATTGTCAGCTGGCATGGAGCTGGTCATCTTAGCACTGTGCCATCCCCACTTGGCCCCAGTGCAAGGTGTGTGTTGCGGTAGGTAGGAAGCATAGCCTGAGTGCCCTGTGCTCTAGCATTGCGCAGTTGATATATGTTCCCTTAGGGACTGTAGCCAGATGGTGTAAATCAGAGCATCCTCTGGCTGCTGTAAAGAAAGCCAGGGCTCAGGGTGGTACAGCATTGCCCTGAGACTCAGGCATTCATAATTGGTGCCCCATCTGCCCTTCTCTCCTGCTGTAATGAGAAGTCTGGGCCTTAACTTTGATTTGGATTTTAGGATCAAATGTTTTGGGCGGTGGGGAGCCCTCAGCCAACCAAACAACCACATTGACACCCATAGACACACAACAACACTGCCCAGAAAGAAAAGGAGTACTTGTGGCACCTTAGAGACTAACCAATTTATTTGAGCATAAGCTTTCGTGAGCTACAGCTGCCCAGAAACCAACCAAACACAAACAATGAAAGGATTTTTGCAAAGCCTAATATGAATCCTTGTTCTTTGGATTTGTTTTCATTTTAAGGAGAACAATCCTGTACAGCATTGTGAACCTACACTATAAAAGTGCTGAGTAAATGCATGAAGAGCAGAAAGCGGCCAGTAGCCTGCTACAAACAAATGCGCCACCAACCAATGTAGTTTAATTGCCTATGACAAGTGAAATGTAAAAATAAATAAATAAATAAAAAATGAAGAGGACAAATGGTGAAATGTAAGTCATATTTTTAATATTCTTTCGTTCGTTTACTAATCTGTAGTGAGGTTTGTAACAGAAGGAAGGAATTTGTTGAAAAATAGATGAGTTTTATGTTCCCTGGGTCTCTAAAATGTATATGAAATATTCATGCGGGGTATGAGGGAGGGAGACTCCAAGCTTGCTCTGCTGTTCAGATAAAATGAAATGAAAAAGACAATAACTAGCCAGAGGTCTTTTTGTCCCAGGTCAGTGTTAAAAAGAAAATAGTGCTTTTCTGTACTCGGTTATTACAGTGATGAGGGCCATATAAGAACCTAGCCTAGATAGAGAAATTTCCAGCCTTTTAAAAATTCTCTGCAGCTTGCAATTACACACACATGTCTAATTTATCACAGATGCCAGATGGCACAGCTAACATATTGACAACGACTTAAACAAAAATAAAATAAAAATGGCTGGCCTATTCTGTTCCTCACATCCCCTCCTCTTTCCCTAAAAAACCTTACCTTTCCCCCAGTTTCCTTTATGGATAGTCTTTATTTAAACCCCATATTTCGAGAAAGTCAACCTAGAAAGACACTCGCTCTGGTTTAATGACTTCAGGGTCCTTCAACAGCAAATGGGGTAAAATAATTCCATTTAGGACCTGATCCTGCAACAAAAAATACTATCAATTGTACTGGAGTATACGTGGAAATGTAGGGTACATGAGCACTTTGCGGGAAAATAAACGCTTACACTGCAGATGGAGCATATAGGCGCTGAGGTTAAAAATGATTGCACAAGCTAAGATATTTCTCATCTAAGCAACATTGTTAAAGACCCAACCTCAAAAAGAATTTTTAATTTTACCTGCTTCCGGCTATTGGTTCAGATTTAAACAAAATAACACAAATAAACACTCAGAAATCAGCCACTACAACTGTGACATTTGTGGCCAGACTTCTAGGTCATCTCAGTTTCCAGCAGGCTGAGCACTGATGAAAATCTGGCCACTTATTTTGGTACCTAAGTGGGAGCTGAGTTCTCTTGAAAATCTGTCCCTGAACAGTTTTTGAAAATCTCACTCAATATCCAGAAATTAAAAAGATAGTTATACCTTTATGGCTGAAACTCTGGCCCCTCTTGAGGTCAATGGCAAAACTCCCATGGACTTCAATAGGGTCAAATCTTGACCCTATATGTCTATTTAGATTTCTATGTAGACCTGGTTACAGTCTACCTGTTTTAGTTTACTTGATATTTCTTCATCACTGATTTGATTTAATTTTTTTCATCTATCATTGTCACAGCTTTTCCTGTTGCTCCTCTTAGGTAGGGTTATCAGCATCAGTCAATCAGGCTATTTCAGGTTAAAAGCTTTCATCTTTTTTTCTCTCTTTAAATGAACATCTAAAGGGGGAAAAAAGAGTGAATGATGCAATCACTCTAACAGCCTTTAATTTCACCCCTTGTATACACTGCTGTTCAGAGACTAAACACTGAGCCCATAGTAACAAAGCTTTCACCTAGCCTCAGATTGCTCTGCTATTTAGTTTGTCCCCTATCGTGTGTGTGTGTGTGTGTGTTTAATGGTGAGTGGGGGAGAGACTGTACAGACAAAGAAAATACGACATCTTACACTAGCAGTTCTGCATCACTCACAGGGACTGTCACTACCATAGCTTGTTTGGTAAATGTTGGCATATTAATTCACATTCCCTATTTCACCATGTCAAAGCATAACCAATCAATGTTCACAGATTTATTTATAGGCCTATTTTTTGAAAGACCTCTCCCCCTACCTCTCAAAGACACACATTTTCTTTGCTCCTATAAACAGAATGCATTTGCTGCACTGAGAGGTTTCCCCCTCAGTAGATTTAGGGCTAATGTTTCTAGGACTCTCTGAAAGGCTAATTTCTCCTGGGGTCTTTTGTTAGACATTGAGGAAGGAAGCTATGGGGAGCATGTTATTCCCAGGTTGCTCTGTGCATTTGCAGTGATTTGCAGACAGTGCGTGAGTGCGTGTGCACACATGGAAATAACTTGCAGCCTCATAGTATGAAATGGGAAATCGACACAGCACGTTTGGCTCCTTGTAGGTTGAAATAAAGCAAAACAAAAGGAATAGTTAAGAAAATAACTTGGAAGGTGGAATGAGTCAGTCATTGCTATAACAATACATGTGTGAGACAGAATGCTTATTTGACATAAATATAACCCAACTGAGATAACATGTCCCTCCTGCTTTTAGAACAGCAAAAAATGTCTATTGATTTCTTTATGGCTCACCTGATCATACTTCATTTCAGACTCATATTTATTTACCTCTGCCCTCTCCACTAAAACTATATGGCACCTTCTGGAATGAAGTGTCTCCAAGTAGGGGCCCAGAACATGAGGTCCTTACTCTGGTCCTGATCATTGCCTCCCATGGGAATGTCACGAACCAGGATGTGGGTGGTTGGTCCTAGTGGTTGGAGCAGGAGCCAGGCCTAGTGGTCAGAGCAGTCGTGGTGAGTCAGGAGCTGGAGCCAGGGGTGGGAGCAGGAGTCAGGAATTAAAGCTGGGGGTCAGAGTCAGGAAGCAGAAGGGAAGCAGGGCAGGAGCATGCCTGGAGATGAGGCAGACATGGGAGCGATTGCAGCTGCGGGCATAAGCATTGAGTAGCCAGAGATCAATTGTTGCTGTTTGGCTTAAGAACAGCCTTGCTGAGTTTCTTGGCCAAACAGGCAAAGTGGTCAATCAGGGTTAGCTGTGCTCATGAGCAGCCTGGAGACTGTGACAGGGAAGAATCCAGGGGACTGGGGTATGGGGGAGGAAATCTTTACATGGGGCCCTCACATACTTCCTCTATGACTGTTAAGGGGTGCAGGATTTGGCACGCCTTTGGAAAAGGCTGAGTCTTACCTAGATCCTGTGGATACCAGGACATCTACACTGAGGGCCTGGTGCCTCCACACCACTGCTTCCCAACTGGTTCTTTTTTCTCAAGCGTAGCTCCATTGAAGCCAGACTTCAAGTGACTCCCAAAGCCATGGTTGCTTCTGGGCCCCAGATGAGGGCTATATAGAAAAGACAATATTGATACAGCATACATCTTTCCCTAGGAATCTCTGTAGGGTTGGAGGGAGTCAGTGTGCATCTGCACTGACCCCAGCCAACCCACCCTCTGCATGCTCCCCTTACAGGGTCCCTGTGAAACATCCTTTGGAGGATGGATGGGTTGGGAATGGTGTAGAGGTGACTGACCTCCATTCATGGGGGAAGAGGGGAAATATGCATGCAGTGTGTTCCATCTATATGCGTATCGGGTCTTGTGGGAGCCTCAACTGACCAGAGTTTGCAAAACCAAATCCACATCCCAGTTTCCAGAGCCCATCTTTTGTCTTAAATAGAGAACACAGAAGTGGAGATGCTTAGTGGCAGTTTAATAATGGTTCTTTTTTGGGAACGGGTGTGGGGGGCATTTGGTTTTTGCAGTTCTACACTTTCAAATTTACTTAGTGTCACCAAGGACGTGAGCGATTTTGAATATTGAATGTATTGGGAATTTGTA